>NC_091833.1:39767404-40120701 GCF_037783145.1 Equus przewalskii
TTTGAGCCCCATATAACCTTATTTGTTCATTCCTTTAGTTTACAAACATTTATTGAGTTCCCACTATGAGCAAGGCAGTAACATACAGAGATAAAGACACAATTGCTGCCCAAGAGAAGCTTACTCGAATGTGGATGGTGTGCAGATAAAGAGAGGGTTACAATACACTGTAATAAACCCAGGGGAGTATGGGTTTGGGAGAATGTTAGGGAAGCTTCCTCAAACATCAGGTCAATCAGTGCACGGTTCTTGGGGATTTAGGGAGGAAGGGAGTGGAAGGGTATGAAGGTGAGGGGGAGCACCTGGAATACAAAGAGGAACAGGAATTTTTCTCTACCCATAACCTAACATGAACACACATGGCCAAACTGAAAGTAATAAGGGCCTTGAGTGAGCTGCAAAACGTTAAGACGGTTCCAAAGAGGGATGGCTATTTCCTGATGGCTGGAGGGGTGTGAACTTTATGAAAGAAAAGGCTTGTGAGCAAAGCTGAAGCGTGGTATATTGACAAGTAGAGAAGGAAGAGAAGCATTATTGAGGTGGTGATTCATATTTGGTTGTAGGAGAGGTGACAACACAAGAATGCTTCTTGTGAGTCCTTTTTTAGTACTTTAGATAAAAATGTGCATTGTGATTAGCGATATATTGTCTGAAATTTATATTTAAAGGTTCTTTTTCATTTTTATTTTGAGTCTAGAGAAATTTTAGAAATTGTAAACTTTTAACTAATGATCTCTTTCTGTTTTTCTGCTTTAGTTACTAAAATTGAGCTTTCATCTTTACTGATACATTTTTATGCATGTCAATATAATATCTATACTCTTCATAAACCCACAAATATAATGCCTAATAATTCACTGATCACAATTGCTTCTCAATTTCAAAGATATTAAGACCATTTTAACAGACTAGAATCAAATCATAAGTAATGCACACTTACAGAATTTTCTGAGCAAATTTCCAAATGAATATTATAGTATTCATTAATTACTTTATACATAAAATGCTTTTCAAAGTCATGGTGTTAAACTAATCTCTAAACGCTGTGTTAAAAATCAACTCTACCTTAGAAATGCTATGCCCTTTCAAAAGCTTCAATTTTATACTTTAGCCAGATATTGATATTCTCATAACAAGTTAATATCACTTATCTAAATTAGATCACTTCATTCTCATAATTTGTCTACTTTCCTAAATTTATCCAATCAGCTGTGACGACCTGTTGTGTTACAATATCTTTCTAATCCTTCATAATTTAATAAGAAATGCACCTTTTAGTAACGCCTCGATACTTGATTCTACTATAAAGATTTTCATAAAAATAGAGAACATAAAGGGCTAGAAAATGTGAGTTTAATGCCTTGATTTACTTCTGAAACATTTCATTTGCAACTTCTATTCATCAGTTCTTGAAAAAATTCCATTTACCATACATGTAGTGACACCATGATCACCTCAAAGTAATCTCTACTGAAGGGAAGAAACACATGAATTTGGAGAAAAAAGATGTGGAGCCCCCAGTCACTTTCACCTTTCCATGGATTAGATGAAGGAGCACAGGTCTTTGTAAAGCTTCCAAGTTTTCCTTTCCTGTGATTTTGGGTGGACTTTTTCCTTTGAAAATGCTCTGCTCTCCTCGCTGCTGATTTACACTTTCAACATTTACGTCCTTCATCTGGAATAATGGAAAGAAACCTCTTAGAAAAACTTCCTATGCCTGTTTCCATCAGAGTCTTTTAGAAAATAAAATGGTAAAGCAATAAACAGAGCTGGCCATAATTTCGTCAGTTGTTTCTCAATTTATGATTCACAGGACCTAGCCATTAACTTCAACAGAATGGAGAAGGTATTCAAAAATTAGGTAAAAATACTGATACTCAAAGAAATCTGTGACTTCAGGTTTACCATAATTGTGACTGGAAGATGGCTCTTTTATGCCACTGTCACTCTCCTCATTCGTTTTGAAGTGTTGCTGTCTGTCTGATCTCTTCACTTTCTGCACTTTTTGTTTAAAAGGAATCATGCCTCGCTGCACTTTATCTGTATACACAAAATTAAAGATAGTCTGACTACTAAACAAGGAGGTATGTAATGTTTTCTACAGAGTACTTTGCTGTTTTATTGAGAAATGGCTCAGAGAGGTGGCTGACGAAGTTTTGATCCAACTTAGAAAACACAACAGCTATTAGACATACAAAGAAGCAAAGATTCCTTGTTAGATGTATCGCAATGACACTTCATTATAAAGTATACCAGCAGCTGCTTAGTTACAAGCAAGCAAATGTTGGTTCTGTGTACCTGTTTCACACTAACGTGGACAACACCAACCGACTTTACTAAAGAAATCTATTGTCTTTAGGTCCTTGAAAAGCAAATATGGAATCACCATATATTAAAACTGGAAGAGGCCTCAGAGGCCATCTAATCTGACCCCCTTTCTCAACACATAAACCTGAACCATCGTAAGTGACCAAACACTGCCATGCAGGTGAGCACTTGATTCTTTCCTCAGGATGAGTACACAATAGGTTTACTCCCTCACTGGTAATTCCATCTGTTATGTCAAGGAACTCAGAAAAATTGGGATGTCCCAATATATCTCCTCTTTCAGTTAGCACAGTCTCAATTGCTTTTTTCCATGACATGGATTCTAGACTGCTCACTCTCAGAACGTTTCCATTGGCTTCTAGTTTAATGTGCCTATTAACACAACATGTAGAACGGGACTTCATACTCTAGTTACTCCCCAGTATATGCCTTCTTTTGCCTGCTTCAACAATTTAGAAAGATCAGATCACTTTGATTCGAAAAACTTCAAAACTGTAGTCAACTCATTTTAGTGAGAGATAACAAACTAAACGGATATGAAACCGACCGCACAGAACAACTACTGTCAAATGGTACACTTCTTAAAGACTGCTGACATCTAAGCTTTGCGTCTCTCTGGTACAAACTGCCCACCGTGATTTGGATCAGTTGGTCATCATCACCATCAGGATTCCTCCACAGCAAGACAACGTCCACACTGGATGAAATTCGGTAGCCCACACTGTCTTGGAGGCTTCCTTTGTCCCGATCAAGAAAAACTTCAGTGGAGTACGTGAGTTTGTATAGCCGGTCATTATTTAATGAGAGACCAGTTGTGTGACCTGCACAAAGATAGTGACACAAGTTAAGTCTTACTTGTAAGGCACCCATTGGGCAGGGTGTGTGCTATCTTGTCATCAATGCGTTCCTCATCTAGCACAGTGGTGCCCAGTGGAAGCTTAGTAAACATTTGCTGAATGAAAGGTGGCTCTACTTCTCCATCTGCTAAAATCATATATAGAGGACTTCACACACTCTCCAGTTCAGTTTAATCTAACCCAAAGACATGCAAAGCAGTAGGATCAAGTCTTTCCCAGAGAAGACTTGAAGTTTAGGGTCATACAAACTCTATTTGTATATTTTCTGTCTGTGGCTTTCAGGAGATAGTCAAAAAACATTTCGGTACACATTTTTCCACGGTGCTAACCAGGTTGCATTGCCTAGTTAACTATAAGAGTCAACCATAACTTTCTTTTCCCTCAGGAAATATGCATATGGGGGGAGGGACAGGAAAGGAGGTTGAGATGACTGGAACTAAAGTGAGGCAGCTGAGAAAGGAAGGAAAGCTACTTTGCAAGTCCAAAAAATTAAGAAAACCTCTGGCAAGTCTTTACCATCTACAGTCTTCATCACCTACTACAGCACTTATTGCCCAGAGGGAAAAAATGGCCAAGACACATTGTCTGTAATAAAGTGTTGTAAATGTTTTTTGTGCATTAACTTATTTAATCTTCACAAAAACCTAACGGGGTAGGTACCATTGTTAGTCTCATTTTATAGACGAGGAAATCGAGGGGCACAGAGATTATACACTGTACCCGAGATTACTCAGATAGCTAGCAGTGGAGCCAGGATTTGAACCCAGGCTGCCAGCTCCAGAGACCATGCTCTTACCTGTACTGCACGTATCTAAAGCTTTAGGCTGAACTCTGTTCCACTCCTAGGGAGTGATCTAGGAATTCATTCATTCACTCATTCACTCGACAAGGATGTGCTGAGCACCTGCTGGGTGGGGGCCACTTTCCCAGGCACTGGGGTTATACTATTTAACAAGCGGAGAACATATCTACCTTTGTGGAGTTTACATTTAAATGAGGAGGAGATGGGCAATAAAAAATAAGCATATAAGCAAATTATAAGTACGTCAGAAGTACTAATGAAAGAAAATGAAACAGGAAAGGGAAGGGGGAGTGGTTATTCAGGCGTATACACACAAAAACAGACTGTGGCCAAGCGCCAAGGCAGGCAGAAGCTCAGGTGTGAGATGGGAAGGCAGGAAGTCAGGAAAAACCTCAGAGATGAAGTCTGTGACTCCCTCCAGTCTCGCCAACCTCCAACTGTTCTACATCTTAGCTGGAGGTAGTGTTGCAGGGTCAAACATTGGCTTCCTGGCCAGGAAAGATATTCTGGCCAGAGAGGCCTTCTTTTTACGACACCCACCAAATCCCATGTAGGAAATGCATGCTGTCTTATCTAATCTTCAGAGCAATTCTGAAAGGTAAGCGTTATACGACAGCTGAGAAAAGCTGACTCTGCATTCATCCCAACATAGCAGACAGCATGCAGAATTTGACGTTTAAATTTACTGAGATCCAAGTTTTGTGGACTACATGAAGGTGTCTTTTGATTAAAATAAGTAACAAAAGTTTGTAGGAAGGTAGCCTTTCTTAAATTCTTAAATTCCAAAGCTTTTCATGTTGATCATTTTTTTCTTAGTTTTCCTTTACTGGTCAAAAGAATGTGAAAAAGGACAATATGTCATAGACCAGTCCTTGATGACGACTTGCATGTGATAAAGCACAGGAAAGACTGGGCCTTGCTCACCTAGAACTTGTTCCTACCTCTTTCAACAGGAGATAAAGCCTAAAGGGGTTCAAATAAGTGGATTGTGCTGTAGCGTGGGCCTTTTATCCTCTCCTCCTTGATAAATATTTCTCTTTTTAGGTTATTCAGAGATCTGGCAACACAGGGCAGTATTCATATTGTTGACTTAATTTCTAGAATGGCATTTTGTGGAAGTGATGTTGGTAAAACCAGAAGGGAAATTCACTTTAGCCCAAAAAGGAGTCGGTACCTCATCACTGTGCCTCTTCAAGTGCATTTAGAATTTTTAAGTGACTTAAAAGTAACAAAATTCTTAGTTTTGAACCTTCTTTTTTGAGGAAGATTAGCCCTGAGCTAACAGCTGCTGCCAATCTCCCCCTTTTTGCTGGAGAAGATTGGCCCTGAGCTAACATCTGTGCCCATCTTCCTCTATTTTATATGTGGGATGCCTGCCACAGCATGGGTTGATAAGTGGTGCCAGGTCCACACCCAGGATCTGAACAGGTAAAGCCCAGGCTGCCAAAGCAGAGCACATGAAGTTAACCACTATGCCACTGGGCCAGCCCCAGTTTTGAATCTTTTAAGAAATATCTTAAAATACTCATTTATCACACTTACATGCATACAACAGCACAGTTAATTTGCTTAAGCAAGAAAATAAAGTAGAGATAAATTAAAGGTGAGGTTTGAAGAGACATGCAATAGTGATAAAGATGATAGGCAATGGGATTTAGGATTCCAACAGAAAACTATAAGGCTGGAAGTAAAAGAGAAGTATGAAAGATAAGGAAAAACAAATTGGACGATGATTAACGAGAATGGACTGAAAAGTACAGGTAGGGCCAGGGGCTGAGAGAAAGACAGGAAGTGCAGGAGCAGTTCAGGACTGTAGAGGTGACAGGATTACACGGAAAGCTTATGTATGAATTATTGGAAGTAAAGTACAAAAAGGAAAGCTGAAGAAGGCATTGAAAATAGACCCATCATTACAAAATACGATTCAGAAAAAGTAGGGAAAACCTGAATCTTTAGAATGTTCACACTCAGCATATCTCTTCTAAATAGACCCCTTCCATAGAAATCCTAACCCCTCCTCCATTCTCTTCACAGCCCAGCTGCACTCAACATCCACCCAGATCCGGGGATTTGCCAGTTACACTGATAATTAAATTTGAGATGAGTTTTGAGGTGATGCATAGGATCCCAAAATTTATAATGGCCTGATTTTAAAGTAATCTCTTCACAAGTTGTTTGCATATTAAATGTCAATCATTACAGAGGGAAAGGAACCTACAATTAAATCACTATACTGCAATACAAGAGATTATCGCATCCAAGTAGAGAGAGACCTGCCGAGTCCTGTACCTTGTATTTGCGATATTTGGTAGAAGCAGCTGGTGCTATGAGGCTAATGGCACTGAGGCTTTGGGGCCCTCACTTCCCCAGGCTCCTTCCAAGACCTTGGAGGGGACTCTAGGAATGTGTACATATGCCATATCATTTTTTCAGTCACATTTGCAAAAGTAAGATATTTTTGTAATCTTTTCTCAAAGATGATCCCTAACGGCATAAGCTTCAGGGTCTAAAAATTTCAATTTGCCACTGAGCTTGCACACAACAAACTGCAGCTATCTATCATGTTCTAAATCATATTTCTCTGTATGTCATTGTTATATGTGTGTGTATGTATGTGTGTGTATTTTTAAATCTTTATAAGTGCATGTATTTGAAAATATCAAGTTATTCAAGTTTCTCATTTATAGACCGGGGGAAAAAACACCACAATAACTACTATATCTCAAGTATTTGTCTCAAAATAATCATGACATTAGGTTTGATATTAATGGTATATAAATTGCTCATATTTCAAATACTCAACAGTTTATTTGACAGATAAAATAGTAAGCTGTCTATAAAAATTCTCAGTCAGATATAATTTAGAAACCTTTACTTTTTTCTCATTAAAACTTTTTTCATCCAAGTAAGGACTGTATCTTTAAATGCTAAACATTTTAGAAACTAGAGAAAAATATTATCTTTAGTTCAAGAACCTAAAGTGTGATTTGCTTAGATGAAACAATCTCTATTTAGCTCTCCATTTATTGTTCCACGTGGAAATTTTCTACACAAAAAATC
This sequence comes from Equus przewalskii, assembly GCF_037783145.1. Lineage (NCBI taxonomy): Eukaryota > Metazoa > Chordata > Mammalia > Perissodactyla > Equidae > Equus > Equus przewalskii. The sequence continues at coordinate 39,774,452 of NC_091833.1, forward strand.
TTAAGACAGGGCTGGCCCAGGGGCATAGTGGTTAAGTTCACGCACTCCGCTTTGGCGGCCTGGAGTTCACTGGTTCAGATCCTGGGCGCAGACCTACACACTGCTTATCAAGCCATGCTGTGGCAGGCGTCCCACATGCAAAATAGAGGGAGATGGGCATGGATGTTAGCTCAGGGCCAGTCTTCCTCAGCAAAAAGAGGAGGATTGGTGGCAGATGTTAGCTCAGGGCTAATCTTCCTCAGAAAGAATCTTAAGACAAACTTCATTTTTATGATCAAAAGCCACAGTTATCCCAAAAGGGTTTTAGAAGTTTACAAGTGAATTATTTTATATCAATTACTTTGAGTACACAGTTATTAAAATTGGACCCTATTGTGCTAAGTGTTAGATCAATTGGTTTTGACATTGCAGCCTCTTAAGAGACTATAAAAAGCGAAAATTTTACAGGTGCAACATTTAGAAACCAAAAGAGTGTATAAACGAGCTGATTTAAAACAAGATTCCATATTAATACATTTCATACAGATTTTGAAACCATTACTCATAAAAAATTTGTTTTCTGTTAAAGGTATCAATTCATACGTGTTTTTTTAAATAAATTTCAACTTAAAATAGAAGCTATAACCAGCAACACTATTTTTCCAAAGATAATGTCTTCTTTCTTAAATCTATATCACGTAGTTTTATTTTCTGTTAACTCACCAAGATAATTCTATCACTTTTGAATGGTAATGGAATTAAATACACTCTTTACCATTTCATTCATAATTCTTTGGCAAATGGAAGGCCTTTTTCATTGCTTCTAATTCTTCTCGATGTCACATTGCTAAGCAACTAGAGGGAAATTTAGGAACTGGTTTTTTAAAAGCCTCTTTTACAATTCAAATGAAAGAGCTGCATTCAGTGAGTGACCAACAGCAGCAGGTAACAATAGTTGGCATCTTTTTGTTCCATTTAAAAAATAGACCATGAATGAGAAAACGAAGCAAAAAGCACACCAGTCTGAGGGACTGAAACTAAAAGGAACCCCTGTTTTCTTAGTGTATGTAGGAATTTGATTTGGTTTTCATTCCAACCCAGTCCTGTCTTCACAAACACTCCAAAGTTACATGGTTCTGAGGATGGTTTAGTTAGGAACTCTTTCACCATTCACACACACGCACACACATTTTTTCCCTCAAAGATTAAATTAAAATTTAGCAAAAGGCAACACAAACTTACCTTTAACAGAAGCTGAATATGAGGAAATGAAGCAGAGAAAAAGCACAGCAAGAAGAATCATATTGACTGGTTGCCCTCTTAACACAGCCGGTTCCCAGTGAGCAGTCACTGAGAAGTGGACTCCTTTGAAGGCAGCCGGGGAGTGACCCTCCTCAGAATCTGCATCAATAATGTTTATCTCGCTGGAAAGGTCAGATTCCAAACTCCAAAATCAGGACCTAAGTTCACCAAAGGGCTCCCTATTAATGATTAAACTTAGGTGGGCTGTAGTTTTCAGTCTCTCGCTCTTCTTATTTTTTACTTCTACTTATTTTACTCAACAAGTAAAAATTTTTAAAAACTTCACTTTTGAGAGCTGAACTAAACCAGTCTACCTTCTTGTAACTTCAGAAATACTGAGGGACATTTGAGGAAAACTGGTGGTGATACTTTTCCGCTCAGTACGTAATCATCACCATGCCTATAACATTAAACGCCTGTCTTCACATTTTACCACTTTATGTGGAAGGGTGGTGAGGACTCTCAAACTCAGCTAAACTTACTTGAATTGTATTATGTCTTGTATGGTCATCTTTGAATTTTCTTATGCTATGCGTGTGCTATTATAAAAAATCACTCTGAATTTTAGGATTTGACTTTTAAATTTTTAAGTTGTACCACTACCAATCCTTTCAACACGTTGGAGTAGATAGAACTTTTCATTTCTGAAAGCTACATGATTCTCCTTATGTGTGAAACTGTATGGAGTTGTAGCAAATCAGCATTGTCTATCATTAACATGCTAGCAGGCCGATTGAGTATATCCTAGCAGACCCCTAGCCATGTCTATGACAAGAAACACTTGTCTAAGTCCCCAGACTGGCTAGAGAGGGTCCTCCGTGCTTTCTGAATCCCATTCTTGGAAGGGATTCTAGGCCTTAGCACTTTTCTTCAGAAAATTACCTAGGAAGCTTCTCCAGAATTAAAGTGAATACCCTAGTATGGCTAAGGCCACGCTAACTGAACCCACTCTTGTCCTTGGAAACTCCCTCAAGAAAGACGTGATCAAACAAAACCTACTAAAATGAGATGTCTGGGAGGCGCATGAGGAGGTTTTGGCAAAGGAGGGAATAAGCGGTGGTGAAGGGCTGTGTGAATGAACTTGAAAATACTTACAGCCACGTTTAAGGATAAACTGAGTTCCTAAATCTACCCTCATTTCTCTCTCAAAACCTTTTTCTAGAATCCTAACCTTAAGCTTAAATCTTCTAGACAACCTAGGTAAAAGATAGCCAGCTTGACAGACGGGGCCACAAAATGAAATACAAAATTTAAAAATCTCCAAAGTTAAGCACATTTCCCCTTGAAATATATTTTTAGGTAAGGAAGTGAAAGATGAAAAGTGTTTGTCTTTATTGTCTGTTGAGTTGAGAACTTCATGTGCTATCATGAGCTTTGTATACAGATCATGGCTAAAGTACCTACACAAAAAGAAAATATTTGTGACTATTACCTTGAAGTCATAAATAATAAGTTTTCCTGGGGCAAACAGAAAAGGCCATTCTTAGAAAAATACCTTTGTAGAAGAAACATAACTTTTTATGAATAGTTGGTATAAATATAAGGTAACGTGAATGTGCTTTATTGCTTTGCATTTGAATAGATTTCTATGTATTCCCACAATTCCTGCAATACATACATGAAGCCATCGTAGTCACTTAAACTTCACATCCTTATTTACTTAAATTAAAGACTATTTTGAATACTACATGACTCTATGAGAATTGTCTTTTGTATTTTCACTTGAGGTTCACAGTTATATGGACCTTTAATGTTTGCATTTAGAATATGTGGTATGTGATACGTGTCTCTTAGGGTAAAGTACCATTTGTGGTCAGGTGTTTCCTAGAGTCCAACCAATAAAAGGCATATCACTATTGCCTAACAAAATAAATGCTGTTTCATTTCAGCATTGGCTCTCCACTAGAAAGCTCCTACGAGTCACTGTATTAAGCAGTCATTTCAACATAGGATGTTCAAATAAGGCTGCTTCTGTTGGCAATAAATAATATCACCCTTTTATATTTTGCTTATAACTTTTTCTTTTTACAAAAACTTTTTTTGCTTTTTCTTATGTCATTTGAAAGATATATTAAGATTGTTTTACCAGAGATGAAATAAAAATGCCAAACTCTTTCCATATTCAGTGAATTCTGTGTACTAAAGAACAGGCATTCTCCTTTATTGCTCTGTTGATGAAGCAGAACAAATATCATACTGTACAACATACGTGGGAGATACCTCCCAAAACTCATCGGCTTTTTTGCACGGCATGTGAAGCAGGACAGGTGCACAGCACAGTATGAAAATAACAAGAGCTACCATCTGTGGAATGATTACTATGTACAATACACTATGCTAAGCACTTTACATTTTTTATAGTATATCCTAAAAATAAAGATTTTACATATTAGAAAAATGAAGTTCAGATTAATTTAGTAAAATGATTTAAGCAAAATAGGAAAACAAACTTTGAAACCTAGACCCAATATTCTTCTTTACTTAAAAATTATTAGAGATAGGAAGTGGAAAATATTTCTTATGGATGACATAGAATTATTGGGACTGTCCTTTAATAAGTCCATCATAATTTTTTATGGAGGCTAACAGAGCACTTGCTTGTTATGGTTAGATGTTCCAGGCTAAACATACAGGGGAAAAAACTGACCTGTTCTAGCCAAGTCAAAATCAAATAGTAGATTTTAAAACAATCCTATTGCAATGAAATTCCATTGATAGTACATGACACCATGGAATATTTGCTATACTACCATTTTAGTGATAAATAAGAGACTATGAAATGTACAAAATACAGTTGTGCTTCTGTTGAGTATTAGAAGTTGTCGGGAGTTAACTCATTTTCCTAGCTTGGAAGACAGATGAACTTCACCCCACTAAAGGTTGGAAGGAAATGTATTACCCTATCAGATAGAGATATGATAAGTCAGGATGTATGACAGCTATAGAGAAAAAAAAAGACTTTATAACATCAGAACACTTTACTCTGTTCTTAGGAGAATGACATTAATGAAAAAAATTTTTTAGAGAGGCACTTCAAGTTATCCCTAAGTGGTCATAATAAAATCTACTAATATTCTCAATTCAGTGAGAAAGTTAGCATTTCCAAGGAATCTCGCAAAAAAGATTTTTCTTAGGTTAAGATTATTCTTATGATGCGATGATCTCTTACCAAGGCAAAATTATAAGAAAGTACATATACTATTTCAAAGGGCATTAAGATTTCCCTTTGAGAAAATAATAACCCACTAAATGCCTTTCCTTAACAAAAGTAAACTTGAAAATCAGGTTTGAAACATTTGGAATCTAAGACCCTCCAAGAAAAATAGTCATTTTTCCGAAATGGAGTTATTAACCAAACTTTACCCCTAGCTCTCATCGCCCCCAAGCACTCATATTTGACAACAACCAAAAAGTCTTCATGGGTCAACGACAGTCACCCCAAGAGCAGTCTAACCTTACATTACCTTTCATCACACAAAACTGAATTTCTAGCATTTAAAGGAGAGAATCGATGGCTTTCTTTCAGTAGACTAATGCAAAGAAAACAAAATTTAAATTTTGATCAAAATAATTTCACTTATTAAGATTGCCCAGAAATTTCCTATATAGCCTGTACCCAGTTGCCCCTATTATTAGTATCTTACATTAGTGTGGTAGATTTGTTAATATTAATAAACCAATATTGATATATTATTATTAACTAAAATTCATACTTTATTTAGATTTCATTAGTTTTTTTGGTTTGTTTGTTTGGCTTTTTGGTGAGGAAGATTCACCCTGAGCTAACATCTGTGCCAATCTTTCTCTATCTTTTGTATGTGAGATGCCTCTACAACATGGCTGATGAGTGGAGTAGGTCTGCACCCAGGATGCAAACCTGCAAACCCAGGCCACGAACGGGGAGTGTGCGGAACTTTAACCACTTGGCCATGGGGCTGGCTCACAGATTTCCTCAGTTTTCATCTAACGTTTTTTTTGTGTCCCAAGATCCCACCCAGGATACACTACTTTTAGTTGTCACATCATAAACAATCTCTTGGTGAGGACAATTTCTCTGATTTTCCTTATTTTTGGTGATCTTGACAGCTTTGAAGTGTTTTGTAGCATCAGGTTAGGAGTTTCGTAGGATACTCCTCTATTGGAATTTGTTGGATGTTTTTCTCATGATTTGACCAGGCTTATAGGGTTGGGGGAGGAAGACCACAGAGGTGCCATTTTTATTACATCAAAGGGACATGCTATCAACATGATTTATCACCGTCGATGTTGACCTTGACCACCTGGCTGAGTAGTATTGTCAGGTTTCTACATTGTAAAAGTTACTCTTTTTTCACCTTCCTTTCCATACTGTACTCTTTGGAAGGAAATATTATGTGCAGCCCATACTTAAGGAGTAAGGAGTTATGTTCCTCCTCCTTAAGGTTAGAGTACCTCCATAAATTATTTGGAATTCCTCTATATGGGAGAGTTATCTCTTCTCCTCCATTTATTTATCATTTATATCAGTATGGACTTATGAATATTTATTTTATATTTTGTGGTATAATCCAATACTCCTTTATTTAATTTGTTTCTACAGTTGTTCCAGATTTAGCCATTGGGAGCTCTTTCAGTTGGCTCCTGTGTTCCTTTGACATACCCCATCCTTGTGTGTGTGTGTGTGTGTGTAAGTATTTCCTTAATTTCGGGCACTACAAGATGCTCCAGGATCATCTTGTACTTTTTGACCCCAATTCTAGAATCAGTCATTTCCCCAAGGAGCTCTGGTTCCTTTTATTGAAGAATGGTATTAGAAACCAAGATCTGGACACAAAGTGTGCTCATTTCTACATTATTGAGTCTTTCAATTCACGAACACAGAAGATCTCTACATTTATTTAGATCTTTATTTCTTTCATCAGAGTTTTGTAGTTTCCCTCATATAGATCCTATACATATTTTGTTAGATTTATACCTAAGTATTTCTCCTTTTTCAGTGCTATTACTTTTTTAATTTCAAGTTTCAGTTGTTCATTGCTGGTAGATAGGAAATCAATTGACTTTTGTATGTTAATTTTTCATCCTGTGACCTTGCTATCATCACTTATTAGTTTCATGAAGATTCTTTTTGCTGATTTTGGGGGATTTTTTACATGGACAATGATGTCATCTGAAATGTTTTACTTCCTTTTATTTCCTTTTATTGCCTCATTGCACTAGCTAGGACTTCCAACATGATGTTGAATATATATGTGTACTTTTTATATTTCATATTCTTTTCTGCGTTCTGTCACTCCTGAGTTTTTCTGCTTTCTGTTGTTTTACCTTCCATCATTTAAAAAAATTCTTTTAACTTGTTTTGAAATATTGGGTTATAGTTTTCATTTGCTTTTTTCCTGCTTCATATTCTCTTTTTTATTATAATAATGTTAAATAGGACTCAACCGCGATCATTTTATGTGGTATATTTGTAGGCTACATAAGTTATTCTGTAGATTTAAGAGGGAGGAGTGGGTTAAATAGCTTTCCTAGCCTCATGGTTCTAGAGCTTCCTTTCCTGATCTGTTCATAAAACGACACACATGTATCCTTGCCATTTCTGAGCTGTGTCTCCTCTTCTTCTCTCCCACTTTTATCTGGACCCGCTTTTTCCTTTGCCTCTATTGTCCCTGTCATGTTCAATGTGGATTCTACTCCCAGAAGCTTCTCCTTGGTGTTGGGCTTTGTCCAAGAAGGAAGCTCAAGCTTACTAAGTTTCGAGACTTCGGAGACTTCACATCCCTCCAGCACTTTCAGAGCTTCCTGCTCTTCCCTTTGTACTCATCCTGAATAACAGTTCTGCCAGTTTTGCTGCTGATCTTATATTGGTTTCCCCTGTTTTTCAGTGGACACCTGTTGGCAGTTTGGGGGTCTTCCCATTTTCATGGCCTTCAGATGCTCTGTTGTCTTCCCACTATTTCCTCTTACACAGATGATGAAACTAAGTTGGTGGTTTGTTCCTGCTTGCTCATATTATGAATGTTATAAGGATTCTTTTTCACTGAGTTATGCTGTAGCCATGATCTGGGTTTGTTGTTATTATCGTTGTTTTGTTATTCTAGACACTCCGCCTGTTTTTATGAGGAGATTCAGACTATCCTCCCTCCATAATCATCTTCCTAGAGTCTTCAATATTCATATATTACTGGGAGGGGAATAAAGTATTTTTAAAAGAACACTTTAAACTTTTACTATATTTTTAAAGTCAAACAAAATGCAAGAGAAATGTTTATGGATGATATGTTGATTCTGCCTTTTAGATACCTTTCAAGTCATTTAAAAAAATTAGTTTCTTTTTATCTTTCTTAGCCTGAAATTAAGATACTCACAAGTGCTACTCTATTTGCATACTTCCTCATTCTCAACTTGCTAAGAATACTCTCAGAATTAACAAAATATCAGAAGTAGGCTTAAAATACTGGAATTTATAATGACTGCCTGATGTTTTCAGGCCAAACATTTGGAGGAGCTCATAATTGTATTTATTACCATGTTTTTGTGTCCTGAAATTCTGGTTCTATCTGTAGCCACCTTTCACTCTACAATCTACAGTCCAATTTAACAAACTGGCTGCCAATTGTCTGAATGTGGTCCACAGACACGTTTTGTTTTGCCTGCTCAGTATTTAAAAACAAACAAAATAGTTGCTAACACTTAAAAAACCAGATTTTACATAAAAATCCAGATTTCCATCTGCTCTTAAAAAATTGACATCTCTGTCATTAGGCCCACATTCCTACTTGGAATTTGTACCCTGATTAAACATAGAATTTGCTCAGTCTGTGACACTTTTCTCCCAGATAGCTTCTCTCATTTGTTACCTTCTAGTCCTCATAGACATTACAAGTTTGTAACCCATGGACTAGCATCTCTTTGATTTCAATCTCTTATGTTGGCTTAAACTACCAAATACATGCTAATGATTTCTAAATCTGTTTCTACTTAGATGTCCTGTAGACTCTCCCCAGAACCCACATATTCAAAATCAAACCATTTTTTTCAAAACCTAATTTTCTTCCACTATTCTCTAAAAGACCCAGTTAACAGAATTACAGTCCCACAGTTGTCCAAACTAGAAAAACCCTTAGGGTTATTCTTTCCTCCTTCTTCCTCATCCTACCCACAGCTTTTCAGTCATGTGCCAAACTATGACATATCTTTGCTTTCACTGTTCCCAATATTTTAAATACCTTTCCCTTCTTGACATTTGGAAAACTCCTACTTACTTTCCAAGACAGAACTAAATTAATCAGTTTCTGAAACTACATCCCCTGCCTCCAGGAGCATTTAGTTTGCTCCTTTCCAAGTAAAGGCATCTCAAGTACATTATATAGTGTATGGCATTTATTTACTGTTGGCTTTCCCTCTAGACTAGGGATTCCTTATGGGTACAGATCATGATTTAGTTATCTTTGTATCAACAGTACTAAGACAAAAAACATGGAAGTCAATAAATGTGTCAAATAAACCCATGAATTTTACAAATCAATGAAAGTAAGATTATTCCATATCATGATTTTATCTTCCTATACTTTCTATATGCTTCAATCTTCTGTTAAAGTGCCCTTTTTTGACGGTACTTTTTTGGTGCTTGCTTTGGATTGACACTGGAATCATTTTAAATTTTGTACCATATGACTATAAAGTTAAATGGCTATGTCAAAATAAAACTTACAAACTCCACTATTCAAAGATGAGGGCTTTTAAAGTAACTTAAAATTTTTGTTTCCAATATGCGAATCTAAGGATGCCAGGCATTAACTCTGAAAAAATATATAATTATTCACTAAACAGATCCCTAAGGGGCAAGTGAACAGCTGTTCAAAGATTTGGCACATCACTATGCCAGCCTGAGTTTAATGACCTACATGTGAAGGGCTACATATCCAATTACTAATCCTCCCTCAGCTACCCTTTGCCCTGATATGGAGGCAGCTGAAAAAAGATGCCCTACTAACAGATCAGAAATGGATCCAGACTTCGTTGCCAATGCCCAGTTAAGAGATCTTTTAGATTTGAGATGAGGAAGAAACAGAGTAAGCCACGACAGTGTTCCAGCTGACATGATTTTTCAAGTAAAATTTGAGGGTTTAAAGCAAGAGTGACTTTAATTTTGTGACTAGAGAAATTTCAATACTTTTAGAAAACTCAAATTCTGAATTTAAATTCCTACTCATTGAAACATTTAAACGTTTAAATGTTTTCAAATATCAAGAATAATATACTTCCAAATTCTTTCCACGCTGAAATGGTAGTCTTCTACTCATTGATTCAAATCTCATTCTTATGTTCCAATTCTGTGATACTATTAGAAGTAGGATCAAATCAAAAACTAAATAGAAAACGACAGTCTATGAGATTATGTTTCAGTTCTCCCTCAGTTGACTTGGTCTATATATAGCAAAAAGATTATATAAGGTCAAGTATTATAAACAATGAAATGTCACCTGATGTTTTGCAAAACAGGATAGAGAAAAATAGCTCAAGGAATGAATGGGAGTAAGACTTACAGCTGTAAGCAGGAAAAAAGGCTTACGCATTCTAGATTGAAATGCACCTTATTAGGAATTTGACTCGCTTTTTAAATTTGATTTTCCATTTGAGTTGTGTAGAATCATGTGATACTGACAACCTTCCGTATAAATCATTTCCTTTCATTTCCAACACAGATTAAGAGCCCTTTGTCAGTGTCGCATTTTTAATTTTGAAGAGTAGGAATGTCTTAAGATCCCCCCTCCCCCATGCCCGCAGGAATATATGAATGAATACACGCCCGTAGGTACGCACTAGCCTTGAAGCGGAAAAACAGGCATCACTGTAACTACCTCCCACTCCAGACTCCGCCCCACAAAACCTCCCTCCCCTTTCTCCCACTGCAGGTCCGGCGTTGGCGCAGTTAGATGACGTAAGGCGTAGCCGGCGTAGCCGCCTACGTGTGGCTACCGTCTCTGCCTCTGGGAGTTGAAGTTTCCGAAAGGACTCGGGTGCGGGACCAAGACCACTCCAGAAAGGCTTTCTGCTTGAGCTCTCAGGTTCCCCAACCACTCCTTAGCTAGGTAAGTCTCCTGGCACTGAGGCTGGCGCTCTCCTACCCTTTGGTATTTTCCGGCCGCAAAAACAGTGCGTGCCAGAGCCGCTCTCGACTAACAAGGGCTTCCGGGGGAAGAGGGGAGTTGGGCTGTGGAAGGGGCAGCCTCAACCCAGTTTCCGAAGGAAGTGACGTCAGCTACCGCGCGTCCCCGTCGTGCGCCAAGCGGCTTCCTGATTCGCTGGCTGCTGCTTAATCCCGCCTCTCGAGTGCATTCGCTGGGGGTGGCCTAGAGGGAGGGTGGGGCGAGGTTCTGCCACTCCCCAGTGGCCCTCCTGTCGTCGACGTGTGTGTGGGGTCGGCCGGGCCCTAGTATGTGAAGAGTGAGTTTCTAAAGAATGATGGGAGAGGGAAGTCTGCGCTCTGAAGGGCCGGAAAACGAGCTCTCGTCCTGTCCCTGGGTGGCTGGAGAGCGTGGGCAAGGCGCCTTCCCCGTGTCCCCCTGGGGGTACGCAGCGAGCGCCTTGGGACGTGGAGCGCCAAGGCCGGTCCAGCGCCCGCGAGACCCAGTGTTCCTGCTTTCAGCGAAATACTTTCAGCGTTACAATTCGGCACGTTTTCTAGAGCTGCAGGGAGGGTAGCGACAGCGGCTCTTCCGGTTTTTGTTTGTTTAAATCCTGCCGCTCTCCCCAGCCCCGCCCCGGGCCTGCCCGCCGAAGAACTGACGCCGCGCGGCCTCGGCCCGCCCCTTCCCCGGGCTGCTCCTGCTCCGTCGCTGTCGCTCTGTAATTGCGTTCTGCAGTTGTTCCGGCGTTGGTTTGGATCTTTCTGGAAGGGAGGCTGTCACAAATGAAGACTCTATTTCAGCCCAGTGAATAAAATCCATAAAAGTTATTTTGTTCTTTAACATTTCTTTTGGACGCTCACTGATGGATGATGTGTCCTCCCTGCCGGAAGCTGTGCGAAGAGGTGGAAATACAAGGAGGATTGGCATCAGTTTTTACGCATTAGTCCCACAGCAGATGGCCTTAGTCATCGTTTTCCCGTTCTTGTAAGACCACCTGATAATCGATGTCTGTGACTCAATGAACCAAATTTTTTCCCTATGCTAAAGTAAAATTTCACGCAAATATTTCTGTAACTGCTACAAAATACCGTTCTTAAATGTTGGTTGGACGTGGTCGAATGAATGAAAACGTACACTGAGCATCACTGTGTGTGAGAAAGGAGTGCAAAACCCTCTGCCGTGGAGCTTATAAACCGGCCAAAACTAAAATAAGAAGCAAGTGTACCTAGTGAAGCGCCGTATTTTGCTGAACAGGCGATCCGAACAAGCTAGCACATAGTGAAACGCTATTGGGTGGTACAGCAGGGGGAGTTGGTACATATCTTTGTACATAGAGTGTTGTGAGCAATAATTTATAGGAGCTCAAGCCAGCATCATTTTTGTTATATTCCATGCCTCATTGTATGTAGCTTATTCAAAACTTAAAAAAAATTCACTTACTACAGTGCGTTTTCTTAATTGGGAATGGCTTTAAAAATAATAATGATGATGTTGACCAACTCATGATCTTTCCTAGTATTTGATAGGCTGTTTAAAAATATTAGTATGCAATGATAGGCCAGGTTAAATTTAACTTAGGCTGCTTGGATAGGAAAGGCAAACGCTCCCCCTGGTGTACATGAGCTGTAAAACATGGCTATACATTGCTTTTTAAAGTTTTCACATTATAGAGCGAATAAACACTTGCAGTTTTAAACTTAATAGGGAACTGGCAAAACACGATGCCAGTGATGATCGGAAATGTTCTTTCTTAGAATCTTAATCATTGTTTTGTGACGAGAGCAATTTGTTTCCTGTGAATTTTAATTGTGCTTTTAAGTTTGCACATTTAGCCTAATAGACAGGTTCAGCATATGTTTTTTTCACCCTATGTTGTTTTAGATACACTCATGGCTGACTTCTATTTAATGTACTGTCTATGCGAAAGAAGTAAAATGAAAGTGATCCTGGGGATCGCAATATGTATTTTAAAATTTTCTTCCTTCTAATCTTTTCAGGGGTAGTTGAGTTTCTCCTGCCTCCCATTTGCTAAGTTGAGTGCTTACCTTATCTTCTAGCTTTAAAAAAAAAAATTAGTAAATGCCCTCAATGTTATACATTTGTCTCCAATTGAGGCCTTTTTGCCTGTATTTCTCTCATCCTATTATTCAGGCTTTTAACTGCTCCAACGTATTATTTTTTCGTTCTCTTCTCTGTCTGAATTCTGAGTCAGATTGTGAGGATGTCTTCTAATTCATCAGTTACTTCTTGGACACCAGGTAATCTGGAGTTTGTCTCATATTCTGAAATCTTTATATCTTCATTTCCTGGTTTCCAAATTGGTTCTTTTTCAAGTATTCTAATTCTACTTTTTTGTGTCTATGTTTGTGTCCCAATTTCCTGTTTTGTTTTTATGGTCCTTACTCCTTATGATGTCTGAAAGATTCCAGTCAAACTTATTTTAAAGTCATTTTCACATTGCCCTATTATTTTCAATTTGTGTCGAGTGGATTTATCTCAAGTGTTGATTTTGGCTTTTTCCCCATCGTTTCTGTCTTTTTGTAATTTCACTTTGCAGGCTCATGTTGAGTGGAATTATCACTTCCCTTCTCCAAACCACCTGTCTGTCTAGTACTGATTTTGTGGTTGGTCCCACCCATGGTCCTGTTCAGTGCTTCAGGCCACAGCAAAGCGTATATGGGTGCTTCAGAATTCTTACCATGTAGTGTTAAAGTTCGTATGTCCCCTCACGGCTTGGCCCAGGTTGTCGCTACGAGGCTGTGTCTGCTTCCTTCAGGTTTCCCCCAAGTACTCTGTATAAGCCTTAGTCTCATTTTACCTGTTTTCAGTTTTTTTTCATGGAAGGGAGAGCCCCACTGTAAATACTAGTTTAAGGGTTCGTCTTAAACTGTCTCCTGTCTCCCCCATCCTCTGTCTTGTGTTGTTGTTATTCTCCTTACTTTACAACTAGGAGGTCTCCCAGCTGCCTTTGCACAGCAGACCAGCAGGGTCAGTACCTATTCTAGTTCTTGGTTTTGGTTTTGAGAGAGGCTATACCTTTTTTTGTTTCCCCTTTTTATATTTTATCTCCTGTTGTCATGTATTTCAAGACTGGGAGGCAAGGTGCTTCAAAACATGAACTCTTGGCAACCATCTCCAGGAAGTCTCTTCCAACTTCCTTATTCTGTGGCGTAGGAATAGGACTGCAGCTGTTTTTCCCTGTATCTTACAGTGACACAAGTCTTCTCAGAGGCCTCCAACAGCAGGGTTGAAGCAACGCAGCTCTTTTACATTCTTTGGAAACTCTTATTTTCTAAATACGGTTTTGGATTTTTGGAGATAGTAGAGTTAGATCTGGGTTTGAATCTTAGCTCCATCGCTTTGTCTATTCGTTCAACAAGTATTTTGAGGACCTACTTAGTGCTAGGTTTGGTCTAGGTGCCTTGCTTCTTAGGAAATATTTAGTAGCTTTGTAATTTAGGGCAAGTTATTTAACCTCACTGTGCCTGCCTTCTCTGTAAAGTAGGCATAATATCGTCTACCTCATAGGGTTATTTTAAGGATTAAATTAGATATTAAGTTTTTTATTAAGCACAGTAAAAATTAATAAATGTTTGCTATTACAGACATGCGCCACATAACGTTTTGGCCAATGATGGATTGCATATGTGACGGTGGTCCTATAGGATTAGTGCCATTTAGCCCAGGTGTGTAGTAGGCTGTATCAACTAAGTTTGTGTAAGTACACTCTGTGATGTTCGCACAATGACCGAGTCGCCTGATGACGTATTTCTCAGAATATACTCCTGTCATTAAGTGACTCACGACTTTACTATTTTCATTGCATTTTAAAGTCTTTTGTAATATCATATTCACTCATTTATTTATTCCACCACTATATAATAAGCATCTGTTAAGTGCCAGTCCTTGTGTTAGTACTGACAATCTAATGTTAGGCAAAAGTGGACATCATCCCTGCTCATGTGGAGCTTCCAGTGTAGAATCAAATTTGAGTTATTTCTAGGTGTTCCCTCAAACTAAGGATGCTATTTGGTTAATAGTATAAGGAAAACTTGTGAACTCCTACTTGGATTACTGGATGATTCTTTCTCTATCTTAGTAGTTTTGTGACCTGGTAAAATGCCAGGGCTTTTGCTGTAGCCTAGAAAGCACACATATTAAAACTTCTTGTGTTTCAGTCAAAATTTGGTAAACTTGCTAAGTTTGCTTACTAAGTTATCTCCATATGTCCTTTTACAACGTTGCACTTTTTTCTTCTTTTTTTTTATTGAGGTTATGATAGTTTACAACATTGTGAAATTTCAGTTGTATGTTGTTATTTGTCATTCATCTGATAGGTGCACTCCTTCACCCTTTGTGCCCACCCACCCACCCCCTTTTCCTTGGTAACCACTAAGCTCTTCCATTTGTCCATTTGTTTGTTTATCTTCCACATATGAGTGGAATCATACAGCGTTTGTCTTTCTCTATCTGGCTTATTTCACTTAACATAATACCCTCAAGGTCCATCCATGTTGTTATGAATGGGACTATTTTGTCATTTTTTTATGGCTGAGTAGTATTCCATTGTGTATATATACCATTCCTTCTTTATCCAGTCATGAGTCGATGGGCACTTAGGTTGCTTCCATGTCTTGGCTATTGTGAATAATGCTGCAATGAACATAGGGGTGCATAAGTCTCTCTGAATTACTGATTTCAGTTTCTTTGGATAGATACCCAGTAGTGGGATGGCTGGGTTGTATGGTATTTATATTTTTAATTTTTTCAGAAATCTCCATACTGTTTTCTATGGTGGCTGTACCAGTTTGCATTCCCACCAGCACTGTATGAGGGTTCCTTTTTCTCCACAACCTCTCCAACACTTGTTATTTTTTGTCTTGCCTGATTATAGCCATTCTAATGGGTGTAAGGTGATATCTTAGTATAGTTTTGATTTGCATTTCTCTAATGCTCAGTGATGATGAGCATCTTTTCATGTGCCTATTGGCCATCTGTATATCTTCTTTGGAGAAATGTCTGTTCAAATCTCCTGCCCACTCTTTGATTGGGTTGTTTGATTTTTTGTTGTTGAGTTGTGTGAGTTCTTTATATATTATGGAGATTAACCCTTTGTCAGATATATGACTTGCAAATATTTTTTCCCAGTTAGTGGTTGTCTTTTCATTTCAATCCTGTTTTCCTTTGCCTTGTAGAACCTCTTTAATCTGATGAAGTCCCACTTGTTTATTCTTTCTATTGTTTCCCTTGTCTGAGAAGGCCTGGTGTCTGAAAAGATCCTTTTAAGACTGATGTCAAAGAGTGTACTGCCTATATTTTCTTCCAGAAGTTTTGTGGCTTCAGGTCTTACCTTTAAGTCTTTGATCTATTTTGAGTTTATTTTTGTGAATGGTGTAGGAGAATGGTCTACCTTCATACTTTTACATGTGGCCGTCCAGTTTTCCCAGCACCGTTTATTGAAGAGACTTTCCTGTCTCTATTGTATGTTCTTAGCTTCTTTGTCGAAGATTAGCTGTCCATAGATGTGTGGTTTTATTTCTGGGCTTTCAATTCTGTTCCATTGATCTTTGTGCCTATTTTTGTACCAGTACATGCTGTTTTGATTACTATAGCTTTGTAGAGTATTTTGAAGTCAGGGAATGTGATGCCTCCAGCTTTCTTCTTTTTTCTCAGGATTGCTGTAGGTATTTGGGGTCTTTTGTTGCCCCATATGAATTTTAGGATTCTTTGTTCTCTTTCTGTCAAGAATGTCATTGGGATTCTGGTTGGGATTGCATTGAATCTGTAGATTGCTTTAGGTAGTATGGACATTTTAACTATGTTTATTCTTCCAACTCATGTACATGGAATGTCTTTCCATCTCATTATGTTGTCATCAGTTTGTTTCAGGAAAGTCTTGTAGTTTTCAGTGTATAGGTGTTTCACTTCCTTGGTTAAATGTATTCTAAGATATTTTATTCTTTTTGTTGTGATTGTGTATGGGATTGTGTTCTTGAGTTCTCTTTCTGTTGGTTCATTATTAGAGTATAGAAATGCAACTGATTTATGTAAGTTGATTTTGTGCCCTGCAACTTTTCTGTAATTGTTGATTATTTCTAATAGCTTTCCAGTGGATTTTTTTAGGGTTTTCTATATATAAAATCATGTCGTCTGCAAATAGCGAGAGCTTCACTTCTTCATTGCCTATTTGGATTCCTTTTATTTCTTTTTCTTGCCTAATTGGTCTGGCCAAAACCTCCAGAACCATATTGAATAAGAGTGGTGAGAGTGGGCACCCTCATCTTGTTCCTGTTCTCAGAGGGATGGCTTTCAGTTTTTCCCCATTGAGTATGATGTTGGCTGTGGGTTTGTCATATATAGCCTTTATTATGTTGAGGTACTTTCCTTCTCTAACCATTTTATTGAACATTTTTATCATAAATGGATGTTGGATCTTGTTGAATGCTTTCTCTGTGTCTATTAAGATGATTATGTGGTTTCTGGTCCTCATTTTGTTAATGTGGTATATCACATTGATTGCCTTGCAGATGTTGAACCATCTCTGTGTCCTTGGTATAAATCCCACTTGATCATGATGATCTTTTAATGTATTGCTGTATTCGATTTGCCAATATTTTGTTGAGGGTTTTTGCATCTGTGTTCATCAGCGATTTTGGCCTGTAATTTTCCTTCTTTGTGTTGTCCTTGTCTGGCTTTGGTATCAGGGTGATGTTGGCCTTGTAGAATGTGTTAGAAAGTGCTCCATTTTCCTAAATTTTCTGGAATAGTTTGAGGATAGGTATTAAATCTTCTTTGAATGTTTGGTGGAATTCTCCAGAGAAGCCAGCTAGTCCTGGACTTTTATTTTTGGGGAGGTTTTTGATTACTGTTTCAATCTCTTTACTTGTGATTGGTCTATTGAGATTCTCTATTTCTTCTTGATTCAGTTTTGGGAGGTTGTAAGAATCTAAGAATTTATCCATTTCTTCTAGGTTGTCCAATTTGTTGGCATATAATTTTTCATTGCAGTCTCATATAATCTTTTGTATTTCTGTGGTATCCATTGTAGTTTCTCCTCTTTCATTTCTAATTTTATTTATTTGAGTCTTCTCTCTTTTTTTCTGAGCCTGGCTAAAGGTTTATCAATTTTGTTTATTTTCTGAAAGAACCAGCTCTTTGTTTCATTGATCCTTTCTACTGTCTTTTTTGTTTCAATTTAATTTATTTCTGCTCTAATTTTTATTATGTCCCTCCTTCTACTGACTTTGGGCTTTGTTTGTTCTTCTTTTTCTAATTCTGTTAAGTGTAGTTTGAGATTGCTTATTTGAGATTTTTCTTGTTTGTTGAGGTGAACCTATATTGCAATGAATTTCCCTCTTAGGACTGCTTTTGCTGCATCCCAAATGAGTTGCTATGGTGTGTTTTCATTTTCATTTGTCACCAGCTAGTGTTTGATTTCTCCTTTGATTTCTTCAGTGATCCATTGGTCATTCAGTAGCATGTTGTTTAATCTCCACATCTTTGCCCCTTCCCCAGGTTTTTTCTTGTAATTGATTTTTAGTTTCATAGCATTATGGTTGGAAAAGATGCTTGATAGCATTTCAGTCCTCTTAGAATTGTTGAGGCTTCCTTTGTTTCCCCACATATGATCTATCCTTGAGAATGTTCCATGTGCACTTGAGAAGAATGTGTAATCTGCTGTTTTTGGATAGAGTGTTCTATATGTATCTATTAAGTCCAGCTGGTCTAGTTTTTCACTTAGTTCTACAGTTTCTTTGTTGACTTTCTCTCTGGATGATCTATTCATTGGTGTTAGTAGGGTGTTGAGGTCCCCTACTATTATTGTATTGTTGGTGACATCTCCTTTTAGTTTTGTTAATATTTTCTTTATGTACTTTGGTGCTCTTGTGTTTGGTGCATATATATTTATAAGTGTTATGTCTTCTTGGTGGAGTGTCCCTTTTATCATTATATATTGCCCCTATTTGTCTCTCTTTACCTGTTTTGTCTTGAAGTCTACTTTGTCTGATATAAGTATGCTAACACCTGCTTTCTTTTGTTCGCTCTTAGCTTGGAGTATCATCTTCCACCCCTTCGCTCTGAGTCTGTGTTTGTCTTTGGGGTGAGGTGTGTTTCCTGGAGGCAGCATATTGTTGGGTCTTGTTTTTTAAACGACATTGCACTTTTAAAGAAAGCAAGAACCATATAATAAAACTACTGCTTCTGTTATGTGCTGTTAAGATTTCATCCTTCCATTATCTGAATTGTGGGTTTTTTTTCTTTTTGTTTTAGATAGTAGCTTCTCTGCACTGAGTTGTTAGCTATCTCTGTAAGAAGGAAGAATCATAGAATTTTCTTTAAGGCCAATGAAGTATTTGCAAGCTTCATGCTTAGTCTTTGATAGGGATAAATAGCAAAATACATTTTTAAGCTCTGGTGTTAGTAATCTATTAACAAGAAAAGAACTCTCAGTATTTCTAGCTCTTTCTCTATTCTGAAGGCAAGTTCAGTTCTAGGCAGTATATAAAAATGTGGCTAGTTAAATCGAAATGTTTGAGATGGCCCTAAGTATTCCACAACTGATTACAGAATCAACTTCCATATTTTGGTTTTCAGACTTTACTAAAGTGGAATATTTACAATTATATATTTACAGTGAAAAATAGTGGGGGGGCAACAAAATTTGTTTTTTACGCTGTTCAAAATGTACAAATCTGTAGCATATTTTTGGTCAAAAACCAATTGTAAGTGTATACCTAGATAATGAAAGTAATGTTTCTCTTTTGCATTAATTTTGTACTTTTGATTCATTTACAGGAATTTATTTTAAGGAAATAAATTACTGGGTCAAAGGGTGTTAACATTTTAAAGCTCTTAAAACATAGATCTGTGTAGCCTTCTGGAAAAATTATGCCATGACCACCTGTAGTATATGAAAACACCCCATTTCATCAAATGCTCTTTGCCAGTAAATGACATTTAATTGTCTTGGTTTGCATTTTTATTCATTACTGATATGGTTTAATTTTAACCTCATCTCTTGGTTATTTGTTTTTTTACTTTTTGTGTGTTTGTGAATCACGTTCATGTCAAAAGTTGCTTTTCAGTTTTTCAGAAGCATCAAATAATGTCATCTGAAACGTTGCCAGCATTTGTTGAGACTTCTAATGTTGAAAGAACGCAAGACTTAAGTGAGGATCAAGAGGAGAGCCAGAAGCCAAGATCAGGTGAAGGGTTGGAACCAATATCTAAACGACAAATGAAGAAGCTAATAAAGCAGAAACAGTGGGAAGAACAACGAGAACTCCGCAAGTATGTTTCAAAGTGCCTATGTTCTGGCTCCATTCAGACGTATGGAATGTTGGACCTCGCGTAGCCCTTTCTCACATTCAAAGTAATTGTGTTAATTGAAATTGGGGCTACACATATTGTTAGCTGACATTGTCAGTTGGCTGTTAAAACTGTGTGTGTTTCGATTATTTTCTTTTAGCAATGTTAATGAATTTACACTATACACTTTTTCTCACCCAGAACCTATTGTGAGTAAGCCGCACAGTTTCTGAAACAACTGACTTAGATAAGGGATATAGTTAGTATCCATGTGCTAGATGTGGAACAAAAATAACTACCTCAGAAAGATCAAATTTGGGCCTAATGTTGATTTTGCTAGAACTGTTGCAGGTTTTGGTGAGAGCAGTAAGGCTGAAGCTAATATTGTCTAATGTCAGAATTTACTGGGAGGAAATAAACTATAGTTAATGTAGATCAAAGAAGAAGTCTATGAGTGCTTTTTACAAGTAATTTTACTTTATTTTTTTCCGATAGCACATAAATGTTGCTTGAAGATCATGTAGGGGAAGAATAAAAGAAAAATTCATCATAACTCTCAAATTCAGTATTTATAAAGTTTTCTTGGTATAGTGTGATGCCAATAATACATGAAATTATTAGTAGTGTAGTTTAAGTTTGTAAGGAAAGCATTATATTGTTTTTCAAACTCATTTCCTTCTTATCAAAAGTTTTTAGATTGACTATATAAAATTGCTGATATTTGATCATTTTTGATCCACAGAAGTGGCAATTTCATACGTTAGTTCAAGTCTGCTGATTTAAAAAAGTAATTGTTTCTTTGTCTATTTAGAAGAGGCTTGTAAATATCTGGATATACAAATAACAAAAAGTTATTTTAATTACTAATTTTAGACAAAAGCGAAAGGAAAAACGCAAGAGAAAGCAGTTAGAGCGACATTGTCAACAGGACTCAAACTCAGATGGAAATGACAGAAAACGTATTCGAAGAGATGTTGTTCATAGTACACTCCGCCTTGTCATTGACTGCAGTTTTGACAGCTTGATGGTGTTAAAGGTATCATGAATCACTGTAAGAAAAATCCTGTAGGTAAAGTAGGGTGAATCATTCTTGCTTTAATATGTGATACCACTTTGATATAAATTTGTGTGCTAAAATGTATCTTAAATCAAGTTTTTAAAAATCTGTGCCCCCTAAATTAAACTAATAAATTGCTCATGTGTATATGTATAGACAGAGGGAGAGAGACAGACACCATGATTATATTATAAAAGTCAATAACGGCATATTAGTCATAAGGATCTGTGTGTTTTTATTTGTCCTAATCAAAAAGAAGAAAATAAGAAATATGATTTGCTTAATAGAATTATTTATATTTAATAGTTTGAGAAACCTGATTGTTTGAGCAATGCTAGTGAAGAGAACATGGTTTAATTACTTTCCAAACCATGGGTTAGTTATGAAAATAGTAATAGTATGGCTCTAAGAGAGTTTTTTCTGTTGTTGTTGTCTCTTAAGAAAAGTACATGTTTGATGAACTAGTATTTTAAGTGGATGCAAAATATGAAATATTGGTTCACTTACAGAGTATTGACTTTACTTATGGTAATTATTTTGTTAATATGTGAGGAAATTGAATGGAAATTATCAGAAAAGACTTGTATTTCAAAAGAAAACATGCATCTATCTAGTCATGGCTTCTGCTTATTCTGTTCCACTGAGATTATGGAATGGTCATAGATGATTTTGAAAATGCTCCTTTAAAAACTGCACTCTTTTATAGGACATTAAGAAACTTCATAAGCAGATTCAACGATGTTATGCAGAAAATCGACGAGCACTGCATCCTGTGCAGGTTTGTTTGAGGAATTTAAAACAGACTCCAGTTTCCTTTTATGTCTGCCTCAGAAAAAGGCATAGATGATCCTAATTGCCTTTACAAGAGTCTTACAGATAATCTTCCTTAGAGAACAAAATGCCTATTTGAAAAATATTTCATTTTTCTGCAAAAATAAAGGAAAATGTTTTAAACGTCTTTTCATGTATGTCATTCTCAGGCACGCTCTGCGGAGTCACCGTCAGTCTTGTGCACATGGACCTGCTGCTCATTTCTGTGTAGTTAAATGTCTGCATTAAGGGATATACACATATTTTCATACCAGTTTCTCAGCTCTCAATTCCTTCCCTTCTGGGGAGTGGGGGAACTCCCCTGCCTCTTGTGTGCTGTGGTACCTGTTGGATAGATTTTTTCTACTTAAAGGATTTTGAGTCACTGATAATTTTGAAGGATACTTCCTTAGCTAGAGTGAGGAAGTGATTTGTGAGACTAGTTGGCTACTCTTAAGAGGAGGGTCTTTTTTCTCTCTGAATTTACTTGAGTTCTAGATGACCTACAAATTAACACTGGCTCACTGATGTTAAGAACCAGAAACTCTTGATATTTTTTGGTTAGCTATATTCTTTTTGTCAAGTGATAATAATTTTATATTTCTCTCACCCTTGATTAGACTTGAAATAGGTATCAGGGTTTAGAATCAAAGGCAAATTACAAAGACTTTGGACTGGTGAAAAGTAACAGCGGTGGCAAAAGAAAGGGAATGGGAACTCGACATGGAAGCAGGGACTTTGTAGAAGAGTGGTCGTTAAGGGCGAGGCAAATGATAGCTGCTTGAAAAATGGGGTGAAAATGTAGATGGAATATGGGAGTTGGTGGGTTATGAGAGAAACAAAATGTCATTTTTCCACAAGTTTGTTCTTGTGTGTTTAAAGCATGTCACAAATTTATTTTTTTCTAGAATGAAAATATTTTGTGTTTCCTTGATGATCAGATGGGTGAATGAGGGAAATAAAATATTGGACTTTCATAGTCATTTGCTCTTTCTTTCTATGCCTACCAATCTCTTTACAGTTTTACTTGACAAGCCATGGAGGCCAGTTGAAAAAGAACATGGATGAAAATGACAAAGGATGGGTCAACTGGAAGGTAATTAGAATAGAGTAACTCTAACATAATTCCAATATATTTATGCTTAAAAGTCTACATTTTTTACCTATATTCTATGTACTGCCAATAAATATAGGAGTCAGCAACCCAAACCCAGTGTATCACTGTACCTAAGTCTAAGGTTACAAGACTGGGAGAAGCTAGAGAGACTGAGATTTCTATTAGTTTGTCCTCACTCTCGTTAAACCTCCCTTGCCATTTTACCACCAACCTAAAACATATTTTGAAAAAGGAAGACTTTTAAAGATCTTTATACAATCTCTGCCTAGTGAACTGTCTATCCATTATTTATAAGAGTGAAGTCACTCTAAAATTTGGAAATGTGAATGCATTCTGTTTCTTCTAAATCTCCACTGTCCCATATGGCATCCACATTCCACACGTGGCTGTTGAACTCTTGAAGTGTGACTAGTCTGAATTGAGATGTGCTGTAAATGTGAACTATACATTGGATTTCAAAGATTTAGTAACCAAAAAAAGAGAGAATGTAAAATATCTCCGTGGAATTTTAAAAACTATTATATGTTGAAATGATAACATTTTGTCTATGTTGTGTTGACTGCAATGTATTATTATAATTAATCTCACCTATTTCTTTTTACTTTTACTAGAAGATTTAAAATTACATATGTGGCTCACATTTTTTTTTATGTTGGGCTAAAGCACTCTCAGTCATTTGCAAAGATGACTAATAGCTCGGCTTTGGTACCATTGCTGAGGAACCCTGGTCTGTATTGGGTTATTCCTATGCTTTTCTTTCTCAAAGCCAGTTCTCTCTGTGACTAACTTTCCCTCTCACACTCACTAGTCCTGTAATGACTACATTTATTTTATTAATAGCTTATAGGGTGAAACATTGTCAAAGACTTTTTTAAGTTTTAAAGTACAGATATTTACCAAGTTTTATGTTCATGCCTGTTTTCCTGAGGCATAATGTAATAAGTTGAAATAGGCATACCTTCAGTTATTTTGTGCCTTGTAAATTTATTATTTATACCACCAGCTTTCCAGAAAGACATGAGTTCACTGGTCTGTATTTACTCAGGTCCTTCTTAGGGCCTTTATTTAAGCATAGGGGTCAAATTTTTAATATACCATTTTCCAGAAAAGTGGCGGTTTATTAATCAGTAGGTTGTACATTTTAGGTGAGAGGTTTCCTGCTTCACTTTTGATTTCCTTAAAAATTATTGGGTAAATGCCATCTGGGCCTGGTGTCACATCCTCTTTTATTCTGTCAATGTAGTTTTCAAAATTCTGCCTGCCAGCTGTTGTTCAGTCTTGGACTTCTAACCTGACAATTTTGGTGAAGGTGATTTCAAATGTGTATCTTTGTAAAAACAGATGCATGGAATTTATTAAATCTATCAGCCATTTTCTTTTGCTGATTCATGTGGATGTAGAAGAAGTAATTGAAGAAGGCATTCTTTGGCTGGAGAACAGTGTGAGCAAATATGTGACAAAAATGCATTTGTTTTTTTGGAACAGAGATAAAGTTAGAAAGGTAGGTCAGTGCCATATTCAGGAAAGAGTTACTAAATTAAGGAGTTTGAATTTTATCCTACAGATAATGATAAAACACTGAAAATAGTGTTTTAGAAAATGAGTCTTCCATCAGCATGTGGAGGTAAATTGGAGGGATCTGAGGCTAGAGACAGGGAAGTAACATTAGGGGGCTACTTAAATCATTGACATGTGAGGGTGATAAGGAGTTGAGGTAGTAGGCTCTAAATGATACATCGTAACGATATTCTTTCAAACTTCCTATTGTGTGTTTTTGGGTGGGTTTGTCTACGGAACAGAACATAATCATTTTTAGCCAGTCTTCACAAAATCTTATTAATTAATAACATCTTTGCCCTGTGTCTTAAAGGATATCTACATCAAACCAGATCACTATAGTGAATTCATAAAGAAAGAAGACCTGATTTATCTTACGTCAGATTCACCTAATGTCCTGAAGGAATTAGATGAATCCAAGGCCTATGTGATCGGAGGGTTAGTGGATCACAACCATCACAAGGTACTGTTAAGGTTTCATTTTTGCTTTTGCTCATACTTAAAATTGATACATCAATTTTCCTGATAGTAAAAATACTTCTTGATAGTAACAGTAATGCTGATCTTTATTGAGTGCCTAGCAAATTTCAGTCACCTTTCTAGCTAGGCACAGCATTTCACGTACGTTAGTTTGCTTAATCCTCACTACAGCCCAGTGCAGTCAGTGCTGTTATCATCTGCCTTTTACAGATGAGGAACCGGAGGCACAGAGAAATAAGTCTAGAATCAATAGTAATAGGTGGTAAAGCAGATATTTGAAACCAGGCGGATTGTTCCAGAGCCCACATACTTAAGTGATACACTATATTGATAGAAGATGATGTTGCTAATCACTGTCTAGGCATTGGTAAAATTTATATCAATTTATACCAAAACTGGTAAATTTATAAGTTTTAAATATGTGATTTTCATGGGATGTGTTTTCTGTTCTTTCATATTCATACTTTTGTCTATTCCCACCTACTCACCCTCATTCTAATGAAAAATTACATAAATACACTTTCTAAAAGAAAACATCATTTTGTACTTTGCCAGCTACTTTGTGGCAGGCCAAATTAACCGAACTAAAGAAAACCATGCTTCCTAAGTGTCTGAGGAAGTATTGTTAGGAGAGTAACAGGAAGGAATTCATTGTTCTTGTAGAGCACACTGTGCAGAAGAGCTTCCCGCAATGCTGGAAACGTTTGTCCTCCTGTCCAGCACGGTAGCTACATGGCTGCTGAGCACGTGACATGTGCACAGAGTGATTGAGAAGCTGACTTTGTGTAAACTGTTAAATTGGAGTGGTCACTGTGGCTGCAGTCGGACAGGGCAGCTCTCTAGCATCATAGGGAATTTTAGCAGAATGATCTGTGGCCTTTTTACTTTTTTCTCAGTGGAAAAATTCTCTTTTACTTATGTGGAACCAAAGTTTTTCCTCTCATGTTGACTGTTTCTCTGAACTAAAACAATTTTGTTTTCAAAAGCACTTACCTCAATCTGTTACTAAGTATTTGTCCCTAAAATAGGCAAACTACTAGTTGAGAAATTTCGCTCTTCTTTCTCCTCTGCTCTTGTCTTTTGGCTGTTTCAGTTCTGGTTAGACCCAGGCTTTAAGGATTTTAATTTTGAGAAGGGAGAAAATTCATATTCAACATTCTTTTAATTGACAGAAAGAGAAAAATAAAATTTTATAGGCAATTTTTAAAATTTCTAAATTCAGATTTTCATTTAATTTGTCCTTTGTGCCTCTAGTCTTATGTAATGAAACATAGTTTTGTCTTTATATCTTTTACATGTGTGGGAAGAGTAATGGTGCTGCTCTAGGAATTCAGTTTGAGTATTTTAAAGTGAGAGAAAAGGCAGAGTGGAGTGGTGAAAAGATATTTGAGCCAGGAGGCATGAGCCAGGCTTCTCCTGTGGGTCCGCCACTGGGGGCTTTGTGACAGGGGAGGGGACATGTCTCTGGTTTCCTCCTTGTAAACTGGTTAAGCAAATGCCCTAAACATTCTACTTACTGCCCTAAACAAACTGCTACTGTCAGGAGAGTGTTTCCAAATTAGCAGTTAAACACGCACAGACACACACACACACACTTCTTCAGATTACATTCTCTGAACTAAAGTATTTTCTAGAAATTATTTATTCTGTCATAGACTTTAAGTTAAAATAATTTAATGTTCTAGTCCAAGTTATAGTGTCTTTGTTTTAGGGACTCACATATAAACAAGCATCAGAGCATGGAATTGATCATGCGCAGCTTCCCCTTGGAAATTTCGTGAAGATGAATAGTAGAAAAGTTTTGGCAGTTAATCATGGTAAGCTCTGAGGGGATAAACTGAAAATATACCTGAGTGAACATTTTGAAGAAGAATATTACATTTACATTTGGACAAGTACAAAATATGTACCTTGCTGGAGACAAAATTTTAAAGTATAATCATGTGTAATTTGTTTGAATATAGAAATAACACAGGCATATTTTAGAAAATTTTGAAAATGTAGTAAAGTATAAAGGAAAATAAGCTATAATTTCACTATCCAGAGATACTTGGTATTAACTTTTTGATGTGTTTCCTACCAGTTTTTTCCTATGCATAGATACTGTTTATTACATAATTGGATTTTTACTGTATTGCATAAGATGTTAAAAATCTGGGGTGTTTTTTTCCCCATTTATAATTATATTTTTCCATGTCATTGAATCATTGTTAATGACTATGTAATATTCCACCATCTGAATATATAATATATATATATATATATATATATATAAAATAATTTAACTGTTCTTCTGTTGATTTTTTTTTTCTTTTTACTACTGTAAATAACATTTTAATAGACATCCTTGGACCTAAGTCTTTGCCTGGAGTTTTGCTTTTTAAAACAGTTTTAGTACAGATTTTTGTTAGTACACAACTATTTAGTGGACTCTTTTTATGTGCTAAGCACATTCTCTATAGCAGCATCTAGGGAGTTATAGAAATGAACTTGTTGATTCAGAGAATGAACTACTTCTAAGACTTTGGATAGACAGTGGAAATTACTTTTCCGTAAAGTAATCCTGATTAACCCTTGAGCAGTGTATTAAAGTGAGAGTACCTTGGAGACAGCATTAATATTCTTTACCTCTAATATAGAAAAAAGGCAGGCCAGACGCTCCTCGGAGTGAGTGGCTCTATAGGAAAGACAGAAGAAATTTAGATTAATGTCAACTTTTTTTTTCTGGTTGTTATTAGCACATAAAGGATAAAGAAGTGAGGAGGATAAAGAAGAATAGGCAGGAAAGGAGAAAGGTCCTCTGTCTGCTGATTATCACTAACAAGAGTAGTGGTGAACCCCTGCGTGCCTACGGACTAGATTGAGGGGAATCCAGACAAGGCAGGACAGGCTGAGCACCTTGGGGCAGCTGGCCCTGAGAGCCAGTGGGAGAAGGAAGTGGTAAGGACGGAGTAGTTGTTAGGACATGCTGGCACTCTTCACACAAACACAATGTGTGTTAAAATACAGCATGCAGCATTGTGATGAACTCAGCTAAGAAATGTATGGGCTTTGTCTTTGTTGCAGTGTTTGAGATTATTCTGGAATATCTGGAAACCAGAGACTGGCAGGAAGCATTTTTTACCATCTTACCCCAGCGGAAAGGAGCTGTTCCCACAGACAACGCCTGTGGAAGTTCCTCACATAACAAGAAGTCTGCCAGAGCTGGAGGTGGACTGGACAGTGATTCCAGTGAAGAGGAAAATAGCAGAAATGAACTGGATTCACCACGTGAGGAAGAAAATCGGGATAAAGAAAACAGCACTGAATCTGCCATGAACTCTATACCACACTAATGTCATCTGGGATCTTTGTTTTTTAGTTAAAGGACAAATTAGGAGAAAATGACATGCTTCAGAGAATATTTGAATTGGAAGAAAATTTCATTTGCTCTATTTCTGTTTTTATTTTTTGGTGAGGAAGATTGGCCCTGAGCTAACATCTGTTGCCAACTTTCCTCATTTTGCTTGAGGAAGACTATTGCTGAGCTAACATCCCTGCCTATCTCCCTCTGTTTCATGTGGGATGCTGCCACAGCATGGCTTGATGAGCGGTGCTAGGTCCACACCTGGGATCCAAACCTTCCAACCACAGGCTGCCAAAGGGGAGTGCGCAAACTTAACCACTATGCTACTGGGCTAGTCCCCTCGTTTTCTCTTAGTTCTGTTGTAAATTTTTAAAACTTTCTTTTAAAATAAAAAGCCCTTATAAGAAAACATTTTTTGCTTTTGCATAAGATTTAAATGTGTAATTTTTAAAATAGTTTTCTAAGCCTCTAATGAGTTTTTTGAGAATTTTATTAGTAAAGCTTCATTCTCTTTTTTTTTTACTGGAATGTATTCTTTAGAATGTGCCTTCTGACCTTCAGTTTTATTAGTTTATGTTTATCTCAGTGCCTTTCTGGTTTGCTGTCTGCTTATTTGTGGAGGTACGTATTCCTAAGTCTCCTGCAAGTCTGCCAAGATGTTCTCTGTGGGAAGTTACCTTCTATTTGCAGGTTTTATATTCAGTTTAGTTACTTCAGAGGAATATAGTGATTTTAGGGAGAAGTGTCAGACTGATAAACTCTACAGTCTGTCTTTTGGCTTATGGAGCCTGTCCGTGTTCCTCCTTTGTAAGGCCTTTATGTGGTCCTAAAGCAGTCACTGAGAGTTAAGAACCTCTTTAAGGTATTTTCTTACTGCCAATAATGGTGATAAATTATTTCAGTTACAAGATTTAGTTTTTCAGGCCAGATTACTTTAAAAGGCTATCAAAGGATCAGTTTTTTCTTTACCTAAATTTAAAAGCAGCTCATAGCAGCTATCCTTTCCTTCCATGTGTACTTTTTTAAAATAAAATATCTATTGGTTCTTAAAGTGAATAAAGTTAACTTTATATCTGTACCTGCCTACTATCATAGAGTAATAATATTCAAGCTAATGTAAATGTATGTTTCTGTAAATAATATAAGCATGTGTGAAAATATGCATATAATTGTACATACGTCTGTCCACAGTTTGCATGCTGCTCACTTATTAACTGATAACAGGATGGAGTTGCCGTGTATCTGTATTAGCATGAACGATTGTGTTGAACAACACTAAGAAATTTGAATTTCATAAAGTGCAAAAGTCCATAACTAAACATTTGTGTGAGGACGTTGGCAAGGGAAGATGGGGCTGAAAGGAGTTGTTTCAGTTTCCTACTAGTAAACAGTTATGTTTAAAGTACAGTGATTGTTCTTTGTTGCAGCTAAAGTAAGATTTCAGAAGCCTTCACTCAGTTTGGATAAAGTGAGTTTCTGTTCTTTTTATTCATTGGCGTCTCAAATTATATACACATTTGGTAGAGAGTTCACTGCATTTAGGATGGATGTTCACTGTCCCTTACATTTTGTTGCTTTATTCTTAGTAATCTATTATAGTTATCCATTTAAAGTAAGGTATGTGAGCAAGGTGTGCGAATAAAGAAAAGCCCCTACAATTCAGGAACAAAGCTATGTCTTAAGTTGTGTTTTTCAGTTTCAAGTTTTTGTGAGTAAATGTGGTTTAGTAACATGAAATATTATGCCTTTTAATTGAATTATTCCATAGGGAATGTTTTTGAAAGGTAGGGAAAAATCATTACAGGCACTGTGTAGTTTAGTTTTCACTCATTATGAAAACTCTGCGTTAGTGTCCTAGAACTGCCGTAACAAACTACCGCAAACTGGGAGGCTCAAAACAACCGAAACTTGTTCTGTCCCTGGAGCCTGGAGGCTGAAGGCGCAGAGTCGAGGCCTGGGTTGAGTCGTGCTCCCTCAGAAGGCTCTAGGGAACAACCTCCTGGCTTGTGGTGGCTGCCAGTAATCCCTGGTCGTCTGTGGCCTCAGCTGTGTCCCTCCACTCTCTCCTTTGTCGTCATACGGCCTTCTACCCCGTCTTCCGTGCCTGTCTGTGTCCCTCTTACAGGGACACCAGTCATCATCTACGGTGGCCTCACGTTAACTTGATGACATCTACAAAGACCCTGTTTCCAGATAAGGTCACATCCACTGGTACTAGATATTATGATTTGAACATCTTGTGGGTAGACACAATTCTGTCTACTCCAAGTCCATATGTTCAGGCTGTTGACGACAAGAAGGCAAAGATTACAGTCTTCACCTCAAGAAGGCAGAGATTAAAATAAAAAATAACTCATTTCTGAGGTATTTATAAATTTGGTTTTTTAAATAATAGTAATCATTTTTCTTAATGTGTTCTTTTCTCTCAACATTGTTTTCCTTTATTGAGGTGCCGTATTTAAAACTTGGTAATATTAAAGACACTTGTATTGGAACTTAAAGGTTGAGAATTGAGTTAGCACTTAAATTCGTCAGAAGGAGATATCTCTACTGGAATAATGGGATTTTCTCTTATTTCATCTCTTTAAAAACCTATGGTCTTCATAAAGCAAGCACATTCTTAAGGGAAGGGACACTCTTCAGACTGATTCTCCAGAGATTAGTGTATTGCTACCTTGGAGCATTTGAAAATGCTCGGAATTGGAATTGAAAAAAGCAAAAAGGGAAAAAGGAAGCAATTCTGAAAGAATGTCTTTTAGGAGGTGCATGAACAATTACGAAACCCACCAATTACCATTACAAAGTAAAGTGATACATCACTTCACATTGTAGATGGAAAAGGTCACTGAGATGATACAGATAAAAGGCAAGCATTGTCCATAGAACACTGAGAATGTACAAACAGCAGTTGTGAAAAAAAATGGCAGGGATTGGAACTAATGACAGCAGTGGCCTACAGTACTCATTAACCGACCTCACCACACAGATATTTGTCTCTGTTTTCCTAGCTCCTTGCCAGACACATAGGGGAGGCACTTAATGAACATGGAGGAGAGAACTAGAGACAGAATCAAGGTAATGCAGTTAGTGGGCAGAGTTGGCTTAAATCTCAGCACTGCCGCTTGTTAATTGTGTGACTGCACAACTTATTCAACCTTTGCAAGTCTCAGAGTCCTCGTTTGTAAATGGGACTGTTAGCCCATTTATCCTATCAGGGTTAAGCAAGCAATTGGTTTGCAACCAAGCAGCAGCTAACTTAGTTTCTCTGTTGGCATGTCTTCATTGCTTGCCTCATTTCTCTTGTTTCTCACTCTTCCTTTTTGACATTGCCTATCTGAAAAAAGTAGTAATGGATAAATAAGGCTTTGTTTCAGGCTCTCCTTTCTGAGCAACCCAGACTTAGATAATATTTTTAAAATGTGAACTTTTTATATTGTAAGAATCAACACTCATTAAACAAAATATTGAAATCAGATCATTTAGTGAACCGTTCCAAAAAGCAATAAAAACAGACGTAAAATGCAGCAACCACAGAAGACTATGTCTCTGTCCTATCAGCAAATGTAAATGGTCTAAAATCATTCAAATTGGACTTAAAAAACCCAAAACTCAATATATGCTGAATTTGAATAAAGTTACTCAACAATGTTGAAAATAAGGGAGACAGGCAATTGGGCAAACAGAAAAGACAGAAAGCATAGTCTTAACACTCAATCAGGTTCAACATGTTACAATTAAACAAGGAAAAGAAAGGCATGTTGTAATGTTCAAGATCCTTAGTTCAATCCTCGGTGAAGATCTGATGGTTATGAATATCTATGCACCAAATAGCATAGTATTCCATTTCACTGGGAAAAAACTTCAGGAATTACATGAAATAGCAAGAAAGGCGTTAGCGTAAGGAGACTAATTCAACCTCCCGGTCCATGACAGCTCAAGTGGACAAAACAAATAGATGGGAGATTTAGATGCTGTAATTAATAAGACATATATAATTGACATATATCAAGTTCTGTAGGCTGAAAGCAGTTTTCCAGTGCCCCAAGGAATGTTCGTAAGTGTCTATATATTAGCCCACAAAGGAAAATAAGTTCCAGAAGGAGAAAGAATACAGGCAACTTCTCTGAGAACAATACCTTAAAGTGAAAATAAACTTGTAGGATGGAAGGAAATCGTTACTACCTAGAACTACTTCTTTAATGTCAGATGGTCTTTATAGTAAAAAGCAGTGTTAGAAATAAAATTGGTCATGACTTAATTACAAAATTGTAAACTATGTTCACATATTACTTCAAAATATATGAATCAAAATAGACAAAATTACAAAGACTACAGAACTGCAACATCTACCATAATAGTTAGAAAATTTTAATACACATCTTTGTAACTGGTAAATCAAGCACAAAGAAAAATTAGGCAGAATATGTAAGATTTGAATAGTATAATTAACAAGTTTTGTTTCATGGATATATCTACAACTTTGTGTCCAACAATTTTAAAATCCACATTCTTTACAAGTCATGTAAAGTTTATGAAATTGACTATGTGCAAAGCCTCAGAGCTACCCTCAAGAAAATCAAAGGATTGATTATTTTTATAGATCACATTAACTGACCACAATGCAATTAAACCATAAATTATTTAAAAATATAACAAGTTTGAAAAACATCTATGTGGAATTAAAATTTAAAAATACCTGGGGCCGGCCCCGTGTCCGAGTGGTTAAGTTCACACGCTCCACTGCAGGCAGCCCAGTGTTTCGTCAGTTCAAATCCTGGGTGTGGACATGGCACTGCTCATCAAGCCACGCTAAGGCGGCGTCCCACATGCCACAACTAGAAGGACCCACAACTAAGAATATGCAGCTATGTACCGGGGGGCTTTGGGGAGAAAAAAGGAAAAAATAAAATCTTAAAAATTAAAAATACCTTCCGAACAACTTATGGGTCACAGGAGAAAACAATGAAAATTAGAAAGTATTTAAAAGTAAATTTGATGAATATGTATTAAAACTTGTGGAATGTAACTAAAGCAACATTTAGAGGAAAACTTAGAGCCTAATTGCTTAAGTTAGAACAAGAAGAAAGACTAGTATTGAGCTATGCATTTAATTTAACAAGTTAAAAAAAGAACAGTGGTGCAGTGGTTAAGTTTGCTTTTCCTGCTTCGGCAGCCCAGGGTTTGCTGGTTTGGATCCCGGGTGCGGACCTATGTGCTGCTTGTCAAGCCATGCTGTGGTAGGTGTCCCACATATAAAGTAGAGGAAGATGGGCACAAATGTTAGCTCAGGGCCAATCTTCATCAGCAAAAAGAGGAGGATTGGTGGCAGATGTTAGCTCAGGGCTAATCTTCCTCAAAAAAAATAAAAAAGAACAGCAGAATAAATTTGAAATTGAAAGAGGGAAATAATAAAGATAAAAGCAGCAATAATGAAAAGTAAAACAAACCTACAGTAAAGAGGTTCAAGGCAAAAATCAACTCTGTGAAAAGACTAAGAAAATAGATGAACCTCTACAAAATTAAACAAAAAAATTTTGAGAGAAGGCACATATAATGATATAGAAATGAATAATGGAGATATTAAATGGGAAACAAATGGATGTTATAAAATACTTTATGTCAATACATTTGAAAGTTTATACGAAATGACTAGGTTATAAAAATAAATAAAAATTACCAAAAATAATTCAAGAAAAAAATATTTAAAACCCCAAAGATTTTTATAATTCTAACTACATTGATATATTTTGAAATCTATGACCAAATGTTCCATATGCATATCTATGAGACACACCAAAAGCAAAAAAATCACCTTACACAGATTTTTTGTGGAAAATTAAAAATGAGAGAACAATCATTTTATGAAGCTTGTTAACTGTGCTGTTCAATTCATATATTTTCCCACTTATTTTTTTAATTATCATAAAAGCATATTAGATTTACCATGTTGACTCTTTTTAAGTGTGCATTTCAGTTGTGTTAAGTAGATTCACATCATTGTGCAACACATCTCTAGAACTTCTTCATCGTGCGACTCTGAAACTCTATACCCATTAAACGCTAATTCCCCCTCCCCCATGTCTTTGGCAATCACCTTTCTACTTTCTATTTCTATGATTTTGACTATTTTAGATATTTCATATGGTGGAATCATAACTATTTGTCCTTTTGTGACTGGCTTGCTTCGCTTAGCCTAATGTCCTCAAGCTTCATCCATGTTGTAGCATGTGACAGAATTTCCTTCTTTCTTAAGGCTGCATAATATTCCATTGTATGTATATACCACATTTTCTTTATCCATTCATCTGTTGATGGACACTTGGATTTCTTCTACCTCTTGGCTATTTTGAATAATGCTGTTGCGAACGTGGGTGTGCAAATATCTCTTAGAGATCCTGCTTTCAATTCTTTTGGATATATACCCAGAAGTAGGATTGCTGGATCATATGGTGATTCTATTTTTAATTTTTTGAAGAACCTCTATACTGTTTTTCATAATGGCTGTACCATTTTACATTCCCATCAATAATACATAAGGGTTCCGACTTCTCCACATCCTTGCCAACACCTATTTTCTGTTGACAGCGGCCATCCTGATGGGTGTGAGGGGTTAACCCATTGTGGTTTTCATTGCATTTGCCTAGTGGTTAGTCATGTTGCACATCTTTTCATGTACTTCTTGGCTATTTGTATATCTTCTTTGGAGAAATGTCTATTCAAGTCCTTTGCCCATTTTTAAATTGAGTCATTTTTCTCTCATTGAGCTATAGACGTTCCCTGTATATTCTACATATTAACCCCTTATCAAAAATATGATTTGCAAATATTTTCTCCGTAAGTTGACTTTTCACTATGGTGATTGTTTCATTTGACACGAAGTTTTAACGTTTGGTAGAGTCCCACTTATCTTTTATTTTGTTGCTTGTGTTTTTGGTGTCATATCCAAGAAATCACTGCCCAATCCAATGACCTGAAGGTTTTCCCCTATGTTTTGTCTCAGAGTTTAATGGTTTTAGGTCTTACGTTTAGGTCTTTAATCAAGTTTGAATTAATTTTGTATATGGTGTAAGGTAACTTCATTCTTTTGCGTGTGGATAGGTAGTTTTCCCAGCACCAATTGTTGAAGATACTGTCCTTTCCCCATTGTGTAGTCTTGACATCCCGTGTTGAAAATCATTTGGCCATATCTTCAGGGTTTATTTCTGGGCTCTCCATTCTGTTCCACTGGTCTATATGTCTATCTTTATACCAGGACCACACTGTCTTAATTACTACTGATTTTTAGTATGTTTTGAAATCAGAGAGTGTGAGGATTCCAACTTTGTTCTTTTTTCAAGATTGTTTTGGCTGTTTGGGATCCCTTGAAATTCCATACGAATTTCAGAATATTTTTTTCTATTTCTGCAATGCGTCATTGGGATTTTGATAGGGATTGAGTTGAATCTGTAGATGTCTTTGGTAGGATGGACGTTTTAAGAATATCGTCCTTCAATGCATGAGTGTGGGATGTTTTTCCATTTACTTGTTTCTTCTTTGATTTCTCTTAGCAATGTTTTGTAGTTTTAGATATACAAGTTCTCACTTCCTTAATTAATGTTTATTCCAAAGTATTTTATCTTTTTTGATGATATAGTAAATGGGATTGTTTTTCTTAATTTCCTTTTTGAATAGGTCATTGTTAGTGTATAAGAACGCAACTGATTTTTGAGTGTTGGTTTTGAACCATCAACTTTCTGAATTTGTTTATTAGTTCTAACTGGGGTCTTTTTGGTGGAATCTTTGGAGTTTTCTACATATAAGATCATGTCATCTGGGCCAGCCCTAGTGGCCTAGTGGTTAAGCTCAGTTCTCTCCACTTTGTGGCCCAGGTTCAGTTCCCAGGCGCAGACCCACACCGCTCTATTAGTGGCCATGCTGTGCTGGTGGTCCACATACTAAAAATTAGAGGAAGATTGGCATGGATGTTAGCTCAGGGTGAATCTTCCTCAGCAGAAAAAAAAAAAAAAATCATGTCCTCTGTGAACAGAAATCATTTTAATTATCTTCTTCCCCTTCTTTTCCAATTTGTATGCCTTTTATTTCTTTTTGTCAGTGTCTGGCTAGAACTTCCAGTACTATGTTGAATAGAAATGGTGAGAGTGAGCATCCTTGCCTTGTTCTTGATCTCAGAGGAAAAGTTTTTAATCTTTCGATGAATATGATGTTAGCTGTGGGCTTTTCATATATGGTTTTTATTATGTTGAAATAGTTTCCTTCTCTTCCTTGTTTTTAAGTATTTTTATCATGAAGGGTGTTGAATTTTGTCAAATGCTTTTTTGGCATTGATTGAGATGATGGTGTGACTTTTGTCCTTCATTTTGTTAATGTGGTGTACTGCATTGATTGATTTCCATATATTGAACCATCATTGCATTCCAGGTATAAATCCCACCTGAAAAACTTATGCTAATAAATCATAATGACTGAATATAACCATATGTAAAACATTCAACTCAGGACATTAGAACAATAATGAACCTAAAGAAACTAAAAGAAACAAAGAATGAAAGGAGGTATTAATGAAATAAGAAATAGGAATATTGTAGAACATAGCACTAAATCCAAGATCTGGTTTTTTGAAAGTGATAGTAAAATGTAAAAAGCCACTAATTGAATCCAAAAAATTACAAATACATAACAATGAGATTGCAGAATAAACATAGTGAGGAATTTAGAAGAATTATGAGAATTATCAACTCTGAAAATAAATTTGGAAACCTGGATGAAATGATTACTTTTATAAGAAAATAAAAATCTCTTAAATTGATCCTCCAAAATACAGAAAATATAACCAGGCCAGTTATCATAGAAGAAATAAAATTGTCAAAGTGTTACCACCTCCCAAACCTCCAAAGCTACCTGGTCAGATAGGTGAATTTTATTAAGTTTTCAGGGAGAAGGAATCTGCAATGCTGTTACCACCTCTCCTTAACAGGAAAAAGAGAGAGCGCGCTTCAACATTAATTTGTGAGGTGAGCATTGTCTTGATACGTATTGGCAGTGTCTAGTGGTGAAGCGTGTAGATTCCAGCCACGCTGGGAGCCAGTCACTAAACCTTTGTGTCAGCGTTGACTGTCAACCAAAGGCCAATTTTCCTTTTCGTAGAATATAGCTGTAGCTGTGATATGATTTCTACTTAAGAATTTTATCAGCCCCCTTTCAGCTAGACTGGTTCTCAACCATGGAACGTGACCAGAAGTGATGTTTCCCACTTCAAGTCCAAGACTTTAAGCAGATGTAGCCTCCTTGTATAAGGCAGAATAATGCCCCTCCCCCCAAGATCCTACTCCGTGGAACCTGTGATATTACATGGTAAGGTGCAATTAAATTGCTAATGATTTGACCTTAAGTTTATCTTGGATAACCTGGAAAACAGGCAGGCCCGATGCCATGACAGGGTCCTTAACAGTGGAGGAGGGGACAGGAGAGAGGGTGTCAGGGAGATGAGTTGTGAGAAAGGCTCAACCAGCCATTGCCGGCTTTAAAGATAGAAAAGGGGTCATGAGCCAAGGAGCATGGCAACTTTTAGAAGCTGAAAAAGGCAAGGAAACAGATTCTGCCCTAAATCTTCCACAAGGAACGCAGCCCTGCCGACACCTCCATTTCGGGCCTCGGCCCCCAGAACTGTAAAAGATTAAAAGTGTGCTGGCTTAAGCCCCTACGTTTGTGGTAATTTATTACAGCAGCTATAGGAAACTAATACTTTCCTCCACTCTCTTTTTCCCCCTTTGTCAGCAGGATGCAGTTAACGGTGAAAACTTAGGTGATGGCTGAGCCACAGGATGGAAGAATCCTGGGCCTCTGAAGCACCAAATAAAGTGAAATCATCTGCTGACTGAAAACATATGCTTTGGACGTAAAGGATTTTAAGGATTTTAAAGAGTGAGCAATAGACCTCTGTAGTATTTGAATGGTGACATTTGTTACAACTGTTTATCCCATCCCAGTGAGTACAACTCTCTGTGCCTCAGTTTTTTATTTAAAAAAAAAAAGAGAATAACAATAGTGGTTACCTTAAATATTTATTGTGAAAATTGTTACTATATCAAATGATTCCTGACGCACTGGAAGTGTGATATGTCATCATTAAGATTGTGTGCATTCACACATGTACTCACACATGCACAATTTATAGTATCTTTCTAAATGTCAGTGCAAACATTCTAAATAAAATCTTGGCTAATTAGTAGATAGAATCAAGCAATACACTGAAAGAATAATGGTCATCGCCCAAGAGTGGTTTATTTTAAAAGTACGAAAGTTCAATATTAGGAAATTTGCTAATATCATTCACAATTTGCGATGAGTGGAAACTAGCTCCTTTCTGGCTCATAAGGTAGGGATAATTTTTGTTTCTTTTCTTGTTTGGAGGGAGGTAAGCATTTTTCTATAATAGTCCAACAACATTGAAACACTGTGAATTGTGGAAAGTAGCTCAGATGTTAGAATTCTGGGTTTTGTTTGTTTTTCTTCTATCAGAGTCTGGGGTGGGTATCAGATTAAAACGACTAATTCTGGTTATGGATGATGGGCCCTGTGCTTATGTACTAATACTAAGGGTGCAAGACTGGAAATGGAATATATACATACTCATATTTCTTTTACACATGGCATTAAAATTAACTACAAATAGAAACATTGTCTCCATTAATATTTATTTGGTGACATTATATACAGATGCTTTGAGATTTACCTGTGCCACCACATAGAGGATGTATTGATTCCTTGACACAAGAATATTTTTTTAAAATAATTTGACGTTGTAACAAAGTGAAGCCTATTTGTGAAAGACTTAGCTGGGTCGAGAATCTCTACCTGTGGTATTTCACAGGATAAAACGCTCTCTGGGGAGAGAGAACGTCTCCTTGTTGTATGCTCTTGCTGAACCTGCTTTTGTTGCTACGCTCTCCTGAGTTTTAGGCCTAGGAGGAGACTTTGGTTTGCTGAAATATTCTGTAATAGGTATTTTCATCTCATTTCTTCTTATAAACAATGGGGACTTGTGCTCAGCCTCTGAAATAAAAAAAATATATATAAACAAGACATTATATAATTAAACATCAAATATAGTTTCTGTCGTGTTTTGGTAGCAAATGACACACAAAAACTACATGAAGTTTAGAGGAATCAAATATACCCCAAATTCATAAAGAAATCTATTCTTATCTTTCTTTCTTAACACCTGCTCATCTTTGATGAGTTGTTTGTTCTATAAAATGCAGTATATGTTCTTTCACTCTTAGAATCAAACATTATTTTGGTAGGAATGATTTAGAGCTGGTAAAGGTGATGGGCAAGGATGGGACCAGTGAGAGAAAGGAGAAGGATCTGTGGTCTTGACAGACAAAAGAGAAGATAGACAAGTAGGTTAAAACAATTGTACTCCTAAGACTTTCCTAAGGCCTACATGGTTATAACAAGCAGAAATAAGGATTTGGGGAGATGCTGAATATCAACACTGGAGACAAAGGGCTATGATGTGGGGATTCTAATGCAAAATTTTCCAAATATCTAGACAGGGTAGAATATATTTGGGGCCTATAATGAAGACATAGATAAGTAATAGAAACCGTCATTGTCATGGGGTCGGCCCGGTGGTGCAGCGGTTAAGTTTGCACATTCCACTTTGGCGGCCCGGGGTTCGCCAGTTCTGATCCCGGGTGCCGACCTACTCACCACTGGTCAAGCCATGCTGTGGCAGGCATCCCACATATAAAGTGGAGGAAGATGGGCATGCATGTTAGCTCAGGGCCAGTCTTCCTCAAAAAAAAAAAATTTAAAAAAAAGAAAGAAACCTTCACTGTCATGACTTACAGTCCTAGGGCAAAGAGTGTGTTAGGAGAAGTCAGATACGCTAGGCCATCCTCGGAGTGTCAGAGTAAGGGAGTATTTTCTAATTTCTAAACTACAGTTATTTTATTCCCTATTAGTAAATAGAGCCTCTTCTGGGTCTGGTTAACCACAAAGGAAATTGCTGGGGTCTAGAGTGACCTCAAGGAGCTCTAACTCGTTACCATATCATTCCTGGTCAGAGGTGAACCTGTAGAAATAACGAGACAGCCTTCTGTTTGAGGCTTGCAGACATACTTCATGGTTGTGGCTCTGGAGTCATTGTTGCTGTGCTTATTTTAAAGCTAGGAGTTGCCAAACCCACAGGGACATTCAAATTGGGCTATTCTGGGCCAAAGTAGGCCTTTCCACAATTCTTCAGTTTTCTTGGTTCAAATTGTAGGCT
The DNA here is from genome assembly GCF_037783145.1 of Equus przewalskii. Lineage (NCBI taxonomy): Eukaryota > Metazoa > Chordata > Mammalia > Perissodactyla > Equidae > Equus > Equus przewalskii. The sequence continues at coordinate 39,814,796 of NC_091833.1, forward strand.
GGGGCTGGACTTCTGGTGGGGACACAAAACTGCTACTCTATTGATTTCACAAAATTGCTACTCATGGGGCATCAGCTTGTGGCCGGTTGCCGTTTTACTATTTTCTCCAGTAGACTTTGTTTTTAGTGAAAATCATTTAGCTCAATGACAGGTAAGCTGTCTAGATGCAAAACTCTGAGATCATTGTCCTTTTGTGAAGTCAATGCAGGGCTTCTCCTGTCGCTGGATTGGTGTGACCAAACCTAGAGTTCCTGCTGTCCTGCTTCTCAAAGAGTGTCCCTGATAAGGCCCTCTGCCTTTCAAAACAAAGTTAATTTATGTCAAATCTATCTCTATGAGAAATTCAGCAGATGCTGTGCCTCAAGTGCGGCTGGAAGTCACTACAGTATTATACTGCCTTTAAAACCATCGATCCTTAATATCTGTGTTCCTAACTAGTTAGATACTTACTGGTTTCCTTATACCAATTCAGTAATTATCACAAACTGTACTTAACCTTTCGGCACTTCCTTATTTCCTTCAGATCCTTGACTTGATACTCTAAATCAGTTGGAGAAAGAGAAAATGAAATTCACAGATAGAAACGAGTACTTTCTATACAAAAAAACCCCTTTGTTTTTCAATGCAGACAGTATTAAATTTACTTTCCAATGAAAGATTCTGACTTTGAGTAACTATCTAAACAGTACATCACTAAGGTAGAGAGACTGACCCTGACTATCTCCCAGTTTCCAACTGTATGGAAATTTTAAGGTGGAGACAAATTGTAGACAAAATTCTCCTCTGTCATGGTGCTTTTTAAAATGACATATTATGTCTTTTGAATATTTTTCTCTGAATTTAAGCTTTACCCAACTTTTAATTTTAAAGCAACAAGATTTTCCCTCCCAGCTTAAATAACTTCTTACCGCCTTCTTTCACCATGATATTATACATAAATGTGTATTTTCTTCTGTTATTGAAATTACAAATTTTAAGAAAAATTTCTGCTGAAATAATTTCCAATTCCCTTAACAGTTATTTTTCCCTCTGGCAGCCCCCAGGAATATTTCAGAGAAAATTAAGTGAAATCATTTATTTTATTCTTGCATTGTTCCACACAAAAAAAGTGATACCTATGTGATAGGCAATTAACAAATTATACAATAACAATACAATTTTGGTTCCTTTTATTGCTTCTATTTTTAGGTAAACTAAAAAACCCTACATTTTCTTGGATTTCTGAGTGGCTACTCTTCCTTTGCCGTTGTGGAAAATGAGCTTTCCTCAAAACAAAGGTTGTTGGGAAAGGAAGACACAGCCCTGCCAAGATGCTCTGAACAACCCGATTCAGAACGACGCTCATGCTACATTCCCTCACTGAATCAAGAGGAGACTTATAACCTCAGCGTGTTTAGTATTTCGAAAGATAACAAGAAGCAAATTCCAAGTCGTTGTGGGCCGCATGGCCTCTAGGTGGCCGTCGTGTCTAATTACCTGGCCAGGTGAGGTCCTTCCCTAGATCCGGTCAGCACTTTTGATTTTGCGGTTGAATTTAGGGGCGATTTAACTTTGGGTGGCTTCCCAGTTTCTGCTGCTGGTTCTGCTGAGGTGTTTCTTCGCTGGTGAGCCAATAAGTTTATCTCAGTCAGCTCAGCGTGAATCAAAGCTGAGATCCACTCTTTTTCTGATTGAAAAAAAGGAGGGGGAAGAAGGTTCTTATTATCACGTTGGCGAGAAACACAGGATTAGTTCTTTTGCCCAGCACTCCAGTGTGAAAGGCTGGTAATCTGTGTTCCCGGTAGGCACCTGTGTTTGAGTCAAGGTTTCTGCAGAAAAGTTGGTCCACATCAACCTAGTTTCTGTTGACCTGTGATCCTGTGGACTGCCCAGCGGAGTTAACTCACTGAGGTACTTGTCCTTGAAAGGCAGTGGACTGGTTTTTAAATACTGAGTACAAAACCCAGCCTTACAGGCCACTGCCAAGTGAAAACACAAGGATACCTATACAAAATAATAAGTACAATATGATCTCATTAAAATACAGACCAGTAGTTAACTACTACATAGTTACAAGTATATTTAGAAAGATTTACACCAAAGTATTCAGTGAAATGATGTCTGTGATAATTTAATTGATTATTGCTCTTCTTTTGTTTTTTCTTTTTTCTAGTTCATCTGTTTTTCTCCCCCAACAGTAAGCACTTATTATTTCTGTAATTTTTTTTGTTACATTCTTAAAAAAGAAAAAAAAAATAGAGAGCAACTAAAGATTCCCTACCTCCAAAATACTTCTCAATTGCCTGCCAAGTTGTCCTGAATTCCTGGGGTAAGGTACTATTTCCAAAATGCTTCCCATTTAAAAACATTACTCTGTCCCTAATACACTGCTATTTCCTGACTTTGCTTAGTGCAGTCTCAGAGAGGCCCCAGACCAGCATTATCAGCATCCCCTGGGAACTGTTAGAAACGCAAATTCTCAGGCCCCACCCCCCTCAGAAGTTTTCACGGTGAGTCTGATGACCAGCTAGGTTTGAGGATAGCTGCTCCATGCTATTTATGGTTGTCCCACTGGAACTGTCGTATGTTTTCATGGAACAGACCAAGAAGGGCCTAAAGATGATGAACTTGATGGTTTTGGTGGAGAATTGGCAGAGCTGTTGGAATCTGGAACTTGGAAGGCTGGGCTCCTGCCTGCATACCAAAGAAGGAAACAGGCTCTGGGTTCAGGGAGAGCCCTGGATGTGTGGACTTAAGAGGAGAAAGGCAAATCAGCCCTGGATACACGTGTTTCAAGTCACCCAAAGAAGTTCAGTTTGGGGCATACCTAATTTTGGGTCATTGAATGACCAGCTTACATGCAGTTGGGTTTACAGGACTGCAAAGACTCTGAGACTCAAACACTAGGAAAATCATATTGCGACGCCAAGGTAGAAAACTTCAAATACTGGCACATTCCTCAGTGTTTGCAAATGCTTATTTTAATCTCACCTTTTGAACTTGCATGAAGCAGCCACTGTAGAACTTCTGCCAGAGAATCGGTATGTAAAATGTTGCAGAGCTTTGCCAGAATCTGACAGAAAATATTAGAGTTACATGGTGAGCAAATAAATCGTACAGCCACAAGGTTCCCTTTACTTTTTCCACAATCTCGTCTTCCCAAATGTCACTCTGTGCATGATGCTCAATTAAATCAATTGGGATTTAACTTGGGAGCCAAATTTCAAATAATACACAGTGGAATCTTAACAAAACACCTCCAATACAAGTAATAGTTTAGGTTAGGCGAGGCAATGTTTCTCTTGTTTTGTCTGTTCAGTACCAAAATCTTCCGGAGGAGCAATTCACTATTTGTGTCTTGGGGAATTGATCCTTTCCCACTGCCCTGCGGGGCTCTAAAGGGGGTCTTCCAGTCACAGAGCTGTCCCCATCTGTACTGCTCCTCTTGGGAGGGGGTGAATCTAGCTGGATTCATCATTGTGCCTCGGTTCCCTGAAGACAGTGATTGGCACAATGAAATAGAAATATAATTCCATTTTGTCAATCAGAATCATTCCTTGACATTTTTTATCTGAGCTAAGGGCTGAAGTGTGGATGATAGAGGAGACAGATATATGCAATAATTCTAATAAAATGGACTATAATAAGCAGTAAAGTACAAGTATTAAACACATGTAATGATATTTCCAGTTTGACCCTAAATTCTATCTGTTTTTGGAACATGGACATATCTGAAATTCACACGTGTCTCCTGAACCTCAGTCTTACATATCCATCTGCTTACCAGGTGCATGCACTTAGATATACTATAGGTACTTTGAACCCAAAATATCTAAAACTAAACCCATCTTTCTCTTCCTAAAACCTGCTCCAAACTTCCTGTTCCTCCTGGTTCCCCTGTGTCAGTGGACAGCACCAGCATACATTGAACGTACGTCCAAGCCAGACCCCGGGATTCATCCCGGACAACTCCCTTTTCTACAACACACTGCCAAACAAGTTTAGTACATTCTTCTTTCTAAATTTTAAATCTCTCCGTTTCTCTTTATCCCCACAGTCTTGACCCAGTCTACCCATCATCAATACTTACACTACTGCAACATCCTTTTTCTTAGTCTCTCTGCCCAAAATCTTCTCTTAAAATACTATTAATTCCACAAATATTTGTGTCTGTCATTGATCCAGATGCTGGAGATATAGAACTGAAATTAAAGGGCGGAAAAACCCACTGGCCTGTATTGAGCTTTGTTACATTATTAAGATTCCTGTCCTCAATGATGCCATATCCCAGAAGAGAGTAAGTTAAAGTGCTTGTAATTTCACAATGAATCAATGGCCATGGCAAAAATAGAAAAGGAGCCCTATGGTATTCTCTAGACTAGTCTGCCTCTAATGATTTTTCATCAATATGGTGATTGCACATTACTCCCAGCTTCTTCTGACTCATAGAGCACTCGTTGATCAACTTTGAGAGAATACAATTATACTTTCAGTGAGAGGAAGTGTAACATACTCTTCTAGGAAACCTCTTGCTTTCTCTTCATTGAGTTTTATTCTGGGTTGTAGTTAACATATCGGTAGTTGAGTTTGATCTGTTGAAGTTGGATTTTAGGATTTGAAAGTGTAGGTCTAGAGTACTCTATTCTTTTTTAAAGTGTGACGTTTCTGGGGTCTCAGCTGAATTCCTGGTGTGTTCAGCAAAGTCTTTCCACTCTGGCAGATCAGAACTCTGTCATCTCTAAACAGCGTGCGACCTCCCATTAGCTCTCTTCTGCCAGGTCTCCATCTCACCCCGTGTGTGTGCAGGTTCTATTGGGCTAAAGACTCATGGAACCCGGTGTAGATTTTGAGAACTCTTTCTCTCCACAAATCCCTCTACTTCAGTATCTTAATTCATAAATTCCAACTACCTCAGCATCCCCAAATTCTAGCCAGCGAAGCGGTTATTCTCGATTTGGGCTCCACTTCTCTGTGATTAGGAATGTGCCGCAGGTGGAAATCTGGGTTGAATGTAGGAATCAGCCCAATTGTTTCCCTTCTCTCAATGGTCATAAATCTATACTGTCTGTTGTCAATGTCTAAAAACAATTTTTTTTTATGTATTTTCCTCAGTTATATAGTTGTTTATAGTAGGAAGCTAAGTGTTGAACCTTATCTATTATTCTGGAAGCAGAGAACCTTGCCTGCAATTTTGCCTCCAACTCCAAAATTAATTCTGTGTATTGTATCTACAGTGATTTTTCTAAAGTACAACTCTGACCATGTAATTCTTGTACTTAGAAGGACTTCAGTAGAATTTAAAATTCTTCACTGCATCCCACAGCCCTGGGATGAAATCTGAATACCTCGCTATGGCTCGTGAAGGACTTGATCATCTGGTCTCTGCTGCAGTCTCCAGCCACATCACGGCACCCTTCTCCCTGCACGCTCTGCGGCGGCCGTACTAACTGCTTTTAGTTCCTCGAGTAAACAACGCTCTCACCTCTTAGCCTCTAGAGATAAAGGTCTCTTGACTGGGAATTATCTCTTCCACACTTCTCTTCATCTTCTAATTCTGTCTTAAACATTCTTTAGGTTTCTTTCTCCTGAAGACTCTCTTAGCCCAAAATCTCCTCCTGTAAGTTGTTAGAATGCCTGTACAATCCCTCTAATAAGGTATGTGAATGAAGGAGCCAGTTGGATCCCAACTCTAGTATTTTGTTGTTTGACACTAAATATTTATAGAACAAGTGAATGCATTTGGTAGACTTTTTGATGTCCATAGTAAAGAGACTATTATTTTTATAAATTCAGGATCTTTGGGAGGAAGGCTAAAAACGAAATACTAATAGACACAGAATTTTGTTTTTCTTTCCCTTTAAAGTAATTGTGAAGCTGCATACTCTTTCATACACACCCCAGCACAAACATTTCTTGATGTCAAAACCCATTCAGAGTTACCAGCCTGTATGGTAGGAAATTGGAAGATATTTCAGATTTTTTTGTGGACAGTATGGAGGGATGGAATACCACCAAGACAAGCGCTATGCTTAGGACTCAAAAAATCTTGGTAAGACCTATTTTCTCACTTTACTCCCTCTCCTTTCATTTATTTAACAAATTGCCAACAACTATTTGATAAAATGCCATGCTATGTGTGCCAGTTAATATTTTTCAAGCAAAGTGATTCACTAATTAGGAATTAGTGAAAGGAATTAGTTGTGAACAAGACAGACAAGATCCCTTCCTTCAAAGAGTCTACATTTTAGCAGATTTTGTATCAATTGATGTCCAGTTAAGTCAATATCTGTAAGGTGGAAGATGCTTTTGAGAGGAGCACTCTTTAACAGATGCCCACAAGGCCAGTTCTACAGGATCATGCTGGTCTGTTGATGTGCCCAGGGAAGTGAGACAGCCTTACCAAAACTGGTCTCAGTTTGTGGTTTGGTTGAGTTGAGGGCCCGTGTGGTTAGCTAATCTTCTACAGCTTCACTTTGGTCTTGATAGAAGTTTTCTTTTTAATTTATGTATTCAACATTTAATAAATACTTATTTAATAATTACTAGGTACCTAGCACCTCTCTAGGCACCGAAGATAAAGCAGTAATCAAGACAGACCAGTATGAGATCTTATAAGACTTAAATTTTAGTGTGAGTGGTGTGTGGAGGCAGAGATGATATTGAAATAAATACATACATATGAACATATCAGATATGGCAATGTGCTATGCCAAAAATAACAAAGGCCAATGGGATATAGTATGACTGGATAGAGAGCTACTTTAGATTGGATGGAGAAGAAATTATTTCTGAATGAGTGATATTTAAACTGAGACCACAATAGAAGAGGGTGACTACTGAGAGGATCAAGGAGAAGAGAATTCTTAGTAGGGGAAGGCCCCTAAGGGTGGGAATGAGCAAAGTACAGAAAGATCAGTGGTGCCAGAGTGTGGTGGGTAAGGTGGACAGTAATTCTGAAGACTCCGAGTAATATAAGGTCTTTAGCCAGAATCGTCAGGAAACATATAAACACAAGTCAAGTCTGCAGATACTCTCTTTTCTTTTCCTCTTTTCCTTTTTTTCTCCTTCCCAATTTTAGTCATCAGCATAAAGTATTATACCCAATGCCACTGTTATGCTTGACTTTTAAAATAGTTCTTTATCAGGATTATTCAATAACAATCCTTATAGCATGCTCTGTTATTTGTAATTGCTGCTACAGATACTTATTTAAAGCCACTATTGGAGTCATCATTACAATATTTTGACCCTTGATTCATTGCAATTAGTCTTACAGTGAGGCGATGTGGAAGTTACCCAAAGGATCAAAGGAGGAAAACAAAGAATGGCAGATGACAAACATCAGCTGATTGATTGATTCTTGACTGTATGCCCTTCTCAGCAATAACTGTGGCGAGAACCTTCCAGAAGTCTGATGTGACATTTTACTATTAATACAACTAAATTGATAAACCCAGGCAGAGAAAGTTTGAGGAAACAGTTTTTCACGGATAAGAGGAGAGATGAATTTGATTGGAGGAATCTCTGCCTTAAAACATGTGAAGTAAATGTATAGGCAATGGCAAGAAGTTGGAGGCAGTGCCTATCAAGCATTAGGAGGATGATGAAGAAAGACAGGGCAAGAAGAGGGCCGAGTCTGTTAGGCGAACACCAAGCTTTTCATTAGGTCTAAACCAAAGATTGTGTTTCTGTAATACCGACAGGATTCCAGGGGGAAGTAACACTGGAAATAAAAACAGGAGCAGGCCTTGGGTTTCAGGCTAAGTAGTTTTAAATCAATTCAGATGTCAAAGGGGAACATTAAAGAGTTTTAAGGATGCTTATGACGTGATTTTTTGTATATTTATGCAGTTCCCAAGTTATGGATCCAAAACACCTGCCTCTTACTTTGATTTCCTGATCCAGATAGCTTGGTATGCGAATAGTGTTCTCTTTGACGTCAGTCTTGGTATGTATCGCCTCCGAAGAACAGGAGCCGGAAGTGGACCATGCCTGTGGAGGTGATGGTGGATCCTTTTCCTTAATTTCTTCCTAAATCAAAGGTATAATATAATCAACATGCATTGGTATCCACTTACATTTTCTCTGAAAATTGAATGTAAAAAGAGTGAGAAATATTGTAGCTAAATGAGAAACATACGTGAAAGTAAAAAGGAGGTTAGTTTTAATCCTCCCTTAAAAATCTAATTATCAAATATTTGCATTTGGAGACAAAACAAAGGTGATATATTATTTACTTTTCATGAACGCATTTTAAATCTTTGGTTAAACATCAAGATAATAAGTTTTTAATGTTTAATGTGTAACCTTTATTTATCTTGCTGCTCCAAATAACAACCAACTCATGGCATGAGATTTTCTGTTGAGTGGGAAGCTTTGCATTCTAGGACTGGAAAAAGCCAGCTGAGAGGTTTTATGCCATGTCTGTGAAGAAACTACCTGGTGTGAACTGCTGCTTCCATGCTTTGCTAAATGGCAGCTGGGAGCTGGAGAATGAAAGAGGTAAACTAAACTTCCCCAACGAGTTGGAAGAGGAAATAGAAGGGCTATTTTTTGTTCCGGGAGGCAAATATAATGTTTGCAATTTTTTAAAAAGAGCTTATAAGAGCTTTAAGTCCAAGAAGAGTTATAGAAGCCTTAGATCGGTGTGCCTATTTCAAGAAAGACATTTTTTAACCTTTAGAAGTGAGTGACATACAAACAAACACAGAAGCTAGTGGCTGAATGTGTCAAGAACCAGGAACTGACAATTGGAATTGACACAACAATATTTAACTATTGATGTTTAGTCAAAATAAAGCTATATTATATATAGATGCATTCTTCTGTTAAAGTTTATTATGTAGACTTCTTATCTTGAGGAATAGCAATATATTTTTTTGTTCAACCCTCCCTCCAAACACAACTAACAAGACAGATTAAAAAAATAAATAAATAAAACCGTCAAGGAGTGAATAAGATAGGACTTAACAGATGAAAATGAAGGGGAAATGAGAAGCCTGAGATGGAGCAGCGCAGTAGCCGTTTTGCCCTGAGGTCACTGTCCGATCCTGGAAAATGAAAACTTTCCTTTCGAAAGTCTTCAAGGTCCTGGAAGACAGGACTCAAATCTCAGGACCCAAATAAGGGCCAACAAAGGGCTATACCCTCAAGGTGAAGGTAACCTAGAAGAGCAAGGATTTGAAGAATAAGTAGCCCGAGATCAAGGCTTGAGCTTGGTTGAAGTTGGTCTAGGCTAGTAGGTTCTACTACTCTGGGTTCCTACAGAAGCAACACAAGTTCTCTCTGGAAGAAAGTCCATTTATCATGAACTTCAGGTTCCTACAAGTAATTTTTCATATATAATGTTCAGCAGTTAAGTCATGAGTCAAAGACGAAATTATAATGTGAATTAGAAAAAATTTTAACTTCATGCTAATGAAAATGCTACATAGCAAAAATTATGAAAGCAACTAAAGCAATCCTCAGAGGGGAATTTATAGCTTTAAAATATGTGTATTAGAAAGATAAAAGAAGTTAGAAAAAGAACAAAAAGTATGTGAATGGAAAGAAAAAAAAGAATAATGTAAATAAAACAGAAAAGACATATACAACATAGAGGATCAAAAAACCCCACAAAAATTAGCTCTTTGATATACTAATAAAATTAATAAACTTGTTAAAACTTATCAAGAAAGACAAAGACACAAATTAAACTGATTTGTAAAAGGGTACATCTTACAGATCCTGCAGATATTTAAAAAAGAATATATGGATATTATGTACAACATTATCAATAAATTTGAACGTCCAAATGAAATGGATAATTTTAGGAAAAGACTATATTACAAAAATCAATTCAAGAAGAAATAGAAAACCTGGATGGTTCTATAATGAAATAGATTTCAAAGGAAAGAATGTTGTCAGGGTTGAAGATAGCAATTTTATAATGATAAAGGGGTCATTTCATTAAGAGGACATGACAAACCTAAATAGTTATACTCCTACAAAGAGAGCTTTAAGACACATGATTAAAAACTGATGGAAATGAAGAGAAATATAGAAATCCACAGTTATAGTTAGAGATTTCAACATCTTTCTCCCAATAATTGATAGAAAAACTGGACAGCAAATCAGTAAGGCTGCAGAAGACTTGAATGACGGTATCAACCAACTTGACCTGTTGATATTTCTGTTACAGTCTATCCAACAATAGCAGAGTGAACATTCTTTTCATGGACACATGGAAAATGTATCAAGGTCAACCATATTCTGGGCCATATAACCAGTCTCAATAAATTTTAAAAGTTTCAAAATATACAAAGTATGTTTTGACCACAATGGAATTAAATTGGAAATCAATCACTTAAAGATATCTTAAAAATCCCAAATATTTGGAAATGAGCGAACATAATTTTAAGTAACTCATGGGTCAAAGAAGAAATTAAAAACGAAAATAGAAAGTATTTTGAACAGAACGAAAATGAAAACTCAATACAGGAAAATTTGAGGAATGTAGTCAAAGCAGTGTTTATAGAAAAATTATAACACTACATGCTTATATCAGACAGGAAAAGTGTCTCAAATCAATGACTTAAGCTTTCAACTTATATAAAAACATGAACCAAAATCGATGAACTAGAAACAGAAAATCAAAACAGTAGAGATCATCAATGAAAAGAAAAACTGATTCATTAAGAGATCAATAAAACTAATAGAACTCTAGCTAGACACATCAGTAAAAAAAGTAGACACAAATTACCAATATTAGTAATGAGTGACAGAACATCTCTACAGATCATACAATCATTAAAAGGATATTTTGTGAATAACTTTATATCAGTGAATTCAAGAACCTGGATAAAATGGACAAATTCCTGGAAAAACTCAAAGTACCAAAGCTCACCAAGGAAGAAATAGATAACCCGAATGGCCTATATTTATGAAAATAAGTAACTAAATTTGTAGTTAAAAACCTTAACTCAAAGAAAATTGCAGGCCCAGATGGCTTCACTGAAGAATTCTACTAAACTTTTTCTTTTTAAAGATTTTATTTTTTCCTTTTTCTCCCCAAAGCCCCCCCGGTACATAGTTGCATATTCTTTGTTGTGGGTCCTTCTAGTTTTGGCATGTGGGACGCTGCCCCAGCATGGTTTGATGAGCAGTGCCATGTCCACGCCCAGGATTTGAACCAACGAAACACTGGGCCGCCTGCAGCGGAGCGTGCGAACTTGACCACTCGGCCAAGGGGTCAGCCCCTCTATTAAACTTTTAAGGAAGAGCTAGTACCAATTCTACATTAAATCCCTGAGATTATTAAAGAGGAGTTCCCAACTTTTTCTATGGAGCCAGTATTATGCTGATACCAAAACCAGAAAAGACATTACAAGTAAACTACAAACACATATTCCCTATGAACACAGATACAAGAATGGTAAACGATATTTTATGAAATTGAATATATAAAGAGGATAACACATCTCCGCCAAGTGGGGGCTTTTTCCCAGCAATGCAAAGTTAGTTTAACATTTGGAAGCTAACCAATGCAATTCAACATATTAACAGACTAAAAAGACAAATCATGTGAACATACTCAAATAGATGCAAAAAAGGCATTTGGCAAAATCCAACCCCTATTTCTGATCAAAACTCCCAGAATACTAGGAATAGGAAGGAACTTCCTCAGCCATATAAAAGGCTATGAATAGAGTAAACTAACATTGTACTTCATGGTGAAAGTCTGAATGCCTCCCCTTATGATCAGGTGCAAGGCGAGGAGGCCTGCTCTTGTCACTGTTCACCACTGCCCTGGAGGTTAGCCATCGCAACAAGACACAACAGAGAGATGAGCAGCATGTGGCTTTGAAACTATAATAGATAGATGAAAATTTTGGGCTTCATCAAAATTATACATTTTTGTTCTTCAAAAGACATTGTTATAAAAAAAAGTAAAGCTTCAGTTCTTTATATAAAGAACATTTAAAACTTCAAAACAACAAGACCAACAACCCAATTTAAAAAGTGGGCAAAAGATTTGAACCTATACTTCTCACAAAAAGGTATATGGATGGCAGATGAGAACATGAAAAGATGTCAGCCTCACTAGCTGTTAGGGAAATGCAAATTAAAACCAAAATGAGATACCACTACACACTGACTAGATCTGCTAAAATTAAAAATACTGACCATGCTAAGTTTTAGCAGGATGTGGAGGAAAGGAAACTCTAACACACTGCTGGCAGGAATGTAAAATCATACAACTTTGGAAAACACTTTGGCAGTTTCTTAAACATTTAAATGGATACCTACTATAAGACCTAGTCATTCCACTCCTATGTATTTACCTAAGAGAAAAGAAAATATATAGCCATACAAAGACTCATGCACAAATGTTTATATCAGCTTTGTCAAAAATTGGAAACAAGCTAAATGCCCATCAATAGGCGAACATATAAACTGTAGGATACCCATACTATTGAATACCGCTCAGCAATAAACAAGAATGAACCCCTGATGCACATAGCAACATGGATGAATCTTAAAATAGTTATACTGAGTTAAAGAAACCAGATTAAAAAAGAAAGCTCAATATACGATTCCATTTATATAAAATCCTAAAAATTGCAAGCTAATCTTTAGTAACAACAGATAAATGTGTGCCTGCAGGAGGGTCATGAGAAAACTTTGGGGGTGATGGATATGTTCATTCTCTTGATTTCAGCGGTGGCTTCCCATTTGTGGATAGATCTTTGTCGAAACTCATCAAATTGTACACTCCAAATATGTACATTTTATATCATGTTGATTATACTTAAACAAAGCTGTAAAAAATATTGTGAAATGTGCCTTTTCAGAAAGGTACGTGAAGAAAAGGAGAAGAAACGATGGAAGTCAAAGTAAATAGGTCACTGTGAATAGTTGTTTCTCTACCTTTTTAATCGCTAAGGGATTCTCGCTGGAAGTTTTGAAGCACTCCTTGATTTTTTTACAGGGCTCTGAAATGATATGGAAGAAAAATATTTAGATCAAACTGAAAAAAATTCCTATCACATGACATATATGTCAGTTGCCAAGAGTACATCTGAATTTCAGTTAAGATCTACTTCTAAATATTAGAAAACTTTCAGGTATAACTGTACTACAATAACATCATAAAAGCATATTTATATTAGAAACTAATTCTATGCCAAGAAAGATGATGTAAAAAAACACTGCAGGAGCTTTTTTGATCTGGGTAAACTGATTTTTAAAAGTACATATTTCATATAAGACTTGTTTTTCTCTGTTTCTTGTCACTTTCTCTAATTAAGGAGATTGTATGTGTGCTGTTTGCCCTGCAAACAGAAAGAGAAGGAATGTGCTGAGCTATAATTACATTCTTTGTTTTATTTCTCATCACATTGGTCTCTCAACCCTACCCATTTCATACAGCTTTCTAACTAAATGTCCTTAAATTACCTTAAAACCACTTAAACATTTGCTTAATTTCTTTTTGCATTAATTTAAAGATATATTCTGTGTAAACAATGTTATCTTTTTACTGAAGCCATAGTTAACACAACAATTTTTAAAGATTTTGTGCATATACCTAAGGGTAATTGAATTAATTAGTTCTAGCTGAAGAAAGATAGAAAAATGTTACCTCTCTCCAAGTAGTGAGAACAAAGTTATAGACAGTGTATCCGTTTAAGTGAGTGTTCACTTGCAGGAAACAGATACCACTCCAGCTATTTTAAGCAAGATTGTACACAGGGAATTAGGCAGTCGTTATAGTCGTTGAGAGGTCTGGGGCAGTGGGCTGGTCTTGACCTTCACAGATCACTTCAAGAACAACACTTTGCACCTGGCCCACTAAGGGGGCACAGGCTTTATCACGATGGGGAGGAAGGGAAGTCATCAGGCCATGCCACCTCAACGGCTGTCACAACGTCCATGAGGCTGAACCCTAGGTGCTGGATCGTGGCTGCAAGCAGAAAGCTGCCATATCTGCTGACTTCGCCTTTTGACACCTATAAATCCGGAATCTGAACACTGGGGCACTGCAGCAGGAAGACACTGTGACTCCAGGCGTGCTTGGCAGCAGCCAGCAACCAAAAAAATGACCGTAGCCCCATGTCTGCCATACAAATCTCACTGGATGGCCACACCTGATTCCCCTTAAGGGACTCTTGCAAATGTAACTTTTAAGTTTCTAAGTTTCACAGTGTAAGAAGAGACACCAGAAAGCGGGTGAAATAAGTTGGCTTTGATTCTTCACTGCTAGTGGAAAGGAGGGAAGAGGAGCTCTCGAAAGGACGAAAGGAGTTCACAAGTGTGAGGACCTTAGAATGGAATCACAGCGTAAGTGCTCTTACCATTACCTTGTGAGAGACAAAGATTTTTCCACACTATATCAAAATAATTTCATGTGCCCCGAAACCTTTAGTAATAGCTTGCAAGTGAATAGGGCAGGAGAAAGAGAACCGGATATAATTCCTACCATCCAGAATGCCTTCTGTTTTACCTTGCCTTTTAGATTTTGCCATACTGGGCTTTTGCTTTCGTTTAAGGTGTACAATATAATGATTTGATATATGTATATATTGCGAGATGATTATCACAATAAGTTTAGTTAACACCCATCATCTCACAGTTACAAATTTTTTTTATTTCTTATGGTAAGAAATTTTAAGATCTACTCTCTTAACTTTCAAATACGTAGTACAGTATATTATAGTCATCTTGCTGTACTTTTGATTAATCCCTTTTCACTTCAGTTCAATAAACAGTTAATTAATTGAATTGTTTACTGAAAACCAGGCAGTGTGCTGGGACCTGGGGAGATACTGAGAATAGCAAAAACACCAAAGGCCATAACACTGGGCCCTGACCTTAAGGGCTTGACTGTCCAGTGGGGAGGATGCAAATACATACTTTCAGCCCTGTTGCATCTCTCCAAGTCACTTTCTGTCTGAAGTACTTTCCCTATCAATGTTAGGTAAACATTCATTTTTGGTATCTCTTAGCTACTTTCGTAGGAATTAGAGACTGGAGCCACACCAAATATGTCTTGGGCACAATTAATAATAATAGTATTTATTAACATTATTGAACTACTGAATTGAGATTAGATGAGTGAAAACATTTTATAATGAATAACCTAATTCGCAGGAAGAAAGTTTCATGCCTATTTAAAAGCCACTGCAGCCATATTGGCAAGCACACACATTATTTTCCCCCTGATAGTTTTCAGGAGGCCTCAGGAAAGATTTCATCAGTGGAGAGGACTCACCAGAACGAGGCCGTGGGGGCACTTTGACACTGTTGGGGGCTGGGGAGACTTCTCTGACGGGGCTCTCCAGGGCTGCAGTGCTAGGTGGGTAACTGCATTTGGCAAATGGCATCTCGTCCTTCTCTAAGTGGCCGAACTGGCCAACACCCCACAATAACTTCTCATCATCATTCACAGTACAGATTGGAATGTTATTCAAACCTAAGTGAGTAAGGATAAAAAGACCAAATGACCAGATTTCTTTGAATGATCAGCAATTTCCCAACCACATATTGTTAAATATACATAAGATGTCAGACTTCAAATTGTATGAACCAGTGCTAGGTGGACATTCTTTGAAAGTCAATGTAGCGAGTTCCATTTGCAACACCTGCTTCCTTAAAATGTCCTGCCATCTTGTCAGCCTTGAGAACCAGGCCCTCATCTTTGATCTTGGTCTGAGAGTCAAGGGGAATAGATCTGCCTCTATCCCAGACAGACCTCTATTTCCCGAGTCTTGCTACTGACCAGGGGGGTTATGTTAGCCTCTTCACGAATATCAGATTTAGATGTTGGAAAGCATCCAGAATGTTTCAATGTAACAAGTGGGAGAGCAATTTGATCCCAGTCTTGGCACTGCTGACACAGGCAGCTTCAGCCAGCTCTTGCCAGCTCTTGTCTTTAGATCTTAGGAGAGAACAAGACATTATTCTCTGTGTCCTCTATAGCATACAAGATACAGAACAAGTTCACCCCAAGAATAGTCTCCCCTTATTCCGATGCAGAAACAGTGTAGTCAGACAAGGAACAGCATAGACAAGGATCTGGCTAGCCAGTGAGACCTTGGTCTCCCTCCCTGTAGACACTTCTTATAAACGGTTCCCTGGAGAGCCCTGCAGGTGTCGGCGAAGGCAGCTGCTAAGGCTCCTCAGGAGAGCAGGGGAAGTGCTCAGCATCCCAATGACTCTTTTCAAGGAAATCCTCACTCTTTTGTTTCTATGAACCTTCACTCTTCTCTAAAGTAAGAGGAGAGCCTGCAGGTAGCAATGACTGCTGTGGTAGGGCCAGTTTTTTTAATCACCTCTTAGCAAGTTGGCATAGATGATCTCACGATTTGGCTTTAGCAAAAATTATGGAAGAAGAAAAGCCTCATTTGACCCTATGAATCAATAGAATGCTTTCGCCCCACAGTAGTGGTGCTCAGACTTCTTTGACTACCGTGCCCTTTGTTCGAACACATTTTACTCCATCTTTGTCGCCTGCCTGGATCTCTAGGACTCTTCAGAATACAGCTTGAAAACCTCTGCCAAGTGAATGTAAGATTTTAATATAATCATGTCTATAAATTCAAGCTTTTCCTATTCTATGTAATAGACTTGTAGAGATCACTAATTCGTAAATTAAATGGAAATTTTTCATCTTTTATATGCATTGATCTTTCTATGGATGACCTCGTTTACTGTTCCTTCTTTCTTTAAAATCATTTCTGTCCATTTTCAGAGACAACATTTTCCTGGTTCTACCCCAGCATCTCTGCCAATTCTTTTCTGTCTCTTTCACTGGATTTTCTGTGTCCACCCAGCCCTGTGTTTGTCAGAGTTCTTTGGAGTTGTTTTTGTGTTCTTGGACAATAGCATTATAGTTTTAACCTCTCTGCTCCTGTCTTTCAAATCTATTTTATAGCCCCGTCCAGTCCTTAGGCTTTAAGTCCTCATATCCATTTTTCTGCTTGGCCCTTTCCTCCTGAATGCTCCATCAGTACATCAAGTACAGCAATCTTGAAATGAAGTTTAGAGTCTTATCTCTTACATATGTTCTCCCTCCTATATGCCCAGGACTAATGGGTTGATCCACTGTCCACCCAGTCAACCAACCTAAAAACCTGGTAGTAATTCTTGACTTCTTATTCCATCCCCCAAATCCAATAAAGGTCCAAGTTCTGCTGATTCTTTCTTCTTAATGTTTATCATATGTATCTCTCAATCGAAACTTCTGTGAAATGCACCCCTGTCACCCTCCAATGATTTCCCTGTCGCTGTACTGCATCTGAACTTCCAACACACTTATATCATTGCACATATCACACTGCATTATAATTATTTCCTTGTATTCCTGTCTCTTCCAACTACATTGTGAGCAGGAATTAACTTATGTTGTGTCCTTCAGCAAAGTACGTATACCTACCACAAATAGCAGACTTTAAATTGGTGTTTCTTAGACTGACTAAACTTATGGATGATTTAATATTTTAAGCATTTATTTATGAAAATAACATTAGATCTCATAGACTAAACATTTGAGTGTTGGTAAAATGGATTATAAGAACTATCTTTGGGGTAAAACTAGTGAAACTAGTTGTAGTGTCCTTGTGCTAAGCATAGGCTCAAAGCACGTGTTGAATTTAGCGTAGCTGTTAATAGTCAAAATAGAGCAGCCTGCTGCTCTCCTCTTTCTCATACAATTCCATTTACTAGGCTTCTAGAATTAGCGTGGATATCCTTGAAAGATTGCCAAAGACAATTCTCTATTCAGTTGAACATATGTTTCTCTGTCAACATATATTCCATGAGCAAGGCTTTGTGGTAGGCATTGTAGGGAATTTGAAGACACAAAGCTCAGTCCCTTGCCTACCATCAGTTTTATACAATATTACAGGTATAAGATAATTCAAGGCAGAATGTGAAAAAAATATGGAAGAGGTATATATCAAGTACTTTCAAATATTCAAAGTCAGAAAAATTTATGCTTCTTCTTAGGAAAAAAAAAGACAATTCTAATTAAATGCAATGATTTTCTTATGTGGTTTATGAAAAACCCTGTCCTCAG
Organism: Equus przewalskii; assembly: GCF_037783145.1. Lineage (NCBI taxonomy): Eukaryota > Metazoa > Chordata > Mammalia > Perissodactyla > Equidae > Equus > Equus przewalskii. Next base: position 39,832,830 of record NC_091833.1, read on the forward strand.
ATTTTGCCAAGACAATAGATTCTAAGGCCATCTATGACTTCTTTATTATAACATCTGTCTGCTCTTGTTTGGTCTTCATTTTCCTAATCTCCTTTAGGAATTTGTCTTTGGACACCCAGGAACGGCACCCAGCCGTTCTCCTGAATCTTGTTTATCGCATAACCAGCAGACACTTGTCTCTGTGCTGCTCGTCTGGACTTTCCTCTTGCTCTCCCTGCAAAGTTCAATCTTCAGTTCTCTGCTCTTCTCTCTTCCCATCCCTCAGAACTTCTCACTTGAATGTCTGAGTCTTTAATCTGATCTCCCAACCTCTAGTGAGGCCCCTGATCCTCTTCCACTTTTTCTAATACAGCTAGAATTATTTTTTAAAATGAAATCATTTGTTCAAGGGCACACGACTACTAGATAGCTTAGGTAGAATACAAAATCTGTTTAAAACCTATTAGTGGCTCTGCGATCTCATCTGGATGTAATTTAAATGTCTTTCCTTCCATAAGAGTTTAGCACCTCTCAGGTGGCAGTCACTCCTTGGGAAATGGAAATAAGAGGTGAGAAAAACTGACATACCTCTTACTTTCAAGGAGCTCATGGTTTAGTGGAAGATATTTGATAGTAATCAAATAAAAATAAATATTTAGTCATAAGCTGCAATATTTGCTGTAGTGGATGCTGTGGTGCACATTCCACCCACCTAGATCATGCCTTCAGGACCAAGGCACTCATCTCCTACCTGCCGTGGTGTCAGCTACCGATGGCTCATGCTGAGGCCCCCCTCTGGGAATTGCTCTCCGCTGAAGGGAGCTCTCAGGCCACACTGGGAGTTCGGCCAATGAGTGGTTGATGGGGCTTTCAAAGACCTGACACCCTTGCCTCAGTTGAGACCTCTCCAGAGCCATCCACTGCTCCTTGCGGGACTGACTGAGGCCTCTATTGTATCTGCATCGCAATTCTGCTTCTGCCCAATCCAGCTTCCCTTGCCTCTTTATACACATTGTTCCCAAGAGCAGTCCCCAGGAAACCCCCTTCACACAAATCTCTATCCCAGAATCCATTTCCTGAGAACCTGATCTAAGACAACGGCTCTCATAGAAAATGTAGGGCACTATGAAAATATGCTGTAAGGAAATCTAATTTAGACTGAGGATGTGGAGCCTGGAATGTCTCTTTTAAGGGACATTTAAACCAATACCTGAAAAATGAGAAATAACAAATAATGGGAAAAAGAGTTTTATGGCTAGAGGGAACAGTACAAGTGAAAATCCAGAGGTGGAAAGGGCTTCTTACATGGTCAAGGCACTTAGAAAAGTCCAGCGTGACATGTATATAATGTGGGGGGAGGGTATTGGTAGGAGAGGAGGCTTAGGAGGCTCGAGAGGCCGAGGCCTCATCATAAGGGACATTTTAGCCCATGTCAAGGTACACAATGTTATCTTAGGTGCATGGGAGCCTCTGAAGGGCTTTGAGGAGCGTGTTTCAACAGTTAAACTTACATTTTACTATGATCTTTCTGTTGTTCTGTGGAGACTGGATTGTATGAGGGCAAGGGTAGAAGTAGAGCAGTTAGGAGGCTACCGATTGCAAAAGTAATCAGAGCAAGAGAGAGCAGTGGCCTCGGAGGGAGCTGTCATAGTGGCCGGGAGAGAAGTGACTTCGTTTACAAAATATTTAGAAGAAAAAGTGACAAGATCAAGTGAAGTATTGCAAGGGGAAGGGAAGGAGAGGGAGGAATTAAAGAAGGGCCCCAAATTTATAGTACCTTTTACTAGTTGGGGTAGACTAGTTGGAGAACCACACTTTTGAGGGAAGATCAAGAGTTCGGTTTCAAAGAGCGAAATTCAAGGTGCCCATGAAGCACCAGAGCCTCCTGCATAGGCCCAGAAGGCAGTTGAATATAGAGGTTTGAACTTTAGAAAAGGAGCCGGAGTCTGAGACACACATTTGAAAGTATTTGGCATATAGTTGGTGTTTGAAACGTGTGAATGAGTAAATTTGATTTGGGTCACAGTATAGATTAAAGAGAGAAAGTGGACAAAGACTGAGCTGTGAGGGACTCCAATATTTACAGAAGAATCACCCCTCCCCCCAAAAAAAATCTCGGATGGAGAACCCTCAGAGGTAGGTGAAAAAACCCTAGGAGTATAAGGTGTTACAGAAACTAAAAATATGAAAGAAAGAAAGAAAGAGAGAAGGAGAGAGAGAAAGAGGGAAAGATGGAGGAAGGAAGGATGGAAGGAAGAAGGGGAGGGGAGAAAGAAAGAAGGAGAGAGAGAGACAGGGAGGGAGGATAAAATGTCTGCTTCTCCAGGGCTGATACTTAGCATGTAGATGCTAGCATGGCTATGCAGGTTGCTGAAATATTGAAATACTTTTATACCAAATGGTCAATTGCTGCCTTGAGCACCCTGAGCGGCCCCTTTGGCGCCTCTCAAGGCCCCTTTCCTAACAATCCAGTAGGATTAATGCACAGGTTAATGCCTTGCACAGGGGATGCCTGCAGGCCTCTGCTCTTGCTGCAATGATGGCATCTGGTCCCAATAGTCAATGCCTGTGCCCCACCAGTGGTTAAATATTTTGAATAGTACCTCTGTGTTTACCCACCAGAACCATCAAGTAGCCCAAACGCAGAGAAGAAAGAGACATTCCAGGACCTTGCGCCACCTTACCTTTGATGTGGCAGACCCTTCTCGGATGAGGGGTGTGCCTGACTAGAAAATAACTTCCATTTCTAGCCATAATATGGCTGCCTTTGCTCTCAAACTGGGGAGCAGACATCGGGGATTTGAGGCTTATGTTCGTGGACTGTTGGTTCCTCCCTCTCCACTGTTGCCACAAAAGGTCTTGGGGTCTGTCTTGTTGATCCCTTCCAGAGGTGCTCAGACCCTGAAACACAGAATGGCAGGAGTTCTGATGGGTTCTTCGGCATTGCCCATCAACATTTCTCCATCTCCTTTGTTTGCACTGAGCCATCTCTCCGGTCAAAGCATCGTGAGGCTAGTTTACTCTCAGACCAAATTTTTGTAAACATTGAAATCAACATAGGCATGGGTGGGACAGAAAAATTTTCCCTGGAAAAATCAAAACATTTGTGGGAAATTTAAAATACGTTTTATATTTAATTACATTAAAGGTCGCTTTGTTGGCTTACCAACATAAAAGTACATAACATGGTTATCATCAGTTTTGACATAGTAAATTAAAATAACTTTAAAATACAGCACCACAAACGTGCTTTACATTAAATTAACTTTAAATGAGGACCTTTCACATTGTACTTTAAGAAAACCAGCATCTGAAATTTGTATCATCCTCAGAGCAGGTGGCAAAACCAGAAGGAGAAAAAAAATCCAATAGCAAAAGAATGATATTGGGTCTGCAGATGATAAACTGGAGAACCTTTGGCATGTTGTTATTTGCAATATTCAGTAATATTTAATGATTTTCCCTCAATCACTCAGCAATCTTTTATTTGACACCTACAGTGGCGTAGGCTTAAGGGATAAAGATGATGTTACTGCTCTTAGGGAATTCACAAACGTGAGAAAGAAAATTTCTGGGTTAGGAACATAGGAAAGAGCTAATTAAACTTTCTTGAAGATGGTATACTATCCTTGAAATGTAAGGAGGATGTTTTTTCTGGTTTTTGCTGTATATTTTCTATCTTATGTGGAAATCTTATTCATCATAGCAGTATTGGGAAATATACATTTTATTTCTAACCATGGTATGGAGCTTTTCTGGTCAGAATAATTTGTAGTGTCAAAATATGTACATATTCTAGAAATTGATCTCAAGATTTTGCTGGGTCGGATACTTGCAGTTTATTGACTATCTTTTTAGACCAGAGAATCTGTGTTCAAATTTTTCACGGTATATATTCAGAGTGTATGGTATGTAAATTACCAGCCCTGTTGGCACAAAACATCTGATTTTCATACACTCTAAAATTATTTTAGGCTGAATAAAATATACTCAAATATTTTGAGTTCAGAAAATACTATTACCTAACAATAAAAAGTATGCTTTATGCTTTCTTATTGCTCCATATGAAGAATGAGGAGGTGGTTCTAACCTCTTGGTGTAACTCGAACGTTCGACTTATTCATTCTTCTTTCTGTGTGGGACCTTTTGTACAAGGAAGTCAGTAAATTCATTTTTTATCTGTACTGGAGGAAAAGGTTACGGGAGGTAATCTGAGGAGTGGAAAGGACACTGAGCTGGAATTAAAAAATGGGATTTATGGTCCCAGTGTTGCCGTTAATGAACGAAGTGATCATAGATAAATTGCTTTATTTCCTAGGTTTTGATTTGCTCATCTGAAACTTGATGGGACTGACTTAGGTGTCAGCTGGAATGTTCAGCTATTCTACTATGTGTGTCTTTCTCACATCAGCTCTCTTAGGCTAATTTGAAGGATACTGATGCACTTTAAATTCTGCTAAAAAAGGTCAACAGCAAACAATGCAGAGAATTCTTCCTCCTCTTATGAAAATTGCAGTGCCTCCTAGAAGTCTGAAATTCATCTTGCTCTTTTATTTAAAAAGGAGTTGTAGTGCTTACTCTTGGATTACAGAAAGTTTAATAATCTGATGTTATGGCTTTTATTGTTTCTCTTGGAAGTCTCAAAATAATGTTAAAGGAACAAAGGCGATATATAAATATTTTACCCACATATATCATTAAAAATTCTACAAAATCAAAAATATACATTATGTGCTATTGAAAGTCTGATTTAAACTTAAATTATCAGAAATAAAGTAAATGAATGACTCAAGACAAAGTTGTACTTTGAATTGTTCTAGCAAGTGATCTAAGGATGGAAGAGTAAAACTACCTCAAATCTGAAGCAAAGCGCTTTGCTCTGTGTAAGATACTGTTAAAGAATGAAAATACAATCCAATATGAGAGAAAATATTCACAAAACACATATCTGATGAAGGACTTGTATCCAAAATATACAAAGAACACTTAAAACTGAACAGTAAGAAAACAAATAGCCCAATTAAAAACTGGACAAGAGATCTGAACAAACGCTTCATCAGAGAAGATTATCTGATGGCAAAGCATGCACGTGAAAAGGTACTCAACGTCATTTGTCATTAGAGAATTACAAATTAAAACAACGAGATACCACTAATACATCAACTAGAATGACTAAAATCCAAAGCAGTGACAACGTCAAATACTGGAGAGAATGTGGAGCAAAAGGAACTCTTAGTCATTGCTGGTGTGGACGCAAAATGGTATAGCAACCTTGTAAGACAGATTGGCAATTTCTTACGAAGCTAAACATAGTCTTAGCATACAATCCAGCAATCGTACTCTTGGATGTTTACCTAAAGGAGTTGAAAACTTATGTCCAGTCAGAAACTTACACATGAATGTTTATTCATAATTGATAAATATTGGAAGCATCTATGGTGTTCTGCAATAGGTGAATGAATGGACAAATAAACTGTGGTACATCTACACAGTGAAATACTATTTAGCACTAAAAAGAAGTGAGATATCAAGCCATGAAAAGACATGGCAGAACCTTAAATGCATATTACTAAGTGAAAGAAGCCAATCTGAAAAGGCTACATACTGTATGACTCCAACTATATGACATTTTAGGAAAAGCAAAACTATGGAGACAGTAAAAAGATCAGTGGTTGCCGGAATTCCAGAGGGGAAGTTGGATAGTAATGAATAGTGGAGCACAGGGGGTTCAGGGCGGCGAAACTAACCTCTCCTATGCTGTCCTATACTGTCCTAATGGATACATGACACTGCATTTGTCAAAACCCACAGAACCGTACAACACAGAGTGAACTCTAATGCAAACCATGGACTTTGGTTAATAATAGTGTACAATATTAGTTCACCAATTGTAACAAATGTACCACACTCATGCAAGATGTTAATAATAGGCAAAACTGGGCAGGGAGGATGTATGGAACTCCCTGTACTTTCTGCTTAATTTTTCTGTAAGCTTAAAAACTGCTCTAAAAAATAAAGTCCATTAATTAAAAAGAAGCTACCTCAAGCTTGAAGAATAGCAGAACTATTTGGTTACTATTAATAATTGTCCACATCTTTCTCTTCCATCTGTTACCTATATTGATTTCAACACTCTTTAATTGATTGATAAGTCATTGCCCAGTGCTTTTAATGGATACCTTTTCAAATGCGATGAATTGATTTGGAATAATATTTCTCTATTAAGATTTCTGTTTATAACAAGCATTGATTTTTCTCTGTAACTTTTTAAGATTTATAAACTCAGAAGAAATGAGTGAATCATTCATTCTCATACAAAAGGGTAGTTTTTTCCCAAAAGAGAAGAGAAATATGAAAAGAACTTATTAAAATAATGAATTAATCGAAGTGGAGACCAATAAATAATTTACTTATTGATAGATAAATACTATCTTTATTGGAGAATCAGAAATAACATTTCTTTTGTGCTGAAGTGACTAAACATTTTCCTAAGCCAATGTCAGAGAGGCAGGTCAGTGCCAAGCTGGCCACGGTAGGCCACGGATGGGTTCTGTAGACTGAAGGAGTTACAGTGCTTCTACGAATGTGCCGTGGATTATTCACTAGGGCCTAAGGATGGTTTTGTGAAAAATAATAGGTTATTTGTAAAAACCCCCAAAACAAAGGAAAACAAAAAGCACATACTTGTTTCCAGTATTTTCGCTTAATAGGTATTTGCTACATAATAGAGAGCAGCATTTCTCAGCCCATTTTCCCCACCATGATACACATGACAGATGACGTTCACGTGAAAGACACATTCCCACTACATGTTCAGATTTTAAAGATTGTGTCCCAAAATTGTGCGGAAGCAAAATACTAAAAAAAGCTTTCAGTCATCACAACTACAGAGTGTCAGATCTGTCGCTCAGAAGAGCTGTACGAACAGGTTCTAAGTCCCGTCTTTGCAATCAGGTAAGCACATGGCATTGCAACTAAATGCCGGAGGCAGTGTTATAGAACTTACCTTTTTTTGTATTAATTCCTTTTAAAAACTAAACAATTTGGAACATTTTAGCCACTATTAGTAAAAACCTGGCGTCTCGCTTACCTACCTGTGTGCTGAGAAACCCAGGCTGAGGCCTCCTGACTCAGAGGAACACTCTAAGGACCCGCTGAGTGAAAGTGGCCAGTTCTGTTTATAATTCCATTTTAACTGTGATGCTAAAACTCTGCTTTCACTCTGAAGAGGAAAAGAAAAACTCATATAGAGGTAACTGTGGGAAATTCTGGTTTACCATTTACCATTCAAGGAATCGTGTAAGCGCTTCTGGGAGCAATATTTTCTTTATTGCAGCCTCTTGAATCTACCTATATATTAGCAAATTATTGAATTTTATTTAGACTACAGACACAAAACTCTCAAAACAGGTGGTTTTAAAAGCATTATTAATCTATTTAGTCCTAACTCTGGCCATTGTTATTTAGAAAATACTATGCAAATCTGTAATAAATATTAATATTTTTAGTGCCAAATAGCACATATGTAAAACTATATGCTTACAAAAGGAGAACACAATATCTGATCCATCCACAGCTGAGATTACTCTGAACTCCAACGGGTGTCAAGACAATGATTTAGGTGATGGGTGCTGAACCACTGTGCATTTGCTGGTCCCCTAGCCTGGAAGCCACGCCTCCCAGATCTTCCTGTGGCGTCTTACCTTCCTTCGTTCATTGCTATTCTGAAGGAGACTTTCTCCAGAAGGCTTCCTTACCCTCTCTAACGTAGTTCCCACCCTCATCCCAGCCTCACTCACTCACTGTCCTCACCCTCCTTAAGCTGTCTTCGTAGCTTAAAGTGACCTGTGTCACTCCCTGCCATCATTTTTTACAGTTCTGTGCTTATTTTCTGCTTCTCTCAATAGGATGTAATAAGCAGACAGTGATCCAGTCCATTTTTTCACCTCTGCACTGACAGTACCTGTCACACAGTATATGCTCAATAAGTATTAAAGTTAAATGTTTTTACAGAGTAAATGTCTTTATCCCACAAACTCAGCATATTTCATTTGTATGATCTCCTCAAAAGTAGGTGGTTTATTTTAAAAGATGACACCCCTTTTCCTCAAAACAGGCTTATTTGGCTTTTACATAGTCTTGAAAAGAAGATGAACTTGAGGTCCATAAACTAAATTATACCTAAAATTTTTGAAAATTATTTTAATGATGAATTTAAAATTATACCTGAAGACAGTTTTAGAAGAAGGTGTTCTGGTTGATAGGAACTCAAGGGTGTTGATACCCTCCAAGCCTCATAATGGGTCTATACTGAGTTGTTGTTGATTTCCTTAAATCTTCGCACTTGAGTTGGGAATTTTTAATTGGTAGAGCAGCCGAAAGTCTACTGCTTACAAAAGAATATAGCTGTCTCCCTCCAGTTTCTCCCACTCTTGCTCCAAGGAGCCTAGGTGGCTCCCTGGTTGTTAAGATACACTACATAGCTTAGCAACATGGCAACATTCCTTAGCAAAATCTGAGTTCTGGAACCTCCCCACCTGCCATTCTTCTTAGCATTCCACGTACCCACAGCTTGACAAAACCACGCGGAGGCAGTGACCTTTCAGAGTTTTCAATTTATAATAGTGTTGAATTGAATGCAAGAGAAAAAGAAAGAAAAAAGAGAGCAATTTCAATCATATTTATAATTCTTCCCACAAATCTACTTAAAGAACACATACCATAGGCCAGCCCGGTGGTGTACTGGTTAAGTTCGTGCACTCCACTTTGGTGGCCCGGGGTTCGAGGGTTCAGATCCAAGGTGCAGACCTACACACCACTCACCAGCCGTGCTGTGGCGGCATCCCACATTCAAAATAGAGGAGAATGGGCACAGATGTTAGCTCAGGGACGATCTTCCTCACAAAAAATCCCAAACAAACAAACAAAACACATACCATGCAGATGTAATCAAATTTAGCTCATCCAAAACCTATGGGGAGAAAGTGAGAATGATTTTAAAGACATCCCAGGCCTCCCGCTCCAGTAGCCAGGATGTCTGTGCTGATGACTTGTTCAACAGCCTTGAAAAAAATTGAAGTGTTAATTAAAAGTCATAAAGAAACATTAAGTAATACTGTGAAAGTCACAAAATTGCCTGTGAGATGTGAAGATGGAGTCCTACATAGTAATTCCATATACGCACATACACACATGCACATATACACACATGTCGCTGTCGGCCACCGGGACTACATGTACTGCTGCTTCCCAGCATTTTTCGTTTCAGACAACATATGACTTTCAATTTCTGAATTACAGTCTCTGAAAGCAATGTAGATAATTTCTAAGGACAAAGCCTAATTTAGTCTGTTTTCTTGACTGGCCCCAAGAATTAAAGGCTCAACATCTCCCCATGCCTTAACCCATTCACGACACATGCCACACTACTTTAGTGTGTTTTATGGGGGATTTAAAGGATTTTCTAAGGTAATTTTGGCATTTTGAGATTTTCATTTCACAGTTTGTAACAGTTAGGAGTGTATCTTACACAGCAAGTAACAGAGACTTATTTCTCCCTCATATGAAAGAGTTCAACAGTCCAGGGTTGGAATGGAAGCTCCATGGTATCATTATGAGCCCAGGCTTGTTCCACATTTTGGGTCCATCCTCCTTAATATGTGGCTTCCCTTCTTGAAGTTTTCTCTTGTCCAAGATGGTTCCTGAAGTTCCAGTCATCCAAATGGCTATTGTCTTTCCAGATATCAAATCCATAGTCCAAGCAGAAAACCAGAAGAAAGCAGGGTAAAGGCAGGCCAGGGCCCATGCTAGCGATGTGCTCCTCTTCACGTCCTTGAGTCCCAGACGACCTAGATCCATTGATCACTTCTACTGCAAGGGGGGTTAGAAAGGGTAGTGTCTCCACAGGGCACATTCCACCCCTGTCTAAAATAGGGGTTTGGCTACTAACAAAAGAGGGAGGAATCGTATATTGGGTTATAAACAGCAGTCTCTGTCACAGACCTGACAACCCCTGTGTAAGAGGAGGTGTCTACACACTGTGTGGTTGTACCTTTCCTTAGAGAGGGCCACGAGTCCATTACAGCAGATGTGCCCCTGGCTATATAACCATGGTTCCGTTATGTTCCCTGTATGAAGACCCAGGGAACCTTTCTCATCATTACTAGGAAAAATGGTACAACTGGTTTGATCGGGCACAGTTTGCAGCAGTTCTGTCAGAACCAAGGGACAGAGGTTGCTCTGCTGCACAGCTCAGGGCAGCATGTGTGTCCTTGTTGTCTTGGTAACAAATAGACTACCAGCCCAAGACACTCTGTTATTTTCAGCAAAGGGAAACTAGGTGGAGAGATTTCTTGAAATGTATGCATAAATGTCTGAACGGCGATGAGTGATGACTGGCTATGGTAATCAGGAGCAGGAGACGCTGCAGTCGTCCACTGTATTGAGTGTGATGAGAAGGGCAGTTTAGAGAAAGAGAAACTGGAAAGAACTCAGGCTTTTGCTTCCTTCTCAGCATCAGCCATGCTCACTGCTGTCTCTTCCTTGCTCTCAGCTTTTATTCTCACTGTAGCTGAGGCTTCTGTGTTGCTGCCTTTTACTGTTTCTCTTACTTTTCTGTCAATGATATTTTGTTGTAATAAATGTTTCACTCCACATGCTGTGTATCATTCATTCTTTCCAAAATTTTCTCTGAAAAATCTATATGCCAGGCATTGTGCAAGGTGCTGGGTGCACAGTGGTGAACAAAAACTTTCTTCACGAAGCTCATGGTCTAGTGAAGAAGACAGATATTGAAGAAGTAAATGCATAAATAAACGAATGTTTACAAATGGAGAAAAAACTTATATTAGTTTGAAGTTTGTTTGGCTGCAAATAATAGAAACTTCTAAAGACAGTGGCTTAAACAAATGAGGCCCTTTTCTTTGCCATGTGATGTTAGGTAGATAATCTCCTGTTAGAGACGGCATGGGACACAGGCTCTTTCCCTCTTCCCTCTTCCTAATCCACCATCATTAGCCTGTGTCTTTTGTTCCTAAGGGGCTATTGTACCTCCAAGCCCAGCCTCTGCATTCCACAGAGGAGATGAAAGCAACCTGGAGGAAGCAGTGGCAATTAACGCAGAGAAAGCAACCACATCCCAGGAATCCTCAGCAGCCTTCTGCCTCAGTTCCTGGGCCAGGACCACGCTGCGCAGCTGCCTCTCGCTCATGGAAGGTTGACAAATGTTGCGTTTTAGCTGAGCTCGTCACTGCCCTGGACAAAAACTGGGGTGTCAGTCAACAAGGAAGGCGGTAGACAGCAGTGTCTGCCACAGCCATGAAGGAAAAGAACAGGGTCCCATGAGGGAGATAGGGCGGCTGGAACACATCTCTCCAAGAAGGCATTGAAGTTGAGACCTTAGGCAAGGCAGGAAGTTAGGAGGGAGGGCCATCCAGCAGAGAACAAACGTTTTAATTTGAAATGTAAAATTTATTATCATCTGCTGTGTGTTTCATTATGATGCAAATTGATTGTCTCTTATAAACTTAATTCCAGATGCCACTCCAGCTGATTTAATCCTGAGAAAAGGGATCTAGAATGCTGTTCTGCTATGTGCCTCCTTGTAAAGAAAGCTTTTCAAAACTTCAGATAGCTGTACCCACCCAACTCTACCTCGAGCATAATTCACACAGGAAGACGTTTCCAGGTCTGGTTGTCAAATTCTACTGTCACTTGATTTGTGTCAGCATGTTCATAAGAATAGACTGGGTAAAAACATCTTATTCCCTTGAGCTCTTAACTTCTATACATTTATATCCAAAACACATAAACTTGTCATCTCCCAGCTTGTCCATCAAACATTCCTGTCCTGTGCAACCTCCATAGAGGAACTAAGATTTATCCATTAACTAATAACTGTCCTAAATGCAATGTGGTATCTTGCACTGGCTCCTAGAGCGCAAAAAAGGCCTAGACTGCATCTTCTTTGGGGATTACTCAGTCCTGATTTTTTTCTCATACGCTTAACTGCCTGCTGAATACCTCCACTTAGATGTCTAAAAGGCATCAGAGAAGACGGTTTCTAGTCAGCCGGATAATAACAGAATAACAGCATTTATCAAATGCTTGCTTTTACATCAGTCAGTGCTGCATGAAGTACTTTATGTGGATTATCTCACTTAATTTTCACAATTTTGAGATAGATATTATTCTTATTAGATATTATTATTCTCATTTTATAGAGGACAAAACTGAGGCTCAGAGAGGCTAAATAATGTTCCCAAGTCCACTTGGTAATGCTGTCAGGGGTCTGACCCAAGTCTGTTTGAAGCAAGACTGCGTTGTCACCACGCCTGCCTGCCCGACACAGCTTACAACGATTACGACAAAAAGGGAGCTAAAGCTGTTGTAAACTCTGTGTACCAGGAGTAACTGAGGAATGTGACACAGACATTTAGAAACACATTTACTTCTGTTCTGAAGTTTTTAACATTTAGCATTTTTAAGGAAGGCCTTGGCACCAGGCTTAAGCCTTGACATGTGGCTAGACCAAAATAATGGATGTGCTCTGAGTGGAAAACATACTTGGGATCTTGAAGCCTTGATACAAAAAAGGTAAAATATCCAATTAATAATTTTGAGTATTGATTACACTTTAAATGATAACATTTTGAATGTATCAGGTTCAATAAAATGTTTTAATATTAATTTCATCTATTTCTTTTTATTCTTTTTAATGCGGCTACCAGAAGATTGACAATTACACTTGTGGCTCACATTATAGTCCTATGGACAGCAGTGCTATAGAAAACCAGGTTTTGTGCCTCTTTAACTTTGCCCCAGTTGCAAAATCACTCTGCTTCTCACAGGGTGTTTCTGTAGACCCCTCATCCGGTTTCTCCTAATGTTAACAGCTTCCGTCACCGAGGTATGTTTGTGTTTGCCAAAACTAAGAAACCCACATCGGCACATTACTAGTGACTGATCTTCAGTTGTTTGGATTTCAACAGTTCTTCCACTAATGTCATTTTTTTCTGTTTCAATAGCCAATCCAAGATAGCAGACTGCACTTAGGACAGTGGATATCTGATGAACAAGTTGGGAGATGACTTGTCCAACGCAGGAGTACGGATTTTTAAAACAGGTTTATTGAAGTATAATTGTTATACAAAAAGCTGCACATATGTAATGTATATAATGTGATGAATTTGGACACGTGCCTACCTCCATGAAACTGTTACCAAAATCAAGGTAATAGACATATCCATCAGCTCCAGAAGTTTCTTCATCCCTCATTTGTTGTTATTTTTATGGTAAGAACACTGAACATAATAGCTACACTTTTAACAGGTTTTTAAAGGCCACAATATAGTATTGTTAACTATAGGCACAATGTCGTACAGAAGTTCTCTAGAACTTACTCATCTTCCACAACTGATTTTTAAATCTACTGAATAACAACTCCCCATTTCCTCCTGCCCCCAGCCTCTGGCAACTGCTGGTCTACTCTCTGCTTCTGTGAGTTGGACTATTTTAGCTCCTCATATAGTGGAATCATGCAGTCCTTCTGTGATTGGCTCGATTCATCTGTGTTGTCGCATGTGGCAGGATTTTGTTCTTTTTAAGACTGAATAATATTTCATTGTAGGTATATGTACCACATTTTCTTTATCCATTCATCTGTCGATGGAGATTTAGGTTAGTTCCATATCTTGACTATTGTGAATAAAGCTGTTTTAAAAATCCGTAATCTCTACCTTGGACAAGTGAGAAGATCCCAGAGAAGACTGGGTCCTCTCACCTAACCCTGTCTCTTGAGCACGCTACAGAAAATTGGTTCATTATATTAGCTAGTTAAGATCCTGGAAAGGGTAAAAAGTTAATGTGACACAGGACAGGTACATTTTGAGTAGCCATATGACAAAATGGCGAGAGGCTGGGCAAATGGCATATAACCTGGTGACCAGGAGAAAGTGAAAGGGATTGCCTGGTGAGGGCGGGAATGTGTGTCTCTCTCCCACATAAGATGGTGAGCCTCTGAGAACTGAGGCCTGTGCCTTACTCATCTTCATATTCCTCACTGTGATTTGCACATAGCAGCACAGCACATACTTCATGCTAGGTGGTTGAAAGGGAATGTCCTAGAGAAGAGTCTGATAATAGAAGAAAGGTGGGAGAAGCCTGAGAAAGTCTAGGCAGGAAGAAAGGAGTCAAGTTTGAAAGGGGAGGAATGGGAAAGGCCTTAAGACAAGGAAAGAGATAGAAAAAGAGCTGGCAGTGATAAAGACAGAGGCAGAGCGGACACTGAGAGGTGGAAGAGCTAATTAGTAACAGACAAACAGAAAGGAGGCAAGGAAAAGTGCAGGGGAGGTCATCGGTCAGCACACCTTTTGGCTCAGGCTGAGCAAGTCTGTTTCCCCAGAGGAAGCAGGCATTAGAGGAGAGAAATGGAACCCACAGTCAATAGGCACCACTTATGGTGCTTAATCTGTGCCCAACTTTACCTCCATCCTGGCATCTAATCCTTAAAATACTTTGGGAAGTACTACTACCTACATTGTAGAGATGAGGAAACTGACACTCAGAGACAGGAAATAATTTGCCCTGATCTCAAAAGTGTTAAACCAAGTTTTCTCAGATTCCACATCCAGGCTTTTACCCCTGACTAGTGGACTGAGCTGTTGCCAGGTGCGGGGGTCTGGACTCTGCTCAGGTAAATTGATAATGCTGTGTGCAGGTAGCTCTGAGAGTGCCTCCTGAGGGCAGTGCAGGGTTCTGGGTGACTTACAGCTTTCTCCACGTACTAGGACCTCCTTATGGTAAAGAGCAGGGCCATTGGAGTGAGACACCTATGCACTGGAGCTCTGACTCTGCCAGCTACACGTGACTTTGGACTTGAGCGCTTTGCCACTCGGAGTCTGTGTTTGGCTTCTGTACACTGCCCATTCTCTGAAGATCTACTTCAACCCTCCTTATGCTCTCAAACTCCATTTTAGACTTAGGCACATTCCCCCAGTGTCTCAAACCCCAAACTGGCTGCAGCATCCATCCTTTTTCCCTCTACTTTGGTGGTATTCCCTGTCCTCTGGCCTTAATGCTGATGCTCAATTTCTCTGTCCCTATTTTCTGCTGCTCCCTGTCCTGGCCTTCCCAGTCCTGCAGAAGCCAAACAGGGAGGTTAGGAACTGTTCCCTGCACACAGGACAGCTGCTCAGTAATAGCCTGGCTGCTCTTCAGCCATGTGGGAGAGGTGTGAAGGTGCCTCTTGCAATTACATTTTGACCAGGCAGGACATGGTGGGTGGGCTCTTAAGCCCTACGTGCTTCTCCTCTTTTTGTTGTTGTGTTGAATGTGACTTTTTAGCTCGGATTATATTTGTAAAATTCATCCATATTGTTGGGAGTGGTTGTGGATGAACTTCATTTCTGTATGGTATCCATACAGAATTATGGTGAAGAATGTGCCATAAGTTATTAATCTGTTCTTATGTTGATGGACGTTTGAGGTGCATATACATTTGGCTTCCATGAACATTTTTGTGCCTACATTTCTCTTGGACACATGTTTGTAAATGGATTGCTGAGTCATAAGTTGTATATCTTTGATTTAGTAGACAAGGCCAAAAGTTTCTCAATGTGATAGTATCAATTTATGTTCCCATCAGTGGTGTATGGGCCTTCTGGTTGCTCCATATCCTTACAAACACTTGGTATTATGTCTTTTTAAATTTTAGACAGCTTGGGTGGTGATAAGTGGTACCTAATATTGAATTTAAGTTTTTATTTATTTATTTATCAGAGGTAGAATTTGCATACAATAAAATTCATCTGTTTACAGGTATACAGTTCAGTGCATTTTGGAAAATGTGTACAATCATATAAACACCACCACAATCAAGATATAGAATACGTTCATCACTTCAAAAGTTTCTTCACATTCCTTGATAGTAATTCCTTTTCCTCCATCCCAATAGGCTTGTGAACACTAATGTATTTTCTGTTCCTATAATTTCACCTTTTTGGGAAGGTTATGCAAGTGGCATGTAGCTTTTGGATTTGGCTTCTTTGACTCAGTACAATATTTTGAAGATTTATCTATGTTAGTGATTATATTGTAGTTCTCTCACTTTTGTTGCTAAGTAGTATTCCATTGTTGGGATATGCCATTTGTTTATCCATTTACCAGCTGGTGGATATTTGGATTGCTTCCAATTTTTGCCTATCATGAATAAAACTGCCATGAACATTTGTGTACCAATCTTTGCATGGAAGTACGTTTTCATTTTCCACAGGTAGATACCTTGTTGCAGAATTACTGTGGTCAACTTACACGTTATCTGCCCTTTGGAATATAATTACAAAAGAACTATATCTAGGCACTTATATTTCCTGAGTACTTACTATTGCCAATAACTGAACAAAGTACATAACACGCATATGTATTAATATACTAACTTACCTACAAGACACCTGTGACCCAGACCGATTCAGGTTGTCATGCAAGGTCATGCAGACCTTGTTAGAGGTGGCATTTTAACTCAGGCTTATTGAACTAACACCCGTGTTCACAGCCTCTGGTCCAAGCAGGAAGTAAATGTTGCTCAGATTTCTGCAGATCGATTCAGAGCATCAGCTGAAATCAATGAGGGATGTAAAAATGCTTTGGAAATGGTAAAGCAATATGCAAAGTTAGGTGTTACTTTGATGTGCTGAATTTGATTGAAGGCTGAAGATGATATAACAATTCAACAGGCTTAGCTAAAGCCCGGAATAAGAGCTATGCGAGAAGCACATTTAATGATTAAGAGTGTGGATTTTGTAGTCAGACAAATGTGAATTTGAATGCTGGCTCTGGTTTGTACTATATGTTTGACCTTACAAATTATGTGACCTCTCTTTGGGTTAGATCTTAATTGGATAAATAAGAATAATAGAACCTACTGGAGAAGGTTTTCATGAGCACTGAAAGAAATAATGTTCAAGAAATAGAAAAAAGGATCCTAAAATTTGTATGGAACCACAAAAGACCCCGAATAGTCAAAGCAATCTTGAGGAAAAGGAACAAAGCCGGAAGTATCACACTTCCTGATTTCACACTATACTACAAAGCTATAGTAATAAAAACAGTATGGTAGTGGCATAAAAATAGACGTATGGACCAATGGAACACAATAGAGTACCCAGAATTAAACCCTCACATAACCAGTCAACTCATATTCAACAAGGGAGCCAAGAATACCTAATAGGGGAGGGTAATCTTCGCAAGAAATAGTGCTGAGAAAACTGGATGAACACGTGCAGAACAATGAAACTGGCCCCTATCTTACACCACTCACAGAAATTTACTCAAAATGTATCGAAGACTTAAACATAAGACCTGATGCCATAAAACTCCTAGAAGAAAATGTAGGGAAGAAGCTCTTGGACAGTGGTCTCGGCCATGATTTTCTGGATATGACACTGAAAGCACAACAAAAGCAAAAATCAACAAGTGAGACTATGCCAAACTTAAAAGCTTCTGCACAGCAAAGGAAACCAACAACAAAACTAAAAGGCAACCTACAGAATAGGAGAAAATTTTGCAAGCCATATATCAGATAAGAGGTTAGTATCCAAATGATATAAAGAACTCATACAACTCAACAGCAAAAAAACAAATAATCTGATAAAAAATGGGCAGAGGAACTGAATAGACATTTTTCCAAAGAAGACATCCAAATGGCCAACAGGTACGTGAAAAGGTGCTCAACATCACTACTCATCAGGGAAATGCAAATAAAAACCACAATGAGATATCACCTCACACCTGTTAGAATGGTTATTATCAAAAAGACAAGAAATAACCAGTGTTGGCGAGGATGTGGAGAAAAGGGAACCCCTGTGCACTCTCAGTTGGAATGTAAGCTGTGCAGTTACTGTGGAAAGCAGTATGGAAGTTCCTCAAAAAATTAAAAATAGAGCTTCCATATGATTCAGCTATTCCACTTTTGGGTATATACCCAAAGGAAAAGAAAACACGACTTGAAAAGACATCTGCACCTGCATGTTCATCGTACCGTTATTTACCATAGCCAAGACATGGAAGCAGCCTAAGTGTCCATCGATGGATAAGCGGCCAAAGATGTGGTATATACAATGGAATGTTATTCAGCCATAAAAGAGAAGGCAATTATACCATTTTGACAAGATGATGGACCTTGAAGGCATTATACTAAGTGAAATAAGTCAGAGAAAGACAAATACTGTATGATCTCACTTATATGTGGAATCTAAAAACGAAAACAAAACTGAACTCATAGACCCATTGAACAGACGCAGGGGGTGGAGGGTAGACAAAATGGGTGAAGGTGGTCAAAAGGTACAAACTTCCAGTTATAAAATAAATAAATCCTGGGGCTCTAATGTTCAGCACGGTGACTTTTGTTAATAATACTGTATTGCATATTGGAAAGTTGCTAAGAGAATAGATCTTAAAAGTTCTCATCAGAAGAAAAAAAATTGGTAACTGTATATAGTGATGGGTGTTAACTAGATTTATTGTGGTGATCATTTTGCAATGTACACATTTATCAAATTGTTATGTTATACACCTGAAACTAATATAATGTTAATATGTCAATTATATCTCAGTTTAAAAAAATAGTTGGTGGCATTTGGTTCAGGCAGCTCCTCAGTTGGGATGGAGGCTTCAGATGATCTGATCTGGCCTCTGTGCAGAGCAGCAACCCTCTCCTCACTGGTGCTACACTGACCCTCCGAGAGGGGAAGCTCACAAGAGGCCAGGCCCCCCGCGGCCCTTTCAGACAGAGGGGTAATAGCTGCTCATTTCCACTGTTTGGGCACCTCTCTACTTCCTAAGGTTATCAACAATCACAGCGCAAGTTCTTTCAGTATCCCAGAATATATTTGCTAGCACCAAAACCTGCCACTTGCTATCTTACCATCTTTCAGCCTATATTAGGATTCAGCTTTTTCTTAACAATATTTAATCTATCCATTCTTGACCTACCACAGTTTTCCTCATTGAAAAGATGTAAGAAAAACAAGACTTGAGTAATTCTGCTTTCTTTATCTGCCCTGATTGCTTCCTTTATTCTTGTTTGAGACATAGTATTAAACATTAAAATTCTCCTTATTTGCCCTTAGCTCTTTTTTGTTTTTTTTAAAATAAGCCTCAAGTCACTCTTCTTCGCTTTAGCTTTGAGATGCTGCTCTTATCGGTCCAGAGACTCTTACCTTCCTGGTTCCTGGGCTCGCCTTTCATTGTTGTTCTGTTCTTTCTAAGTCCATTTTCAGAGCTCCAGCACAGCCCCTCTGGGATCATTAAGTGGGATCCCTCTCCCTCCTCCCAGGGCTCGCTTGTGGCTCCCTTGTCAGAGTTTCATACTTCAATATTCCTCCCCTCTTAAACTTCTTCTTTTTTTGAGTGCCTATGTGTGGGCTCTGACCTACTTTTTCTTAAACTTTTTTTTTTTTTTTAAAGCAGCCCTTCTAAAGCTTAAATATAAGTCTGATTGTGCTTATAGTGACTTTCTTGATGATTAGGAAGGAGTCGTCTACAGTGGCATGGTCGCTCTCTCCCATCACTGTATCACCAAATAACTTTTCCTTCTTGACCAGAGTTAAGTCAGAAGAAACAGTTCTCTTCCTTGCTGTCTGAATTAGTTGGAAGGGGTGACTGTTGTAAAAGTAAAAGCAAAGGAGCCTTTCAGTCCACACTCAGGGGGTTCCATCCCGGCACTGCCGACAATGGTTGGAGCCTCACCTCTGTGGTTGCTTTTGCCTTTTGCACGTGTTTTCTCTGCACTTGAAGCCAATCACTGAAATTTCATGGGAATCTTTTAGATGCATAGGACATTTACTTTATTTGTAAGTAATTTTCTGATGAAAAGGGATCATTTTAATGCCGAGTTCTGATGAAAAGAGGTCATTTCAATAGGAGAGGGGTTGCCAGAGATTGCTAAGCAGGGGCAAATCTGACCCCGTATTTAAATGCTGTCTTTGTATGAAAGGATCTGTCTTTCCTTTTCTACCTTAACTTCTCTGCCCTGGAATCTGGCAACAAGCCTTATGGAAAATGTGTCATGCTGGGAACAGTTCTTTATGGAACACGTTTCATTTGACCCAACGCTGCTCCTTTATGGACAAAATGAGGAGGCTCTATGGAGGTGAGATCAGGAGACAATACTGATCAGTAGGAATGTGAACTTAGCTCTCATGATTAACGTCTCTCCAAAAACCAGATTGTTGTTCTACCTCACAAAAAGTTAAAAACAAGCAAAGCCAAAACACAGTGAAATGTGAAAGAGAGAGTCTAATGGCTAAGTCCCACCTACCTTCATTCCAGGCTGCACTCAGTGTTTGGAGAATTCCTCACCACCTCCCACCCCGCGGCCTGTCAATACAGGGGTTTAAATGACCCTCCAGTAGCACATCCCTACAAATTAAACGAAGGGAAATAACCAATCAGCAGGCCAAAAAGGAACACAAAATCAAGACTCGCTGCATTGTAGATGTCTTAAAAATGAAAGAGAAAAGCAACAGCGGGTACGTTTTCATGAATAGTTTCCAAATCTTTTGTAGTCAGAGGGACTCAAACTAATGATCCTCTCTCAACCTTCAGAACTTTCAAAATCAGTTTTCTATAGGCAGGGCGCCCAAGGACATGTAACACCGACAGATGCAGCATTCTCCCACAAATGCGTACACAAAGCCACTTACACTAAGGAGTGGTATTCATATAACGCACACCTTACGGAAAAAGACCTGTAAGAAGATTCTCCAGCTTGTTAGGAGTGGTTTTTCTGGATACAGTGATGACAGGTGATGTTGAATTTTTTCTTTCTAGTCTTTAAGTTAATTTTCAGATTGAATGGTATAAACCATTTTGCTTTGATGTTCTTTTTGTTCATATTTAATTATAAAGATAATATAAGAATCCATTTTCAGTGTAAAAAATTGTAATGGATATTGAGAATATAGAAACTGTAGAGCCGTGCTGTCCAGTGTGGTAGTCACTGGCCACACATGGCTATTGAACACTTGAAATGTGGCTGGTCCAAATTAAGATGAGCTGTAAGCTTAATGTGCAATATCTGGTTAATACTTTTTTATCTTGATCACACGTTAAAATGGTAATATTTTTGTATATATCTGGTTTGATCAAAACCAGATACTATTGAAATTAACATGGCAATTCCTTTTTACTTTTTATCGTATAGCTGGGGAAAGTTGAAGTTTCCACGTGTTTGGCCTTTGCTGCGTGTGGTATTTTTGTTGGTCGGTGCTGGTGTGGAGCGCACTCTCCCGGCTCCCAGGGTGCTCTCTTCCGCAGATGTAATCACTAGTAGTAGTGTAGTCGCATCCTCTACTTCCATGCGTTTGACTCCTTTACACATAGAAAAAATCTGCTCTTTTCCCACAAATGGAATCACACTCTCAATACTGTGGTGGGGTTTGCTGTCTGCACCGTCAGGTGTGGCAGATAGCATGTATCTCTGTTGTTTACTGCTGCTTAACAAACCGCCCCCAAACCTAGTGGCTTAAAACAAGAGCAAGTTATTTTTTCTCATGATGCTGTGGGTTGACCGAGAGGTTCTGCTCGTTTCACCCGGGCTCACTCATGCGGCTACATTCAACCAGAGGCTGGGCTGGGCTGGAAGACCCAGCAGGACCTCATGCATATTTCTGACGCTGTGGTGCTGGCTAATGGGCAAGTGTTTCAGTTCTTGACTACATGGCCTATCGCCATCTGGTAGGCTACAACAGCTCCTTTATGTGGTAGTTTAGAAATAATGGTTTAATAAGTTACATAGCAAATTAGCACTTACTATAGTAGCTGTTCATTGAATACTTCCTCTTTTTTCTTTTTTTTTTTCAGGAAGATTAGCCCTGAGCTGACTACTGCCAATCCTCCTCTTTTTGCTGAGGAAGACTGGCCCTGAGCTAACATCCATGCCCATCTTCCTCCACTTTATATGTGGGATGCCTACCACAGCATGGCTTGCCAAGAGGTGCCATGTCCACATCCGGGATCTGAACTGGCGAACCCTGGGCCGCCAAAGAGGAACGTGCGCACTTAACCTCTGTACCACCGGGCTGGTCTCTTTTTTTTGTTTTGTTTTGCTGAGGAAGATTCGTCCTGAGGTAACATCCATTGCCAATCTTCCTCTTTTTGTATGTGAGCCACCACGCCAGCATGGCCACTGACAGACACGTGGTGTAGGTCTGCACTCTGGAAGCAAACCCAGACAGCAAAAGTGGAGCATGCCGAACTTAACCACTAGGTCACCAGGGCTGGCCCTGAATACTTCCTCTTTTTAACGTATTTGCTTTTTCATATTGATATCTTGTCTATCCAACTAGATTATAAATTTCTGAAGAAAGGAAACTTTTTATATTATTTCTTTGTAGATCAAGAAGCACTTAACATAGTGTTTTCCATATAATTGCTTTTAAATTAGTAGTTTGTTGATTGATTCATTAATCTTCAAGAGTAGACATTAGAATGCTTAGGGAGCTGGGCTGGCAATGGAAACGTGTAAAGCCAGTGGAGGATGAAATGAGATGGAGTCGCATGGATTACAGTAAACTGAGGAATGCAAGTCTGGTCTTGAGAAAAAAAGAATGTTGTAAGTGAAACAAATCATATCTCCTGGCCTCATTTAGCCTAACATGTGACAAATTGATTAGTACTTTTCAAAGTGTGGTCTGCACACCTCCCACATCAGAATTATGTGGGAAGGGGGCATGTTAAAAATATGACTTCTTTGGGGCTGGCCTCGTGCCTGAGTGCTTCCCACGCTCTGCTTCGATGGCCCAGGGTTTTGCCAATTCGGATCCTGACCGTGGACATGGCACCCCTCATCAGGTCATGCTGAGGCGGTGTCCCACACAGCAGAGCCAGGGGACCTGCACCTAGAATATACAACTATGTACTGGGGGGCTTTGGGGAGAAGAATAAAAATAAAGAAGAAGATTGGCAAAAGATGTTAGCTCACGTGTCAACCTTTAAAAAAAGTCTTCTTTTATATAAGCACCAGGATGACTAAAATGAGAAAAATAGATCACGCCAAGTGTTGGTGAGGATGTGGAGTAACCATCTCTCATCCTCTGATGGTGGGAGTATCAATTGGTGTAACCGCTTTGCAGATCTGTTTGGTAACATTTACCAAACCTGAAGACATGCGTCCTTCCACGACTCAAAAGTTCCACCCCAAGGTACACTGTCAAAAGAAATGTATTCATACACACATCAAAAGATTCGAACAGCAATGTGTACAGCAATATTAGTTTTAATAGCCAAAATTGGGAACCACCCAAAAGCCCAACCAAAGTAGAATGAATACATAAGTTGTGGTGTAGTCACACAGTGGAACACCATACAGCAATGAAAATGGATGGTGCGTGATTACACACAACAGTATAGACGAATCTCACAAATGTGTGCAGTGAGAGAAATCAGAATCCGAAGAGTATAAACTGTATGATCTTCCATTCATATGAAATACAAAAAGAGGCAAAACTAATCCACAGAGTCAGAAGGGAGCATAATGGTTATCTTCGTAAAGGGAGAGTGAGAGAAAGGAGCATGAGAAGTCTTCTGGGTACTGGGAACATTCTGTTTCTTGAACTGGGTTCTGTTTACATGTGTGGGTTCAGTTTGTGAAAACTCATTAAGCTATTTATCAATGATATGGGTACTTTTCTGTCTGCATATTATACTTAGGGTAAAAGTTTTTAAAAATGTAGTTTCCTGGGCTCCATCCCTCAGACTTACTGAGTCAAAACTGCTAGGAACAGAGCCTGGAAATCTGCATTTTAAACAAGATTCCCCCCCACCAACCCTAGAGATTTTAATGCCCCCTAATGTTCAAGAGCCATTTGTCTAGGAACCTTTTAAACAAAGACAGAAACGTAATTAAAATTATTTTTCTGAGATCCCATCAAGATGGCGGTATAAGCAGACTCTGAACTCATCTCCTCCCACAAACACAACTAGGTTTCAGCTATTTTTGGAAAACTTACCCTGGAGAGAAAACTGAAAACTGGATAAAAAGAACCCCCACAACAAGGGACAGTCCTGACTAAGGCAGAAGAGGCAGCAATTCCTGCTGGAGAGGAAAAAGCCACCTTTGGGAGCAGCAGAGCTTCTCAGCTGGCCAGGCGGGAGCCACCCTAAGGTACGCAGCCCTCCCTGGAGGAGTGAAGACTGGAGTGGGGCTGATACTGCTATAAGCATCCTTCGGACTCAGCCCAACTGAGATGGGGGTCTCATTGTCTAGCTTTGCTGGCTATTGACTGCAGCGAGGACACCCCCAGAAAAGCTATCAGTGGAAAGCTGAAAAGATCCGGGTCTGAAAGGGCCCACGCACAAACTCACCATTTCAGCAGCCTAAAATCACCAGAGAGAAGGCTGACAGTCCTTTATTGAAACGAGACTCACCTGGTGGGTTCTGGGGGCATCTTGGTGAGAGGAGGAACATCTCCGGAGAATGAGACATTGGTGGGGGCCATTGTTCTGAACTGGTCCAGGCGTGCTGACACGGACCCCAGTGGGCACCATTGAGGTTCATCCCTTGGCCTGTTAGCCCAGGGGTCTGCCACACCCACTAGAGCACAGATTTAATCTAGTTCAGCCAGGGCAGGCAACCTGTCCTAGGGACTGGCCCCACCTAACAGCAAGCCCTCAGGCTACTTTTCAGCCTGCATTGACTGAGTGCCTTGATCCTCTACAGGCAGGCAAGGGTGTCTCCCTCTGTGGGGCAGGGCCTGTGTGAGGACCAGGTGAACTGTGGGGGGCATTGGTGGAGAGGTGGGGGCCTCTGCAGTGTGGCATGAGGGTACACTCCAGGGGGTTGAGAAGTGTGCACGGACCAGGACTGTGTTGACAGTGTGTGTCAATGTCAATGTGGTCCTGTGGGGGGTGAGGCTTTTCAGCGGCAGAAGACCCATGCTTCACAAATAGCCATAAAAAGGAGCAGCCTCACCTTCCAAAGCCTGAAACAATTGAGTGCTCCATGACCAGGGCCAGCCCCACTCAGCTGTACTCCTAAGAGAACTGACAACAGCCTTGTGGGCCTGAGGCCTATAGCAACTGTAAGCCCCTGAGCCTAGCAACCAGCTACACTGGGTACCAACCCAATTAAGAGGAAATCTGCAATAGGAGTGTGCAGATAGACTTTGTGGCCAACGGTGCTGAGGCTCCCCAAACCGGATTTGCAAACAGCTGGCCAGGGAAGGAAAGACTAGACTCCCTGGGTACCTGCAGTGGCAGCAACCTTGCCACAGCAGAAGGACACAAGTAGTCCACAAATGGGTCACTCCTGGATCTTCTGGTCTGGTGATGAGAGGGAAGCACACTGCTGGGCCTCACACATAAGGCCACTTCTCCAAGATCAGGAGACACAGCCAACACACCTAACACATAGAAATAAGCACAGAGAAAGAGGCATAATGAGGAGACAAAGGAATACTTTCCAAGCAAGGGAACAGGACAAAACCCCAGAAAAAGGACTAAATGAAACAGAAACAAGCAACCTACTTGACAAAGAGTTCAAACAAAATATCACGAGGATGCTCAGAGGTATGGGGAGAAGACTGGATGAAGACACTGAGGACATCAGCAAAGACCTGGAAGATATTAAAAAAAAAACAATCAGACATGAAGAATACAATACTGGAAATGAGAAATTCACTAGAGGGACTCAATGGCAGAGTAGAGGATACAGAAGAACAGATCAGTGAGCTAGACAAAAGACTGGAGGAAATCACCCAAGTGGAACAGAAAAAAGAATTAGACAGAATGAAAACAGTCTAAGGGAACTCTGGGACAATATCAAGTGTGCTAACATTCGGATTATAGGTGTCCCAGAAGGAGAAGAGAGACACAAAGGGGCAGAAAATTTATTTGAAGAAATAATAGATGAAAATTTTCCTAATCTGAGGAAGGAAACAGACATCCAAGTTCAGGAAGCACAGAGAGCTCCAAACAAGATAAGCCCAAAGAGGCCCACACCAAGACATATTATACTTAAAATGTCCAAAATTAAAGATAAAGAGAGAATCCTAAAAGCAGCAAGAGAAAGGCCACAAGAGGCATAGAAAGGGAAGCCCATCAGGCTATCAGCAGACTTCTCAGCCGAGATCCTACAGGTGAGAAGAGAATGGCATGAAGTATTTAAAGTGCTAAAAGGAAAAAACCTACAGCCAAGAATACTCTATCCATCAAGGTTGTCATACAGAATGGAAGGAGAGATAAAGAGCTTCCCAGACAAGCAACAATTAAAGGAGTTTATCACCAAGAAACCAGTTCTACAAGAAATGCTGAAGGGACTTATTTAAGTGGGAAAGCAAGGACCACAAATAGAGATTTAAAAAAAACTATTATCAAATAAAACAAAACAACAACAACAAAAACCAGGAAATAAAGTCACTTGTAAAGGTAAAAATATAGTAAAGGTAGCAGATCAACTACCTGTGAAGATAATATGAAGGTTAAAAGACAAGCATACTAAAATCACCTATTTCAATAATAATAGGGTAATGGATAGACACACACTAAACAAGAGACTATATATGATTTGAAAAACATAAAGTGTGGGAAGAGGGGAGTGAAAAAGTAGAGCTTTTAGAAAGAGGTCAAGCTAAAGAGTCTATCTACTTGATATAGACTGTTATATGCATAGAATATTAAATAGTATCCTCATGGTAATCACAAATCAGAAACCTATAATAAGCAAGCAAAAAAGTAAGACAAAAGAAATCAAGCATATTACTAAAGAAAGCCATCAAACCACAAGGGAAGAGAGCAAGAGACAAAGACAGGAACAGAGAAGAACTACTAAAACACCTGGAAAAAAAGTAACAAAATAGCAATAAATACATATTTATGAATAGCTACTTTAAACATCAGTGGACTAAATGCTCCAATCAAATGCCATAGGGTGGCCAATTGGATAAAAAAACAAGACCCATGTGTATGCTGCATACAAGAGACACACTTCAGACCTTTATAAAGACACTCACAAACTGAAAGTGAAAGGATGGAAAAAGATATTCCATGCAAATGGCAAAGAAAAGAAAGCGGGAGTAGTCATACTTATATCAGACTTTAAAACAAAAGCTGTAACAAGAGACAAAGATGGGAACTACATAATGATAAAGGGAACAGTCCAACAAGAAAATATAATGCTTGTAAATAGCTATGCACCCAACATACGAACACCTAAATATATAAAACGTCTATTAAAAGATATAAAAGGAAAAATAGACAGTAACACAATAATAGTAGGGGACTTTAACACTCCACTTACACCAATGGATAGATCATCCAAACAGAAGATCAATAAGGACACACTGGCCTTAAAGGACACATTACAGCAGATGGACTTAGTAGATATATACAGAACATTCCATCCAAAAACCACAGAATACACATTCTTTTCAAATGCACATGGAACATTCTCCAGGATTGATCATATATTAGGCCACAAAACAAGTCTCAATAAATTTAAGCAGATTGAAATAATACCATGCATCTTTTCTGACCATGAAGGTATGAAACTAGAAATCAACAACAGGAAAAAACCCAGAAAAGCCACAAAAATGTGGAGATTAAACAAAATGCTACTGAACAACAATTGGTCAATGAAGAAATCAAAGGAGAAATCAAAAAATTCCTGAAGACAAATGAAAAGGAAAATATGACATGCCAAAATCTGTGGGATACAGCAAAAGCGGTTCTACGAGGGAAGTTTATAGCAATTCAGGCCTACCTCAACAAAGAAGAAAAATCCCAAATAGACAATCTAAAAGTGCATCTAAAGGTCCTGGAAAAAGAACAACAAAGCCCTAAATCAGCAGAAGGAAGGAAATAATAAAAATCAGAGCAGAAATAAATGAAATAGAGACTAAAAAAAACATAGAAAAAATTAAGGAAACCAAGAGCTGGTTCTTTGAAATGATAAACAAAATTGACAAACCCTTAGCTAGACTCACCAAGAAAAAAAGAGAGAAGGCTCAAATAAATAAAATCAGAAATGAAAGAGGAGAGATTACAATGGACACCTGAGAAATGCAAAAGATAATAAGAGAATACTATGAAAAGCTATACGCCAACAAATTGGATAATCTAGAAGAAATGGATAAATTCTTAGAAACATACAACCTTCCAAAACTGGATCAAGAAGAAGTAGAAAATTTGAATAGACTGATCACCAGTAAGGAGATCGAAACAGCAATCAAAAACCTCCCAAAAAATAAAAGTCCAGGACCAGATGGCTTCCCTGGTGAATTCTACCAAACATTCAAAGAAGACTTAATACCTATCCTTCTCAAATCTTCCAAAGAATTGAAAAGGAGGGGAGGCTTCCTAACTCATTCTACGAAGCCAACATTATCCTGATACCAAAACCAGACAAGGACAACACAAAAAAAGAAAATTACAGGCCAATATCACTGATGAACATCAATGCAAAAATCCTCAACAAAATACTAGCAAATTGAATACAACAATATATTAAAAAGATCATACATCATGATCAAGTGGGTTTTATTCCAGGGATGCAGGGATAGTTCAACATC
Source organism: Equus przewalskii (assembly GCF_037783145.1). Taxonomy (NCBI): domain Eukaryota; kingdom Metazoa; phylum Chordata; class Mammalia; order Perissodactyla; family Equidae; genus Equus; species Equus przewalskii. The sequence continues at coordinate 39,861,371 of NC_091833.1, forward strand.
TGCAAATCTATCAATGAGATACACCACATTAACAAAATGAAGAATAAAAATCACATGATCATCTCGAGATGCAGAGAAAGCGTTTGACAAGATACATCATCCATTTATGATAAAAATTCTAAATAAAATGAGTATAGAAGGAAAGTACCTCAACATAATAAAGGCCATATGTGACAAACCCACAGCAGATATCATGCTCAACGGAGAAAAACTGAAAGCCATCCCTCTAAGAACAGGAACCAAACAAGGATGCCCAATGTCACCACTCTTATTTAACATAGTATTGCAAGTCCTAGCCACAGCAATCAGGCAAGAAAAAGAAATAAAAGGGATCCACATCGGACAAGAAGAAATGAAACTGTCACTCTTTGCAGATGACATGATTTTATATCTAGAAAACCTTAAAGATTCCACTAAAAAACTTTTAGAAACAATAAAGGAATACAGTCAAGTTGTGGGGTACAAAATCGATGTACAAAAAGCAGTTGCATTTCTATACACTAACAATGAAGCAGCAGAAAGGGAAATTAAGGGGCCAGCCCAGTGGCGCAGTGGTTAAGTGTGCACGTTCCGCTTCTCAGCGGCCTGGGGTGCGCCGGTTCGGATCCCGGGTATGGACATGACACCACTTGGCACACCATGCTGTGGTAGGCATCCCACCTACATAAGGTAGAGGAAGATGGGCACGGATGTTAGCTCAGGGCCAGTCTTCCTCAGCAAAAAGAGGAGGATTGGCAGTAGTTAGCTCAGGGCTAATCTAATCTTCCTTGAAAAAAAAAGAAAAAAAAGAAAGGGAAATTAAGAATACAATCCCATTTACAATTGCAACAAAAAGAATAAAATACTTAGGAGTAAACTTAACCAAAGAGGTGAAAGATCTGTACACCAAAAACTATAAAACACTGTTGAAAGAAATCCAAGAAGAAACAAAGAAATGAAAGATATTCCATGCTCTTGGATTGGAAGAATTAACATTGTTAAAATGTCCATACTTCCTAAAGCAATCTATAGATTCAAGGCAATCCCTATCAAAGCTCCAACAACATTTTTCACAGAAATAGAACAAAGAATCCTAAAGTTTATATGGAACAACAAAAGACCCTGAATAGCCAAAGGATTCCTGAGAAAAAAGAACAAAGCTGGAGGTATCACACTCCCTGATTTCAAAATATACTACAAAGCCATAGTAACCAAAAAAGCATGGTACTGGCACAGAAACAGACACACAGATCCATGGAACAGAATCGAGAGCCCAGAAAGAAACCCACACATTTACAGACAGCTAATATTCGACAAGGGAGCCAAGAGCATACGATGGAGAAAGGAGAGTCTCTTCAATAAACGGTGTTGGGAAAACTGGACAGCCACATGCAAAAGAATGAAAGTAGACCATTCCCTTACACCATGCACAAAAATCAACTCAAAATGGATTAAAGACTTGAATGTAAGACCTGAAACCATGAAACTTCTAGAAGAAACCATAGGCAGTACACTCTTCAACATTGGTCTTAGCAGCATATTTTCAAATACCATGTCTGACTGGGTAAGGGAAACAAAAGAAAAAATGAACAAATGGGACTACATCAAACTAAAAAGGCTTCTGCACAGCAAAGGAAACCATCAGCAAAACGAAAAGACAACCTAACAATTTGGAGAAGATATTTGCAAACCATATATCAGATAAGGGGTTAATATCCAAACTATGCAAAGAACTCATACAGCTCAACAACAAAAAAACCAACAATCCAATTAGAAAATGGGAAAAAGATCTGAACAGAGATTTCTCCAAAGAAGATAGATGAATGGCCAACAGGCATATGAAAAGATGCTCAACATCATTAGCTATCAGGGAAATGCAAATCAAAACTACAATGAGGTATCACCTCACTCCAGTCAGAATGGCTATAATTAACAAGACAGGAAACAACAAATATTGGAGAGGATGTGGAGAGAAGGGAACACTTGTTCACTGCTGGTGGGAGTGCAAACTGGTGCAGCCACTATGGAAAGCAGTATGGAGTATCTTCAGGAAATTAAGGATAGATCTACCATATGATCCAGATATCCCACTGCTGGGTATTTATCCAAAGAACTTGAAAACGCAAAGGCATAAAGATACCTGCACCCCTATGTTCCTTGCAGCATTATACACAATAGCCAAGACTTGGAAGCAACCTAGGTGCCCGTCAAGGGATGAATGGATAAAGAAGATGTGGTATTTATACACAATGGACTACTACTCAGCCATAAGAAATGACGAAATCCGGCCATTTGTGACATGGATGGACCTTGAGGGTATTATGCTGTGTGAAATAAGTCAGAGGGAGAAAGTCAAATACCGTATGATCTCACTCATAAGTAGAAGATAAAAACAACGACAAACAAACACATAGCAACAGAGATTTGATTGGTGGTTACCATAGGGGAAGGGGGAAGGGGGGAGGGCAAAAGGGGTGATTAGGCTCACATGTGAGGGGATGGACTATAATTAGTTTTTGGGTGGTGAACATGATGTAATCTACACAGAATTCAAAACATATTATGATGTACATCCAAAAGCTGTATAATGTTATAACCCAATGTTATTGCAATTAAAAAAAAATAAAAAAATTATTTTTCTAAAATGAGTAAATATTTATAAAACTAAAACATCTTAACAGCCTTGTTAGTAACTAGTCTTCTGGTAACATAAAAATGTGATCCGATACAAAATCTCCATATTTTGGCACATGTTCTGTTTTGTTTTGATATTACTTGTTTTCGCTGTTGAGGGAAAAGATGGTACTCTTAAACTCGTGTCTGATTTTATGGCCAAAAAAAATTAATGTGAATATATTGATAACTCATGTGTTGCACATGGAACAAATTCAGGAAGGAATTGACTTGCATCATTTGCAAAAGAGGTGTGTGTTAATAGAATACTCTTCATTGAATAAAAAGAAAGAATTTGAACTGAAATTGAAATAACAATATATATCAGTGTATTTTATAGGTGACATCTATTCATACATTTCCAACCTACGGATACTCTGTTTCTAAATTATCACAGTAGTTAGCTTTTGTTTTATTCCCGTTTTATACCTGAATAAAGTCTTTTTCTACTTTTCTACTTTTGTGTATTTCTAATACAGAATGTTCAAATTAAGGAATGCAAGCATAATAAATTCTCATGTGAATATATTTGCATTCTCCATATGCACCACAAAATTATATAAGCAATGGTTAGATACCCTTCTCATCGTTCACTTGTTTAGTACCTTGAGATGTTTCTTTTGTGTTTCTCTTATCATCTAGGAAAAAAGAAGGGGTAATTAAATCTAGAATGCCCAGAGAAGTCTTCATTTCTAGGTAAGTCTCACTGAACCATGGCTCCAAGGATTTTTAAACTGCATTCAAACTTGAGGACACCTGTTCTGAAAATTTCCATAGCTGATTGACTCGCAAGAATCCCTTCAAAAATCTTTGACAAGTGCTAGGAGGAGGGAAGACCCAAAGAATAGGAGTCAGTACCCATTTTAGACGGCAGGAAATATTAATTTTACAAGTACTGTAGCAGTGTTAGCAGCAGAAAAACAAAAAACACAAGTATTGTAAAAATAAGGCATGACAAGTCTATCTTTCTACCTTAAGATTCTTCTGCTTTCTCTGATATTGGTTGTGCTGACTGAGGGCAGGTCCATGTGCAATGAAGGCAGACAAGCAGGTGCAGGATCCACATCTAAATTGTGAAAACCAGAGAGTTCTGTGGTACTCATGTCCAGGCAGCAAGCCAACTCATCTCTGAACTGAAGTGACTCACAGGAATAACACGAAGCCAGAATTTTCATCAGGAAGAAACCTCGGTTCTGCTCCAGCATACAAATAGTGATCAACTGTGTGTATTGGGGGTAGGGGAGTGTATACAAGACAAATATAAAATTTTACAAATGCTCTGAAGAAATGAAAATGGTAAAGTGATCAAGAATAATAAATGTTGGGTTTATAATTTTATAGGTATCTGAAAAATTATCTTCATCTAGGCAGGACTTGATAGGATTGTGTAGGAGAAAAGGAAAAAGCTCTCTGGATTCAGGAAATTTGGATTCAATTCCCGGGTTTAAATCCCAACTTAACCACTTACTGCGACCTCCCTGCACCTCAGTTCCCTTGCCCGTAAAATGAGAAAAATACGATTTACTGCATTGGGCCATATCTGAGATCAGATAGGGAACTAGCCTAATTAAAGAGCATTATAAAGGGGATTGGGAAACAGTATAGCCTTACTTTGTCCGTATCGTAATGCACTGCTAATAAAATGTTGTTCCAGAAGCCTATGCACTAACGGCCTCTGTTGTTTTTTGTTGAGTTTATGATAGTTTACAACATTGTGAAGTTTCAGTTGTACGTTATTATTTGTCAGTCACCATACAGGTGCACCCCTTCACCCTTTGTGCCCCTTCCCCCTGGTAACCACTAATCTGTTCACTTTGCCCGTGTGTTTATTTATCTTCCACATATGAGTGAGTGGAGTCATACAGTATTTGTCTTTCTCTATCTGCCTTATTTCTCTTAACATAGAACCCTCAAGGTCCACCCATGTTGTTGAGAATGGGATGATTTTGTCATTTTTTATGGCTGAGTAGTAAGTATTCCATTGTATACATGTACCATATCTTCTTCATCTTAACTGCCTCTATTTTTATATTACAGTGGCAAAATTGTATTTCTGCTTTCAAAACCTTGATGACAAGGAGCATGAAGTCTTTCAAGAAAAAGATCTGGAATATTTGAATCATCATGGCACTGTTTGCCAATTACAATGAAATTTTTTTTTCCTATTCCTCCATTTACTAAATCTGAACCGTTCTCAACAAGATTCCAGATAACTTAAACTTTCAGTCCTAGATCATCAGCCCTGTCGTGACTATACAAATTTTCTACGCAGCCTCAGCCATGTTTTGCCACATCTACCACATCCTAAAATTCTTCCCAATCACTGGCAGCCTCAGACCCCAACAGGGCTTCCCCCACTGGGTCACCTCGAGGTTCTTTCATCTCTGTGTGCCCTAACTGGTGTTTCCCTCTGAAAAATAGCATGTTTTAATGAGTTTACTAAATAAAATGGTTTGTTGTATTATATCATGCCATTGATACCTGTAATTGTAATGACATTACCCATTTCGTTACAGTATTCAGGAAATGATTTGATAAGAATGACAATTTATGAAGGGAGGAAAGATGGAAAAGAAATACATCTCACAGAATAAGCCTGGTGTTTACATTAGAGTGTTTACATTTGTTGTCTTTGTAGCTTCTAATCTGATCTATGTCTTAAAGAGTAAAGTAATTTAAAGTGATTAAGGAAGGATTCTAAAATCTGGAGATGTGTAATTATTAATATGCAGCCAAAAAGTTTTCAGGTATACCATATTGCAAGACATGCAATTACAAAATCATTATTCATTAATTCAACAAAAACTTATCAGGTGTCTATCGAACATGCTACGCACCGAGTCATTTCCATTTCTTCAAAGACAGCACATTCTTGGATCAGAAGCAGAGGTTTCCTATAAAGATTTCTTAGGTGCTAATTTATGCAGCACAGCGAGGGTAAAATACTGTGACTAGAAGCGTGGACTCCGGCAGACTCCGGTTTATATTCCAACTCCAAACTCTACCAGCCGTGTGATTTGGGATCCAATTACTTCACTGCAGAGGCTCCAGTGTCCTTATCTGTTTATTGTAGATAACAAAAAATACCAGCCTCAGAAATTTTTAGAATTAAATGTGACAATGCACAATCTCTAGAACATGGTGAGCACACCACACATTTTTTTTAACAAAAGGTGGAAGAGTAACTTTTACCCTTGCAGCTCCGGAGAACGTGCTGTGCCCTTGCTGGTGGGGCCACAGAGGAGAGCGGACTCCGGCTCTGCAACTCCGACGACCCTTTGCCAGCAGCCATTCTTATCCATTTAAAATAGCTTAGAGACCTCAGTGTGAAATAGTCCTAGCACGCCAAACTTTCCATCTCTCCCCCAGCACAATTACCTGCGAAGGAAATCATCTCCTCATCCCGTAACTCCATTATGAAAAAGAAACTCAACAAACCCCGCCCCGTGCCCATCCGCCAACAAGAGGTGCCAGTTCCCTGCTGAGAAACTGTGTGCTTTTGCATCCGTGTCTGCCAATAAAATGAATAACACTTCCCATTTAGGTAGTTCTCTGTGAACTTCTGCATACTATAACATATTACAATTTACCAAACCACTAACGTATGCAGAATATGCGTTTAATTGAAGACTTCTGTCTATCATCTTTTGAGCCAGCACACTAAACTACAAATTAAATGTGTTGTTTATAAGGAACCATTAGCTGTATGTTAGTGAATTTCATTGAACTTGGCCTACTTCTCAAAACCTCCCAGGGATTACTATTCATCCTCAGGAAGAGATGGGAATTTGCCGCGTTTCCCCATGCTCCCCAACTCACCTGGGTGAAGATTAAGCCGACAGGGGGATGGGATGGGGAAGTGGTATGTACAGTACAGATACCCAAGTGGCAGCCAGGCCTGGGCTGATCACCCCCGATCAAGTCCAATTCCGTTCTCTAGGTCCCCAAGAAATTGAGGAGGAGGGGCGTGGCAAATAAAGGTGTCCAACAGGGAAGAAGGTCATGTTCAAGCAAATAAATCAAGGAATGACAGTGAAAATCTAAAATAATGCCCAATATGTAGCCTACAGATCTTCATAGCAGTGTTGATTTGTATAGCAAAAACCTGAAAACTGCATAAACTGAAAATAGAGGGGTTTGATTAAACATTTTGTAAAGCTACAGAGCAGTATACCATAGCATGGCAGATACTCATTATCTGTTACTACATGAAAAGAGCAGTTACAGGACACTGAGAACAGTAGAGCATTTTTTTATTCTTTAAAAATAAATATATTTATGCAACCCAGGTACATTCAAATTCCCTAAACTCCATGGCCACCAATGGAAATAACAATAGTTGAAATTTCTATTCTGTTAGATTGTCAAGAAGTCTAGATTTGTTTTTACCAGTTTCCCTTCCATCTGGGGGTTGCTCGGTAATATAAAACATTTCACAAATGACTCCTGACTGCTGCTCTGGGCTCTTCTGCTGATCCCTTCTTGCCACTTCACAGCCGGTTTCTCCAGGCTGCAGCAGCAGCACTTCCTGTACTCATCAACAAGCGCATCACCAACACGCTTCCCATGGACCAGCTACTGTCCTCAGCACTTGTTTTATTTTTTTATTTTTATTTTTCCTTTCTAGGAATATTAGCCCTGAGCTAACATCTGCCGCCAATCCTCCTCTTCTGCTGAGGAAGACTGGCCCTGAGCTAACAACCATGCCATTCTTCCTCTACTTTATATGTGGGACGCCTGCCACAGCATGGCTTGCCATGTGGTGCGTAAGTCCGCACCAGGGATCCGAACTGGCGAACCCTGGGCTGCAGGAGTGGAATGTGTGAACTTAACCACTGTGCCACTGGACCAGCCCTTTCCGTAGCACTCTATGTTTACTCTTCACAAAGTCCTATGAGAATGGTATTGTTATTAACATTGTTTTACAGATGAGTGAGTCTACAAAGGCTTGTGTAACTTGGTCACACAACCGGAAAATGGCTGAGTCAGGATTCAGAGGTGTTCTGGCTCAAAGGCTTTGCTCTTATCTAAGAAGCTATCACGTCTTCCCCAATTCCCCAGTGCACAGGAACTAGGTGGTAACATTTAATAAAATGTGACTGCAGGCTGGGGAAGAATAGGAGGGAGTTGAAGAAAACAAAACGGAGTTTGGGACTTCATAGCTCCTCGGTAGCCAGCATAATCCTTACGCTACAACCTCACGATATGTCCCAGGGCCTCGCCCACATCCCCTGCCCCTACACACACACACACACACACACACACACACACACACACGCACACACAGCCCTCAGAGGTGATTGTGCTGACCACAGTGTACACACAAAACCATTGTGTTTCCAGTATCCTCAGTCCAGGCCACCTCCACCTTCTCCGGGATCAGACAGAGGGTGGCTCTCTGCTGATACTTCAGACTGGCCTGCCAGTCAGCGGATGAATTATTGGATGAAGGCTCTGGGGAAGAATCCTTCCTTGCCTCTTTCAGCTTTTGGTGGCATCAGGTGTCCCATAGCTTACCCCCAATCTCTGCCTCTGTTTCCACATGGCCTTCTCTATCTCTTTGTGTATCCCTTCTGAGAGTTCCTTATGAGGATAGTTGTCAGTGGATTTAGAACCCACCCAGATAATCCAGCATGATCTTATCACGATATCTTCAACGTCATTTCACGTATAAAGACCATTTTCCCAAATAAGGTCATAGTTGCAGGTTCCAGGGGATTGGATTATGGACACATCTTTTGTGGGGCCACCATTCCATCCAGTTTAAGATGTTTGAAGGGTCATGGGTCTTTTAAACAGGAGAGTGTGGCAGGGGAATCAGTGCATGTGTACGTGCATGTGTGCGCGTGTGTAAAAGAGTTAGAAGTAACCATAGAGCGTGTTTCTAGCATTTCCAGTCGAAACCCAGCAAACATGAGCAAGTGCTCCAGGGTCACACAGAGAGCTGGCGGCAGAACTGGTCCCATGTTTAGAGGAACTGAGAGCAGTGTTGAATCATCAGCCTGAGCGTGCTGCCGGCTCTGCACAATTCAGACTTAGACAAATGAGCTATTTGTTTCTCACACTTCTGTTCCCTCATCTGAACAAAAGAGAAAGATAACGGAAACATTTTTCTGAGTTCCTTGGGGAAATTTAGGATGGACGAACTTACTTTAGATCACCAACCAACAAAACAGAAAAGGGGAGATGATACGTTTACTTTTTCCAGCTTGTGGATCTAATTACAATCAATTCCCATCAAGTGCTCTCCCTAAAATGAGCTTCATCCCTCTTGGAACTCAGAATGGAGTGCTTCTGAAGTGTCCTGGCTCTGAGAAGAGAGATTTCATTCGTTGGAAGAAGTGTGATACAGTTGATGTTTAAGTGTTCACAAAAATAGTTGAAAGAACATTCTGTCGTTTGCATATCCACCTTAGATATTTTACAGGTATTAAGAGGTTAGGGTGATAGCTTGTTTCTGATTTTTAAAACAATTTTAAGGAAAATTACTATTGAATGTGAATAGAGAAAAGGCGGAAAAGGAGCATTAAGTGCCCATTTAAGAAATCTGATGATTGTATAATATCTAAACTTGTCAAAAGATACATCAGGTGCTTCTTTTGGGAAAGCGAGAGGGGAGTCAAGATCATTTTCCAATTGATGTTGCTAATCCAACTCTGTCTATTCTCTTCTCTCCTAAAGAGAGTTTTCTTCCAGTCACAAGGGTTCAGGGCCTTCTTCACCATGAGGTGGCAGCAACACGCCGTGCACAGACTTGGCTGTGGCCAGGGCAGCTGGGGCAGGCAGGAGCCTGAACAAAAGGCAGGAACTGCTGGGACCATTCAGTTTGCTAAACTAATAATCCCCTTAGAAGGTAAAAACCAACGAAAGCTTATGTATAGCCCTTACAATAAGATACTCTGGATAAACTGGAACGCCTGCAATAGATTTTTTCCACTAGTGGAACTGATGCTCCACGTCTTGGCATGGCCATTTACTAGCAACCATCTTCAGTTTTCTCTTCCTTAAAGTTAAGCCGTAAATACTTATACTATTACATGCCAGGATAAGCAGAGTGAACAATTAAAATGATTCCTACCAAAATCCCTTGCAAACTCAAAAGTGCTAGAGAAAAATGGGCTAGAGAAAAATGACACAGTTATTATTCTAGGATGACAATGTTTAGAAGCATGTTTCTCAGTCCTGTGTGTACCGAAGAATTACTTGAGGATTTCTGTTTTCTGACAGGCTCTACAGATATATAGGTAGAATTCACCCTCTGCTATGGTTCAATAAATATTTACTGAATGCATAAATGGATGATGAGTGAATACACAGGACAAGCAGGGGGCTGGCAAGAATGAAGTGTACTGCTCAGAGACAGACACTTCTGGCTGGACAACACACTGGTGGGAAGAAGGCAGAGGGAGACTTCCAGCAGTGGCAGCCACTGTGCTTCCAAAAAAGTTGGAGTCACCCTGAAGGACCTGCACACTAAGAGACCACCTGCAGAAATCAGCAGATTGAGGGTTCTCCCCGAGAATACTGAGTTGATTAATAGCTGGTACCAGGACTCTATCCCCAAGTTGAAGAGGCAGCTCCTACCTCTAATCTATGGCTGGTAACCCTATGGTAAATGTTAGCATCCTAGCCCTAGGATTTTCTAAGTATTTGCTTTCTTTTTTTTTTTTTAATTAATTAATTATTTTTTGAGGAAGATTAGCCCTGAGCTAACATCTGCTGCCAATCCTACTCTTTTTGCTGAGGAAGATGCCCTGAGCTAACATCCGTGCCATCTTCGTTGACTTTCTATGTGGGATGCCTACCACAGCATGGCGTGCCAAACGGTGCCATGTCCGTTCCCGGGATCCGAACCGGCGAACCCCAGGCCACTGGAGCAGAACGTGCGAACTTAACCACTGTGCCACCAGGCTGGCACCAGTGTTTGCTTTCTTTGAAGGCAATACGATTGGTCCCTGTGTGGTTATGGGCCAGAGGAGGACTCCAGGGTGTAGCCCAGGGCGACCTCTGCCCATGATGGTACCAGCATCCCTTGGGATAAGGTTCATAGCCCAGGCTGAACATCAGATGCACCTAAGGAGCTTTGCAAAAATTCCATAGACTCTGAAACAGAGCCTGCAATTTGCGCTTTAAAAAGCTTTCCCTGGTAGGTTGATGCAGAGCCAGAGTTGAGAAAAGCAGCTGTGGAGCCAGGCCTCCAGCAAAGACCTAATCTACAGCCAGAGGACATTGACTGCCCTCTGGCACCCAGCAACCAGTTCCCTTTTAGTGCTGGGTTCACACAGCGCCTGATTTTTCAGTACCTCCACGGTGGCCTCAAATGTTACAGCGCTGGAAGCAGACTCGACAGCTCAGCTGCTCATTTATGGCCAGCTGGGCATCCTTTTCTTATTTGTGGCATAATAATGTTAATAGCTAACATTAACCGAACAATTACCATGTTCTAGACTGTGCCAAGCAACGTATATGCATGTATTACAACCGTGCTGTGAAGTAGGAACTATTATTACACCTATTTTACAAATGAGAAAATTGAGGCTTAGAGAGAAGTCTTGGAGGGACTGCCTAGCTTAGAAGTGGCAGTCATGACAAGAATGAGTTGTTGGAAACCAAAGCTTGTGTTCAGCCAAACCTCCTCCAGAACACATATTTCTGTTAGCTATGATGGAGGGCCTCATGGAAGAACCTGACTGATAAATACCTGATTAAATTAAATATAAATATAGTCTACTATTCAAACAAAATCTAATGAAGTTTGGAAGCAATAATATTGGAAAGTGTAATAATTATTGTCGTGTCTAGTTCTAGCAGGAAATAAATGGTATCTTCAAGCTGAGTTACTGAAAAGAGTTTAATAGACTATTTACAAATCCGTGGACAGGATTTCTAAAAAGCAACAAGAAATAGTCTAGTACCCTGGAGCTAATAAGTCGTGGGAAAGAGGGAACATTTACTGGGAGAGAGAGAGAGAGGGAGGGAGGAAGAGAGAAAGAGAGAGAGAGAGAGCACGCTGGAGGGAGAGGGCCTCGTGACAGTGGCTGTGGCCTCTGGTAGAGGGACCCACAGGGAGGCGCCTGGGGAATAAATCCTCATCCTGTCTCTTTACCTCTTCCGCCTTCAGACCCCCTGCTTATGACACCTCTTGGCCAAAACCCAGCCTGAGGACAAGAGAGCCCACTGACTAATGTAGTCAGTTAGCCTACCCTGGGGACAGAGCAGAGTGAGAGGGGGCCTTGGAGAGTAGACAGGTGATATCCTGAAGACTTGTGTGAACTTAAAATATGTCTGTGGCTATTTGGGTTGGAAATTAAAAGTATTGCACTCCAAACTAATGATTACCAATCACAAATAAACAAAACTATCCCAGTGAGTACCTATTATGATGTGAGTTTTACTGATTAGCTTATTCAACCTTTAAAACAACCCCTTAAGACATGCCTTATTTACTGAGGTCCTGAAAAACGTACCAACGTGCTCAAGGTGTATGGCTGGTACCTGGCCAAGCTCAGACCCAAACGTCAATGTTTATGGGTTTTTTCACCATAAAACACTGAAAATGAACCAAACTGAGAATGACTAAGCAAATCATTTTATATAGAAAGACTTAGAAGGAAGAGAAGAAAAAATATAGTTAATATTTTTAAATGAATCATTAATATTTAAGTTCTTATAACATGATCATTCAAATATAAAAAAGTTTATGTTGCTGAGTTTTCTCTCATTTTTCTCTTTAAAAGAAACTATTCCAACCTAATAGTGTACCTGAAAAAGTTAATAATTTGTTTATCTTGATCAATCATTTTAGATTCACCTAATTTGTCTCGCTGATGTTCACATCTCCACTGCAGGGGATGGAGAAAGGCAGGGAACAGAATCTGCATTTACACGGTGGCTGTGTTTTAGCAGGAATTCAAGTTGGGCTTGAAGCTGGGATCCCAAAGGAAACGGAATAGGCAAAATATGGTGTGACCATGGCATGACTCAGACTACATTAAAATGACCTGATACTTTTCCGAAAGTACCAGTAGTAGAAGCCATCTGGAGCCAGCACACTTTGTAGGCGCAGTACCATCTCAATCCAGGAGCCTCAATTAGTTTGTTAGTTGGATTGACGAGCTTTCCCCTCATGTGGTTCAAAGTCAGAGTGGAAACAAGGGGACAAGTCTGGGGAGGTAGATGTAGGAAAGGCCCAAAGCCCAAAACATTTCAAAGGGGGAGCTCTACTTTGGGAACCCAGAGCTGCATGAGACAATCTAGTGGGGAGACAAGGCAAAGACTGATGAAACAGAGATTCATGACTAAATATGCATAATTACGCCTGGGACTAGCCACAGGCAAGAGGCATTCCATGGGATTGCGTGTCTTCAAGGCCAGGCTAAACTCCGGTGCCCTTGCCTTCTGAATTAATGCAACATTCTTTGTTTAATTTAACATTAGCTGCTTATATTCTTACTAAATTTTTCATGTGACTATGCCTTAAATTTTCTACCATACTGTAAATGTGTCTTTTATTTTGCACATAGTATGATATTGAGCCAGTGTTAAGAGAATGGACATCCAGATGAATAAGTGGAATGAAGGAATGATGGTGAAGAGGCTTGGCAGAGAAGGGCAGAGATGGGAGGGGTGTGAGGGAGCACCTGAGATGGTGATCACATTGCACTTCACAGCTCCTTTCGGATGACTTCTCAGTCAGACAACTCCAATTTCCTGGTTTTCTTCTTTTGTTAAAATGCATGTAACTCTTCTCTCAGAGCCTACTGACCGGAAGCAGCTCATATTCCTCAACCGCTGTCCTTCACTCCAAGACTGTCCTCTGCTGCATTCCTCTGCCATGCCAAGACTTCCCCAGGCCTCTGAGGCTTTGTTTTTCCAGCCTTAGTGGGAAATTATTCTTTATGAGATGTAATCAATAGAAACAAATGGGAAACAGGGAATAACTTCTTAGGAAATTTCTCAGTGTGTTCATTATTCCTTTTTGCAATTATTTACTGGATTGGAAAAAGTAGAATACACACTTTATTTCCAAGCAAAGCTTTTTGCACTTAAATCTCCTAAGAATAAAGTCTATGGGGGATTTGGAGCCCAGATTTGTGACTAATATAGAAGACAAGGTTAGATTCATGGTTTTTAAAATTTCTTTAGCCCTGGAAGCCTCCTCGCCTTTCCTTTCTGTTGTCCCTAAGAGGACTTAGTAAAAAACATTTGAAATCTCTGTTTCTAGACGATGGGAAGGTAGGACGCTCGACATAGTGCGGGGTAGTCGGCATTCAGGCTGAAGGAGATATTATGGAATCACTACCAGCTATTAGATTTAAGTAGTTGTCATGGTACATATTGGTGGGGATAATCTACCATTGGTTAGGAGTGTTGGTCTGGAGGAAGTTTGGATTCAAATCCCATTGCTGCCTAGCTGTGTGACATTGTATTAGTTGCTTAACCTATCAATATCTCCATTTACTCATCTGTAATATGGGGATAATAATATCAACCACTTCATAAAATCATTTTACTAGAATAAAATGGTATAACGCATATAAAGCACCTAGCACTATATCTGGCATAAGATAAACGTTCAATAAATATGAGCTAATATTTTTATAATTATATCTATTAACAGCTTGAATTGATTTTCATGCATGCACAGCACAGAAAGTCTGCTGCCCAATACCTCTTCAAACTACTGCTGACACATTTAGTCTAAGTCACCAGGAAGACACCCATAATCAAACAAAGGTTTGGGTTTATTTACATGATGCAACAAGAGAGCGCACACTGTTAAGAACCATGAGCCATTTCAATACGAGTGTTAGGAAAAACTTATTCTAAGATTTGGGCCTGTGTTAGGTGAGTCTAGGGAGGGTTTAAGGAAGGGGGGCTTTCTCTGGGCTCGATGCTGTCAGGAAGCAGAGGTAAGTCTATGATTGAGAACTTTAATAACATTTATCAAGAACAACATTATCAAGATAACACATCAAGATAACATTTATCAAGAAGGTGAGAGTAATGAACTGGGAATGAACATGTAATTGGTAAAGAAGCAGTAGTTACTCATTTTAACCAGGTGTCATAGTTATATTTGCTGTGTGACAAATCCTCCCCAAATTTAGCAGCTTACAACGACAACCATGTATTTTCTCAGACAGTTTTTGAGGGTCAGGAAGCCAGGAAAGGCTTAGCGTGGTGGTTCTGGCTCGGGCTCTCTCCTGAGGTCTCATGCAAGCCATCAGCTGCGGCTACATCCCTGAAAACTTGCTTGGGCCAATTTTCAACCTCCAATCTCACTCACATGGCTGTCGCAGGAGGCTTCAGTTCCTCTTCGTAGGGCTGGCTGTTCACAGCAATGCTTCTCCCAGTGTCAGTGATCTGAGAGAGAGAAACAGAGAGAGAGAGAGAAGAGGGGAAGAGAGAGAAAGAGCATGGAAGGAATAAGTTCCGATGACTTTTATGATCTAGTCTCAGAGCTGCACATCATCACCTCTGTCTTATTCTGTTCATTAGAATTAGAACTCAGTAGAATCAAGGCACTAAGTCCAGCACGTGCAAGGAGAGGGGAAGCTCTACCTCCTCAAGAGAAGACTATTTGAAAATTTGTGAATGTATTTTTTAAATCACCACACTAGGTAAGTAGGATGTTTGGTCATTTTTGTGATTTGGACAATGTTCTTGGTGTGTGTGTGACGCATGGGTGGTGTGTGTGTATGTATGTGGGTAGTCTGTGTGTTTGTAGAGTGTGTAGGGGTGTGTGTGTTGCTTGTGTTGCATGTGTGTGCTCTGTGTGGTGTATGTGGTGTGTGTGTGCTCAGACATGATTATAGAATGGCTATGCTTTGTTGGCCATGTTTTATCTTTGATTTTTTAAAAAATTAGGATTGCTTAGCTGAGAAAAAAGACTACTGAGAATCTATCATATGCGAATAGATTATATATATTGGAATAGAAACTACCTCATATTAATTTTAGTACTTGACCCCACCACCAATATCCCAGCACCTATGCCCATACTAGAAACTAATAAAACCTTGCTGAAAGAATGGAAGATCCTTTGAGTGACTGAATAAATTAGTAGGCATTTACACTGGTGACATTTGTGACTTTTAGAAGACCTGGTTGAACTGAGTTTCCCAGACCCGGATTTGATTCAGTTCTTCCCTTTCTCATGTGCCCAGTGAAGCCTTCTTGATCCTATTGTGACCAACACGAGAGAACTAGTCAAGCTGTTACTCACATTACTTGCTCCCTCCAGCAGCTGGAGGAGAGTTCTTCCCTCATCAGGACTTGGCTCTTTTCCAGTGCTTGTTTGATTTGCTCTTTGTTGAACAGAGCTCCTGTGTAAGTTTGGCAAGAAAAGTCTCCCAGCAGGTGCTAACATGAGGTCTTAGGATGCCATCTCAGGATAATCCCCATCCTGAGGCCTAGGATACCTAAAGCAAAACACCACTTCATAAAAATGATTTTTTTTTTTTTAAAGATTGGCACCTGAGGTAACAACTGTTGCCAATCTTTTTTTTTTCTTCTGCTTTATCTCCCCAAACGCCCCCGTACGTAGTTGCATATCTTAGTTGTGGCTCCTTCTAGTTGTGGGATGTGGGACGCTGCCTCAACGTGACCTGATGAGCAGTGCCATGTCCCCGCCCAGGATCCAAACCCTGGGCCACCGCAGCAGAGCATGTGAACTTAACCACTTGGCCACAGGGCCGGCCCCATAAAAATGTTTTTAAAAACATGTTTGGTTAACAGGTTATCCATGAATTAAAATTTGTAAGCATTATATTTAAAACTGGCTGATAAAATTTACTTTAATGCATTAGTTTAACTTTAGGTATCAGCATTGTCTTTGCAGTATATGAAGGTAGTCAGCTCCTGGCTATGTACTTAAATGGATTTGAGAGTGAGTGTTGCCTGGGGTGCTCCCAGCCCCTGGATCTGTCTAGTGGGTCATCCCTGAAGTACTGGTGTTACTGAACCAGGTTCGTTTTTGCCTGCTGCTCAGAAAGCCAAACACCAAGATGGCGAGATTGCTGCAGAGGGAGAATTTAATCACAAGGAAGGAAAAGCATGAGCTTCAAAT
Organism: Equus przewalskii; assembly: GCF_037783145.1. NCBI lineage: Eukaryota > Metazoa > Chordata > Mammalia > Perissodactyla > Equidae > Equus > Equus przewalskii. Next base: position 39,878,094 of record NC_091833.1, read on the forward strand.
TCACTTCCCTGAAAACAGGGACTCAGGGCTATTTATGGGATAGGGGCAAGGTAGTCTGAGATGCGGAGGTAGGTGATAGGTGGTGAGGAGAGGTGAGGTAATTGATGATGTATGCAAGCATAGTCACATTCCACGCCTCTTCATAGGACCCATGTCCACAAAATGGTGGCATTAACATGATCTAAGGGTGGAGTTTTTAGCCTCTTGATGTCAAAAGGTCACCTATCGGACATCTTTGTGGGCCCAGTTGATGAGCTGGTGTTCTCAACTGGCCTGAAGTGGACAAGGAGTTCTAATTCCTGAAAAACAGTTCACACACCCATTACCATGGTGACCCAGGCTCCAGGGAGATGTTATCTATAGGAGCCTAGTGAGAGTCAGACAGCATACTGACTAAGCAGCACAGTTAACAAAGGGTGGGTTAAACAGCTAAAAGCTATAATCGGTAATTGCAAAAAGGAAAAGAAACTTTTGTTCCTAGCTACTTAATCATCAATGGCTAACTCTCTGCCAGTTTAAATCCCCCATATTCTTTGGTCATTCCTCATTCTTGAGGGATTTGGGGCGACGACCGATCTAGCTACTTCCTGCTGAATCGGGGTGTGGATCTGGGTTAGAGGAATGAAACTGTTTAGTGCTCATTTGGAAATATTCTGTTGTTCCTGGCTTCATATTGACATTTTTGTATTCCTAGAATTTTGTATCTTGCTCAACATCTAAACCATCTAAAAAGCACATTTTATAGTCAAATGTCCAACCTGAAGGATAAGAAGTATAGACAACCCAAATTTTAACAGTCCCTGAAAAATAGACCTAATCCCAGTGGGGCCTCCATCTGATCTCCAGGTGGGGCAGACATCTGGTCTCAGTGCCTGATAGTCTTTTGTTTTGCCTGGTATGCATCAGAGACCAGAACAACAACGTATACCCTGATCTTTCAGTGTCATTGGTGATGGCCATCAGTACAGACTCTCTGGCTGGGGGTCATCACATTCCTAAAGAACTCAGAAGAAAAGTTACCAACTTAAAGCAGCTGGGAGGGTCCATAAAATCTACAGAGCATGTCTGGGTCAGTTAATCAGAGGGCATTCAAAGTTGCAATATGATTTCTTTTCTACAATATGGCTTCCCTTATGTCAACCTTGTGTTGACTGATATCAATCCTCCCTTTTGTTATTCATCCTCAATCTTGAGAGATTGTACTGTTGATGAGGGGCATAAGTTTTCTCATCTCATTGAACCAGTCTCTTAGTAAGACGGGGATGCAGGTGGGCTCCCAAAGTTCAGCCAGAAAATTACAAACCTTTCTGAGCCCAGGTGGCAGTCAGTCAAAAAGATTTCTATGTGTCAAAGTCAAAGCATCTTTTGCAGTTTGAAATGTCTGTGATGATATCCTCAGGTGTTCAGGTATCTTACACAGCAAGAGACACGAATCTCTCTTAAGTTTATATCAAGGTGTCCAGCTTCAGTTTGCAAGGCTTCAGGAAAAAGGGCAGGTTCAGTTCTCAATGATTCCAAATGAAAATGATGGGAAAAAATTGAAAACATTAGTTTGGAGATTTGTAGCCAGATATTTCAAGAAAGTAGAAGAATTTAGGATCCAGTCCAGTTAACAGATATAAAATAAAAACCTCAAAGACAATTATCATAACTAGAACATAATATCCATGAATGTGTACTATAGTTTTTATTGAAACATAGTTTTTCTCTCTAAAATCACCTCCACTTTTACCAAAGATAGCCAAATGAAGACTAACTGGTTTGCAAAATAAGTTTAGTTTCAATAAACTTGTCTCAATTATTTACATAAGTACAGCAAGAATAGCAATTTATCATACAAGTTCTTTCAAGTACAGCAAGAATAGCAATTTATCATACAAGTTCTTTCAAATCTGCTTTGCTGGATCTTTTTTTTTTTTTTTTTTTAAAGATTGGCACCTGGGCTAACAACTGTTGCCAATCTTTTTTTATTTTTTCTTCTTTCTGCTTTATCTCCCCAAACGCCCCCGTACACAGTTGTATATCTTAGTTGTGGGTCCTTCTAGTTGTGGGATGTGGGACGCTGCCTCAGCGTGGCCTGATGAGCAGTGCCATGTCCCCGCCCAGGATCTGAACCCTGGGCCGCCGCAGTGGAGCACACGAACTTAACCACTCGGCCATGGAGCCGGCCCCTGAAACTTTTTATGAAGAATATTAGATTGAACTTTAAAGGCCTCTCCAGGCCAGGAAAGCCAAGCCAAAGACACCAGATTTCGCCTGTAATACTTACAGATTTGGATGGATTCCTCTCTTCTAGAGGTCCCCCAAAATATTTCAAGTTTCCAGCCACCTGCCAGATAAGAGGCCTTCGTTCCTTACCCATAAGTTTGCTAGGAAACAAGGTACCAGGCCAATATTTCCAAATGGCTTTATTCCATAAAGTCCAATCTTTATCTCTCAAAAGCTGTCTGGTCATATCTGAGTCTATCTCTGTTTCTCTCAAATATGACATTCCAGCCAAAGCTTTGGTGAGATAACCAATGTTTTCAGTTGTGTCCTGTTAGAAGGAGAACAGATTCTTATTGAACTTATGCAAAGAACTATATTGCCATGAAAACAATACTCACTCATTAATAGTTTCCAAATCCTGGAGGGATCAGGTAGGGAGAAAAAAAATGATTCAAATCTGCTTAAAGTATAATTCATCAAATTGATTAATTCAATTAAAGTATAGTTCAATTAAAGTATAAATTCATTCATTTAAAAATTTACTTTTTTAAAAAGTAAAAATTCATTCAATTAAAGTATAATTCATCAAATTGATATGTCATAGTTAGTATGGGAGAAAAAGAGAAAAAACTTCCTTAAATCTGGAAACAAAACAGAACATCAAAAAATCAGCAATATCTCAAATGAAAAGTCATATAAATCATAGTCATTCAGTCCTGTGTAATCGATTCTTGATCTTAATCTTCTGTTGGCAATTTTATGAGGTCATCAGTTTCTCTGTTAATTCTTACCCAGTTCAGTTTTATAATCAGAAATTTTATCAGAAGGCTGTATTCTAGAGTAAGTATCAGGGTCCTTTCCATGAATCTTTCTGAAGCTGAGACATATTTGCAAAAGCATCAGAGTAAAACAGCAACTATCTGCAAATGACAAAAGACTAAAAAGGGCAATTGACAAACTTAGCTATTTCTGTGACATTAAACACTTCAAGATAACTGGAATTATGGCTAACAACCAGGACAGATCAAAATTTTAGGAATTTTATATAATTTAAAAAACATTTATATCAATAACATTTATCCACATAATACCACCTAAGAAAGCTTATCATCACTTATTTGACAATGCTTCTCATGTAATTTAACATACCAAATAAGCCTAATAAGCTTCCTCCTTATAGGAAGAGAAAGCAAATCTCTTTGAGAAGTCTCAGGGGCCCTCTGAAAATCCACAGAGAAATTCTCTTCCTCCTTCCAGGCCAAAACAAAGTCTTTATTCAGGATTTGAATATTTTGGTGGGATGGGGAGCTTGTCAAAAATAGCAAAAGGTTTTAAAACACTTGTTCAAATAGGAAACAACATTCACTCTATTTAATCAAATTGACAACAGAAACAGTCAAAGGCAAACGGTTAGTCAAAAAAATCTTAATAGAAAGACCTCACTCTTTCTGAACATAGGAAATTATTTTAACAAAACAGATTTTCTGTCTTTTAGGTAGACTTACAGAAAAATAAAGAAAAAACCTTTGTAACCTCTTTATCAAGAGAAGACCAAAAGTTCAAGAAAATTATCCTTTTGAGAGAGAACACCAAATTTTAAGTTTTGGAGCAGCTCATTTATTTTTACATTACAACTCATTTACTTAATTGGATTTACTTTAATCTTAGACAGCTTGACCAGGCATAAAACTCTTTTCAGAATTTCTCTTTCACAAACCTCCTATAACTTTCTTTTTACATTCAGAATTCATCCCATGTTTCCTTTGCTTTTTCTAGTACTTTAGGACAAATTTATCTTTCTTAACCCAACAAACAAAAAATATTTCCATTCTTTACATCTTCTTTGCTGAAAACATACATTTTACTTTCCTTAGATACAAAGATGTTTGCCTTATTAACTTTTAGTAGCTTTAATTACATATATTAATTAGAATTTTTAACCCTTACAGACTCTAGTGGGATAGCTGGGTCATATGGTAGGTCTATTTTTAGTTTTTTGAGGACTCTCCATACTGTTTTCCATAGTGGTTGCACCAGTTTGCATTCTCACTAGCAGTGTGTGAGGGTTCCCTTCTCTCCACATCCTCTCCAACATTTGTTATTTTCAGCCTTCATGATTATAGCTATTTTAGCAGGCATAAGGTGGTATCTTAGGGTAGTTTTGATTTGTATTTCCCTAATGGTTAATGATGTTGAACATCTTTTCATGTACCTATTGGCCATTTGTATATCTTCTTTGGAAAAATGTCTGTTCATCTTCTCTGCCCACGTTTTGATCAGGTTGTTTGCTTTTTTATTGTTCATTTGCGTGAGTTCCTTTTATATTATGGAGATTAACCCCTTGTCAGACATATAATTTGCAAATACTTTCTCCCAGTCACTGGGCTGTCTTTCCATTTTGTTCATACCTTTGTGGTCAGAAAAGATGCATGGCATTATTTCAATCTTCTTAAATTTATTGAGACTTGTTTTGTGGCCTAATATGTGATCAATCCTGGAGAATGTTCTGTGTGCAGTTGAAAAGAATGTGTATTCTGTGGTTTTTGGATGGAATGTTCTGTATATATCTGCTAAGTCCATCTGGTCTAATGTGTCCTTTAACGCCAGTGTTTCCTTATTGATCTTCTGTCTGGATGATCTATCCATTGGTGTAAGTGGAGTGTTAAAGTCCCATACTATTATTGTCTTACTGTCTATTTTGTCTGATATAAGCATTGCTACACCAGCTTTCTTTTCATTTCTATTTGTATGGACTAACTGTTTCTATCCCTTCACTTTCAGTTTGTGAGTGTCTTTATGTCTGAAGTGTGTTTCTTGTAGGCAGCTTATATATGGGTCTTATTTTTTTTATCCATTCAGCCACCCTATATCTTTTTCCTGGAGCATTTAGTCCATTGACATTTAAAGCAACTACTGTTAAGTATGTACTTATTGCCATTTTGTTACTTTTTTCTGTATGTTTTTGTATTTCTTCTCTGTTCTTTTCTTCTCTCTCTCTCTTACCTTCTGATTTGATGGCTTTCTTTAGTGTTATGTTTAGGTTCCTTTCTCTTTATTTTTTGAGTATTTATTATAGGTTTTTGGTTTGTGGTTACCAAAAGATTCATATATAATAACTTATGTAAATAGCAAAATATTAAGAGGATGGTCTCTTAAGGTCCACACTTTTACTCCCCCTCCACACATTTTATGTTTTTGATATCATATTTTAACATTTTATTTTTAAGTATCCCTTAACCTCTCATCACAGATATAGATGATCTTAGTACTTTTGTCTTTTGACCTTCATACTATCTTTGTATGTGGTTAATCTGCTACCTTTCCTGTATATTTGCCTTTACCAGTGATATATTTTTTACCAATTATCAGTTCTTACATTTCACATCTTAGATGATGCTAAGGTTAGTTTAACCTCTCCAACAATGCAAGAGTTTGCTGTGTGTTGTTACTTGCCAGTGGGTCTACCCTTCTAATGATAAGCAGCTCAGAAAATTCATGTTAACCCATTTAATATTGGAAATGTCTTCCTTAAACTGAGACCAAATTAGTCTTAAGAATTTCACTCATGTTTCAACTTCCATGCTGTAGAAAACACAAAGCAGTTCTTTTCCCCTCCCACAGAGGCCCAGAAGAACCTCTTCTTCTTCCCAGACAAAAGCTTGCCAACGCAAAACTGGTTAAAGCAAAACTGTGAGAGTTGAGGAGGGGAGGGGACTGATGAGCCTACTCTCATGCCAGCCCAGCACCTAACACACTGCTGCAGCCCTGGGTACTTCTAAGAGTTCCTTTTGAATATGGGATGGACCTCTGCAATGGAGAAGAGGTGTGCAGCCACTTCTGGTGCACGTTCGAGAATCCTACTCCATGTTTTACAGAGACGAGCCCTGAGGGGAACCTGGAAACAGAAGCAAAGAAAGAACAGATTACCAGCTTCACTCAATGACATTCAGTGCCTCCCAGAGCTGTGTCTGTCTTCTTCCCAAGGCCATGCCTCCAGCCTTCCAGTTCTTAGCCATGCTCCCTTGGCAGTTGCTGTGATTGTTTGTGGCCTGACCTTCCTGTAAGAAACGATCCCTAGGCTCCTGTCTGTAAATAACAGCCAGGCCTTGGTGCCTCGGAGTTATTTTCAAATTGTTCTCAGCTAGATACATGGCAAAACTGATTTCTTTGTGCTTTTTTAAAAAAAAAATTGTATTTATTTTTTTCTATAATTCCTGACCTCCTCAAATGGAAAGTCTCAGCAGCCAGCACACTCTGTTGAAAGCTGAACGCAGTGGAGAGTTCACACTTAGCAGAGGTGAAAGCCCATGCCTTATTACAAAAATTCAGCTTTGGGTTCTTTTCTTGGACAGGGTTTGCATGCAGAAGAAAACTTTCTGAAACTTCCAAGCACAATTTCACACAACAGTTTTGAAAGCTGGCACAGTGTGCCTGAAAAAGGATTAGCAAAATATTCATTGTCAAGGCAGAGCTTCCGAAAGCCCACTCCAGCTCTGCTTTCCTGCATGGTTTCATCCTCACCTGGCTTGGCATAGCTGAAGGATTAATGGATGAGTCCCAGTTTGCATTTGGCTCTTTGACTTACCATCTGAGTATGCAGTGTTGGAGAGAGAAAATTTTAGGAACAAAGGCCAGAATAAAACCACACCCTTAAGTTTCACTGTTTGCTAAGGCAGAGTAAAAGTCAGTAGCATTCATTGTGATTCTGGATGTCTAGTAGTTGTACGCGATTCAGTGTTAAAATTGCATAATGATTTCTGCTATTAAGAATGATTCAGCAGGGCCTGGCCCTGTGGCCGAGTGGTTAAGTTCGCGCGCTCCGCTGCAAGCGGCCCAGTGTTTCGTTGGTTCGAATCCTGGGCGCGGACATAGCACTGCTCATCAAACCACGCTGAGGCAGCGTCCCACATGCCACAACTAGAAGGACCCACAACGAAGAATATACAACTATGTACTGGGGGGCTTTGGGGAGAAAAAGGAAAAAATAAAATCTTTAAAAAAAAAAAAAAGAATGATTCAGCAATAAACTGAGGTCCATTTCCCTGTGCACATAAAGGCCCTTTTCTTACTCTCTTAATGTTAGGGATATCATTTATTACATTTTTCATTTACTGTTTGACAGTTTAATAAGCACCTCCGCACACGTTACCTCACTTATGCTGGACCACAAGCCCTGAGTAGGTGTAATTTCCTCTCATTGCTAAGGTTGGAGCGTTCATTGTCTTGCCTCAAGCACTTACGAGTCACCGTGGGAACTGATGTTGAACCTAGTTCTCTTGACTTCAGTGACTATTTTCACTGCCCAACTGTGATTATGAAACTGCAGTGATCAGAGTCCTGGCCAAGGGCCATGACACAGGCTGTTACTGAGGGTGAAAGATCAGGGCTATGAGAGAGGCGGGCTGACAGCCCAAAGCTAAGACGACCCTGTACACCACACACACTCACAGGCTCTATGGCAATGCAGTGTGTGCATACAGTGACCAGTTTATCTCCATTTGCCTGGGACTCTCCTGATTTTAGTTGAAAATCCTGTGTCTTGAAATAGTAAGATCCAGGTTTTGCCCTTCAATCCTGGGAAAACCAGGATGGTTGATCACCCCATGTGTGTATCATATTTTGCCTCTGGTTCCACCTGAATTTCTGGTAGCCCCTCCAGTTCAGAAGATTCTTATCCCCAAACTCTTAGGAAATTCTGGGGGCTTCTGGGACCCTATGTTGATCTCCACAAGACAGTTTTTACTGAGCCTGGACTCCAGGTCATTTTGTCCCAGGTGGTTACATTTTAAATATTTAAAAAATCCAAACCCTTGGTTACCAATGGGAACCAAGTTAATGATAAGGATATTTGATACTGATTATGAACCAGGCACTATAGGAAGTGCTTTACTATTCTCACCACTAACACTCAGGACATCCATGCAATGTGGTTACTATTATTCTCATTTTATGAATATGGAAGCTGAGGTCACATCTATTCAAGCAAGTCTCCAGGCCCTGAACCAGGTATATTTGACTCCAAAGCCCATACTCCTGCAGCACCCTTCTCAAAGTCCTTCTAAGTGCCCTGGACCCTGTCCTGAGCACACTAGAGCTGCATGGTACTCTGAGATGAGCACCTTTCTTTAGAGGCTCTTGTAAACTTTTGAAGTAGAACCAGGCTCACAGCACTTAGGAGATTCAGTAACCTGAAAGAGTCAGACTATTTATCTGAAGGCATGAGATGCTGTTATTTACAGCAGAGTGAGCTGAACATCAGTTGGAAAAAGTCTCTGTTTACTGAAATGTAGAACCAAGAGAAAGGATGAGCACTGCTGGAAAAATAAACAGAACATTTCTGCATCCTCATTATCATGACCCAATAGTGTGGGACTGATATTTAGAACTTCGAGTACAGTAAAGTAATTAAATACTTGGGATATTTCTCAAGGAATTAAATGCCTGTTGAGCAAACATACACTGGGGAGGCAACCCTGGGGAGGGTGTTTCAGAGAGTGTCAACAGAAAATAAGATAAAACATCACATGGAAAATTTTTTGGTAAGACATTGGGAGAAAATGGAGAAATGTGGTTTATATTGACAAGATTAATAATTTGATTTCTGGATAGCTGGGCATGTGGTCTTGTAAGCAAAGTGTTTCCATAAGGAGACTTTCAATAGTCTCACTTGCCTGAGTTGCATTCACCTCTGTAATGAGGTGGGAGACCAGGGTCTCATTCCCAGCTGTTGGAAAAAATTTTCCTGCTATTGACATTGAAAAAATGCTAATTCTGGAATGCAAAGTAGACAAAAAAATACCGTGCCTTTAAAGTTTCTTAAGGACATAGTTTTCATTGAAATATAAATTTGAAAAACCTTTAAAAACAAGAATACATTGTAGATGAAATATGTTTATTCTTTAAAAAAATAGTTGGCATTAATTTAGAAATAGCTTTGGCATTTTTTTTTCATTTGCAAGCTGTCAAGTGGTCAGTCTAATTCCTTGCTTTAAATGGGTACACAATTGTTTATAGTATTAGGTGCTTTTGTCCCTGGCAGGACATTTGTCCAAAATGTCCATGGAGACATTTGATCTACACCAAAAAAGTCCACGATATTTTGTCCTGTTCAAAATGTCCATTGAGACATTTGGTCCACACCAGAAGGTCCTTGATATTTGGCCCATGATTCCTTAAATAATACATTTAATTTCATTAAAATTTTATTTAAATTATTTTTATGGTAATTCATGAAGACTTTTGGATTTCACATCTATTCTTGTTCTTCCTCATCATGAAGTTTGGCAGGGTTACTCTTAAGTCAATGAGCAATTGCTCTCAGGTATATATTGATCCGATTATTGGCTTTAAATACATTATATCTGTTAACAATTTCTGTTATATAAATTTGATTTTGTTGGTATCATTGTGAAGTTGGTGGTCATATTTGAGTGTGAGCACCAAGAACTTGGGTGAAAACCTGTTCATTGCTTTGCTGTTCATCTTTTAACACTTCAATAAATCTCCAGTTGAAGGATGAGGCACTATCATCAGCTTTTGAAATGCGCTATGCTAGCCTTCCATTGCATTATTTGTCCTGTGATGGCTGTTCAGTACTGACATATAAACATTCCAAGTTTCTGGGGGAAATCTTGCAGCTTCCGGTCTTCTTCTGCCTCTGCCATGCCTTCCATGGACGTATACTCTCTCAATATAATCCATTAGGTCATCTAAATTTTCTTCTGCATTCTCCACAATGTATTCAAAAGTTTCATTTACATCTTCCAGAGGCACAAATGGAAGTCCAAACAACATGGATGCATACTTATGAGTGCTACTTTTCATGGTCATATACTCATCTGTTAGACTCAAACAAGATATTTTTTGCCACAGTGATTGCGAAAAGTGGAACAAGCATCCTTTTACTTGTGCGTTTGGTAGGAGTGGTCAAATAGTATTTATATTTGCAGTCTCGAAATTCATCCTGCAAAATGAAGTGTTAGTGTCAAGATTTCTTTCCTGTGTAAATGCAAGTACTTGTCTGTAAGCATCTTCTTACCTTTTCATTGTTAGTGAATAAATCAATGTCATAGTATAACCTAATACTATATCATGCATGGTAAATACTGAGTGAACTGTGTTGGTACCATCTTGAAGGTGCCATCACTGAATGATGTGGTACTGGCACTTAAATATTGAATACTGTCAAGTTGTTTAAATAAGAATTCTTTTGTCATCCTGAGCACAGGAATCATGCATATGAAATGGTTCTCCTTGTCTGGTCACTTTATACTTCTCTGTAATTTCAATTCCATGACATAGAGTTGGGTTTGGAGGTCGATGTCTGTTTTGTATTCTATTTATTTGCCTCTTTAATGAGTTTCTTTCTGGTAGCATTAACAGAACGTCTTCATCATGAATATTGCAGAGAGTTCTTTGAAGCACCTGTGATGATAATTGCATTTGGTTCTCCTTCTGTGTGTCATTTTCACCTAGTCAGGGTTTTCCTTGCTTCCCTTTCAACACCAACATCGTGCTGATGTTGTTTTGTCCCATCTTGAATGATTATAATGTTATCCAAATCCTAACTAGCTGCAAAATTGGCATTGAACATTCTCCTCTCTTCACAATGCCATACCTTTTACTTCTTTCTCTGTTAAAGGATTTGAAATGGTAACAAAAATCATTATAATATCGCATTGGCTTTTCCTTTTGTGAGTATACTACTTCTGCCGTATTCTGCTGAGAATTTTCAAATAAAGATGTCATATTGCCAAATAACAGAAGGGTTATCTTTTTTCTTTTGAAGCCATCTGGACCAACGGTTGCTTGTTTACTGATAATGGAACCCTTACTAATGCCTTACGGGTTTGACAGCTGGTTCAGCCAGCTGGATCAGCTAGTAGATAGGCACCAGCCAAGAGCACAGTGGTCCATGCCAATTGCCAGGTAAGTGTAGGAGTCATACCCACTAAAATCTCTCCAAACAGCTGCAGAAGCTTCTTGCAGTCTACCACAATCATATCTCTATAGGACATCAATTCAAGGGAAACATCATCTATTAACCCTGGGTGATGGGATAGTTGTAGGAGCTAATTAGATGTCTGGCATCCCACTCATGGCTCTATTACACCCGACCACTGTGTGGTGGGAGAGCCACGCCCATTCTCACTGCTCCTGAAAAATCAAGACACTGTACAGTGTTTACATCGACATGCTCACTGACCATTCTACACAGCGCTTGACCAAGCTCCTCCTTTCAAACTCCACTCTTATTGAGGGACCCAGCCATATCCAATCAAATTCCCATGCATTGCAAAAGCCCATCCTCAACTTTTCGTCCTCTGTGCATTTCTCTAACTGTAGGATTTTTTTTTTTACATTTTTTTTTTGGTTTATTTTTTTTTAAATTTTTTATTGAGTTAATGATAGGTTACAATCTTGTGAAATTTCAGTTGTACATTATTGTCTGTCAGTCGTGTTGTAGGTGCACCCCTTCACCCTTTGTGCCTACCTCTCACCCCCCCTTTCCCCTGGTAGCCACTAATCTGTTCTCTTTGTCCACATGTTTAAATTCCGTATGAGTGGAGTCATACAGAGATTGTCCTTCTCTATCTGGCTTATTTCACTTAACATAATTCCCTCAAGGTCCATCCATGTTGTTGCAAATGGGACGATTTTGTTCTGTTTTATGGCTGAGTAGTATTCCATTGTATATATAAACCACATGTTTTTTTATCCAAAAATCTGTTGATGGGCACTTAGGTTGCTTCCACGTCTTGGCTACTGTAAATAATGCTGCAATGAACATTGGGGTGCATGGGACTTTTGGAATTGCTGACTTCAAGCTCTTTGGGTAGATACCCAGTAGTGGGATAGCTGGATTGTATGGTAGTTCTATTTTTAATTTCTTGAGGAATCTCCATACTGTTTTCCATAGTGGCTGCACCAGTTTGCATTCCCACCAGCAGTGTATGAGGGTTCCTTTTTCTCCACAACCTCTCCAACATTTGTTACTATTTGTTTTAGTTATTTTTGTCATTCTAACGGGTGTAAGGTGATATCTTAGTGTAGTTTTGATTTGCATTTCCCTGATGATCAGTGATGAGGAACATCTTTTCATGTGCCTATTGGCCATCCATATATCTTCTTGGGAGAAATGTCTGTTCATGTCTCCTACCCATTTTTTGATCAGGTTATTTAATTTTTTGTTGTTGAGTTGTGTGAGTTCTTTATATATCATGGATATTAAGCCTTTGTCAGATGTATTACTTGCAAATATTTTTTACCAGTTAGTGGGTTGTTTTTTTGTTTCAATCCTGTTTTCCCTTGCCTTGAAGAAGCTCTTTAATCTGATGAAGTCCCATTTGTTTATTCTTTCTATTGTTTCCCTTGTCTGAGAAGACATGTTGTCCAAAAAGATCCTTTTAATACTGATGTGAAAGAGTGCACTGCCTACGTTTTCTTCCAGAAGCCTTATGGTTTCAGGTCTCACCTTTAGGTCTTTAATCCATTTTGAGTTTATTTTGGTGAATGGTGAAAAAGAATGGTCCATTTTCATTCTTTTACATGTGGCTTTCCAGTTTTCCCAGCACCATTTGTTGAAAAGACTTTCTTTTCTCCATTGTATGCCCTCAGTTCCTTTGTCAAAGATAAGCTGTCCATAGATGTGTGGTTTTATTTCTGGGCTTTCAATTCTGTTCCATTGATCTGTGCACCTGTGTTTGTACCAGTACCATGCTGTTTTGATTACTGTAGCTTTGTAGTATGTTTTGAAGTCAGGGATTGTGATGCCTCCCGTTTTGTTCTTTTTTCTCAGGATTGCTTTAGCAATTCGGGGTCTTTTGTTGCCCCATATGAATTTTAGGATTCTTTGTTCTAATTCTGTAAAGAATGTCATTGGGATTCTGATTGGGATGGCGTTGAGTCTGTAGATTGCTTTAGGTAGAACGGACATTTTAACTATGTTTATTCTTCCAATCCATGTACATGGAATGTCTTTCCATCTCCTTATGTCGTCATCCAATTCTCTCAGAAAGGCCTTGTAATTTTCGTTATATAGGTCCTTCACTTCCTTAGTTAAATTTACCCCAAGGTATTTTATTCTTTTTGTTGCGATTGTGAATGGTATTGTGTTCTTCAGTTCTTTTTCTGTTGGTTCCTTACTGGAGTATAGAAATGCTACTGATTTATGCAAATTGATTTTATACCCTGCAACTTTGCTGTAGTTGTTGATTACTTCTAACAGCTTTCCAATGGATTCTTTGGGGTTTTCTATATATAAGATCATGTCGTCTGCAAACAGCGAGAGTTTCTCTTCTTCCCTCCCTATTTGGATTCCTTTTATTCTTTTTTCTTGCCTGATTGCTCTGGCCAGGACCTCCAGTACTATGTTAAATAAGAGTGGTGATAGAGGGCATCCTTGTCTCGTTCCTGTTTTCAGGGGGATGGCGTTCAGTTTTTGCCCATTGAATATGATGTTGGCTATGGGTTTGTCGTATATGGCCTTTATTATGTTGAGGTAGTTTCCTTCTAGGCCCATTTTGTTCAGAGTTTTTATCATAAATGGCTGTTGGATCTTGTCAAATGCCTTCTCTGCATCTATTGAGATGATCATGTGGTTTTTATTCCTCAGTTTGTTGATGTGGTGTATCACGTTGATTGATTTGCAGATGTTGAACCGTCCCTGTGTCCCTGGTATGAATCCCACCTGATCATGATGTATGATTCTTTTGATGAATTGCTGAATTCTGGTTGCCAAAATTTTGTTTAGAATTTTTGCATCTATGTTCATCAGTGATATTGGCCTGTAGTTCTCTTTTTTCATGGTGTCCTTGTCAGGTTTTGGTATCAGCGTGATGTTGGCCTCATAGAATGTGTTAGGAAGTGTTCCATCTTCCCTAATTTTTTGGAATAGCTTGAAAAGGATAGGTATTAAATCCTCTCTGAAAGTTTGGTAGAATTCCCCAGGAAAGCCGTCTGGTCCTGGGGTTTTATTCTTTGGGATGTTTTTGATTGCTATTTCAATCTCTTTCCTTGTGATTGGTCTGTTCAAATTGTCTGCCTCTTCTTGAGTGAGCTTTGGGAGATTGTAGGAGTCCAAGAATTTATCCATTTCCTCTAGGTTATCCATTCTCTTGGCGTATAGTTTTTTGTAGTATTCTCTTATAATCTGTTGTATTTCTGCAGAGTCTGTTGTTATTTCTCCTCTTTATTTCTGATTTTGTTTATTTGAGCTTTCTCCCTTTTTTTCTTTGTAAGTCTGGCTAGTGGTTTGTCAATTTTATTTATCTTCTCAAAAAACCAGCTCTTTGTCTCATTGATCCTTTCTACCACCTTTTTCATTTCAATAGTATTTATTTCTGCTCTGATTTTTATTATTTCTCTCCTTCTGCTGACTTTGGGCTTCATTTGTTCTTTTTTCTCTAGTTCAGTTAGGTGTGCTTTAAGGTTGCTTATTTGGGATTTTTCTTGTTTGTTAAGATGTGCCTGTATTGCGATGAATTTTCCTCTTAATACAGCTTTTGCTGTATCCCATATGAGTTGGTATGACATGCTATCATTTTCATTTGTTTCCAGGTATTTTTTTATTTCTTCTTTAATTTCTTCAATGATCCATTGCTTGTTCAGTAGTGTGTTGTTTAGTCTCCACATCTTTGTGCCTTTCTCAGCTTTTTTCTTGTAATTAATTTCTAGCCTTATAGCACTATGATCTGAGAAGATGCTTGTTATTATTTCAATTTTTTTAAATTTGTAGAGGTTTGCCTTGTTTCCCAACATATGGTCTATCCTAGAGAATGTTCCATGTGCACTTGAGAAGAATGTGTATTCAGCTCTTTCAGGGTGAAGTGATCTATATATGTCTATTAAGTCCGATTGTTTTAGTTTTTCATTTAGCTCCACTATTTCCTTGTTGATTTTCTGTCTGGATGATCTGTCCATTGATGTGAGTGGGGTGTTGAGGTCCCCTCCTATTATTGTGTGGTTTTTAACATCTTCCTTTAGGTCTGTTAATAGTTGCTTTATGAATCTTGGTGCTCCTGTGTTTGGTGCATAGATATTTATAAGTGTTATTTCTTCTTCATGAAGTGTCCCTTTGATCATTATATATTGTCCCTCTGTGTCTCTCTTTATCTGTCTTACTTTGAAATCCACTTGGTCTAATATGAGAATTGCAACACCTGCCTTTTTTTCCTTGCTATTTGCTTGAAGTATTGTCCTCCACCCCTTCACCCTGAGTCTGTGTTTGTCCTTGGGGCTGAGGTGTGTTTCCTGGAGGCAACAAATTGTTGGATCATGTTCTTTAATCCATTTTGCCACTCTGTGTCTTTTTATTGGAGAGTTCAATCCGTTCACATTGAGAGTGATTATTGATGCATGTGGACTTAGTGCTGTTAATCTGTCGCTCATTATCTTGTTTTCCTGCATTTCTTTTCCTGTTTGCTTTAGACTACCCATTTAATACTGCAATTTCTTATGCTGGGCTTCTTAGATTTTTCCTTGTTTATGATTCGTGACTCTGTTCTGTACTTTATTTTAGTGTCTACCTTGAAGTTTGTATTTAGAATCTCGTGTATAATATAGTCTATTCTCTGGTGGTCTCTTACTTACTTGACCAATACTGATTTAGACCCTTTGCTCTTCCCCTCCTAAATAATTATTTTCATTTTTTTATTCCAACTTGTCTTATTAATTGGTAGTTAGAGTGCTAAGATCGTCCTTGTTTTGGTAGTTTCCTTACCTTTACCCTAATGCTATAATTGAATATTTGCTATCCTGTTCTGGTTCTATCCATCGGTCTCCCTAGTCTGTGGATTGTGTCCCCTTTCTCCCTTTTTTCTTTTTTCAGGTATGAGAGCCTTCTTGAGGATTTCTTGTAACGGAGGGCTTTTAGTTACAAATTCCCAAACTTTTGTCTAACTGTAGGATTTTTTTTTTTTTTTTAAGATTTTATTTTTTTCCTTTTTCTCCCCAAAGCCCCCCGGTACATAGTTGTATATTCTTTGTTGTGGGTCCTTCTAGTTGTGGCATGTGGGACGCTGCCTCAGCGTGGTTTGATGAGCAGTGTCATGTCCGCGCCCAGGATTCGAACCAACGAAACACTGGGCTGCCTGCAGCGGAGCGCGCGAACTTAACCGCTCAGCCATGGGGCCAGCCCCTAACTGTAGGACTTTTTGTCCACACACATAGTTGATAGAAATCCAGCTTTTCTGCAAGATTCAAACCCCAACCCATTTACCTAATCCCATTACCATTACCAGCTAGCCTACCAAGGCAAAAAGGGTTATTATTGGCAATGTGGGCACAACACAATTATTGGACCAATAAAATATGATACTATTTTTTACATATTAATGCTGTAAACTAAAAGTATAAAAAAAGTTATAAGATATTTGAACCCAGAAATGTTTTATGCATGTGGACATTTTTGATGGGACCAAATATCAAGGACCATTGACATAGATAAAATATACTTGTGGACATTTTGGATAGGACCAAATTTCAAGGACCTTTAGGTATGGACCAAATGTCTCCAGGGACACTTTGGACAGGAGTGAATGTCTGTTAATTACTTTTGCTTGCTTCATTTTTATTTAAACAACTTTGCATTTAGCCTACCGTAAGGTTTTGGAAAAATGAAGATGACACTTGAAGTCTGGGTAACATGACAAGTGATGAGGCCCTATGATGTTAGAATTTGAACTAATTTTCCTAGAATTGAGAACTAGAATAAAAGCATTCTAGTTTGGGTCAGGAATCCAGCAAAACTAGATTAATTTGGAAATTAATTTTGCACTACAGAAGCTAGGAACTCTATCTACAGAAATTAATAAATCCTGGAGTTGGAAGAAATCTTAAAAACTTGCAACTCCATCCAATGAAAAGATGCTTGAATTCCAGTTATGCTACCTCTTAAAGTGGATATCTAGTCGTTGTTAGAACATTTCCAATAATGGAGAACTCAGTAGCATCAAGGTAGCATTTTCCAGTTATAATTAATGAGACAGTGTATAGTTTAAGATATAGCATAAAAGCTACATAATTTTGGTTTGCATAAGGGTTATGTATTTCCCAAGTTGCTCTAGTATTTCAGTGTAGTTCATGAAAGAAAGGGTTCTCTTTCTTTCTTTTCTATAATAATTTTTTTTTCACCAAAAAAGTGAAAGATGATTGTTTAGACTTCTAGGGCAGCCATAACAAAGTGCCACAGCCTAGGTGGCTTAAACCACAGAAATCTGTTTTGTCACAGTTCTGGAGGCTGGAAGTCTGAGCTCAAGGTGTGGGCAGGGTTGGTTTCTTCTGAGACCTCTCTCCTTGGTTTGTAAATGGCTGTCTTCTCTGTGTGTCTTCATATGTCTTCTCTCTGTACGTGTCTCTGTCCTAACCTCCACTGTTTTATAAAGACACCAGTCATGCTGGATCAAGGCCCACCCCCATGACCTCATCTTAACCTAAGTGCCTCTTGAAAGCTTCTATCTCCAAATACAGAGACATTCTGAGGTACTGGGGCTTAGGACTTCAACATATGCCTCTTGAGGGAACACAGTTGAGCCTATAACAATGCTTATTCTAGAAAATTTGGATAATAAGGAAATATATGGGGAAAACATCAGCCATAGTCTTACGTCCTAAAGACTACCATTTATTTCATTTTTGTTTGTATTTCCTTCCTTACATTTTTCAATTCATATTTTATATAGTTGGATTCACACAATATATAAATACTTTTGTCCTATTTTTCCAACTTAATGGAAGCATTTTCCAAATTTATTAGAATTTATAAGCATTTTTTAAATGCCTAACTCTAATATCTTCATTTACCACAATTTACTTTATCATTTCTCTATTATTATTTACATATTTGTTTATACATATTGCTTATATATTTCCCTTTATAAATAGGGCTGTGATGACTTCTAATATATATTAAGATTTTTCTGAGTTTAGTATTTCCTTAAGGTAGATTTTTAAAATGGAATTCTAGGATGAAAGGGTCAAAATATTCTTAAGTAGGGTAAAAAGTTTCTGTTATGCAAGATGAATGAGTTCTGTAGATCTAATGTACAGTATGTCGATAATAGTTAACATTATTGTATTGTATACTTGAAATTGAGAGATCTCAAATTAAATCTTTCAACACACACACACGTGGAATAGTAACTATGTAGAGGTGATGGATGAGTTATTTGGCTTGATTGTGGTGGTCTTTTCACACTGTATACATATGTCAAAACATCAAATTATATTTCTTAAATATATACAATGGTTATATGTCAAAGATATCTCAACAACGTTGCTAAAAAAATAAAATGTGACCCATCTACAAGAAAAAATAAAACATTCTTATATATCCTGATGTATACTGCTAATTATTTTCCAAAGGTGTTGATGCGAGTGACATCGTCCATTTAACCACTTTGACAATACTGTATATTTTCATTAAGTAAAAAGTCATTATCAACTCAATAGACAGAGAATTACGTCTCATTATTTTAACTTAAAAATGCTTTTTATAACCAAAAAGAACCAACACTTCACTATATGTTTACTAATTTGTTGTATTTTCCTCCTTCCCTCTTTGCATGTGACTCTGGTGTGAGGATGATGCGTGGGAGGGCAGGAGTAGTAGCAGTGAAGTCTGCATGATTTCCACATAAACTCTATTAAGCATTGTATATACTAAAAATATTCACTTTTGTCATTTTTGCTTTAAGCATTTCTCCCTCAGACTTGCTTAAATGTCTTAAATTTGGAAGACCTATTTACTGCTCAAAAATTTCATTCTTGGGAGGTTCTTTTATGGCTGTTTTCTATCATTCTTAAGCATAAAAGCTCCTCCATGCTCCATATATTTGATAAAAATTATGTCTTTACTGATTGATAAAATAGTTCGATTTAAAAAATAAATCTCAACTATTAATCCAGCTGGAATTTGTGTGGGATTGTGAAGTGAGATTTCTAACCTCCACACTGGGCCACATTATTCAGTGACCCATAACATTTTCCTTAGAGAGGCAGAGAATGAATATTAACTTGAGTTACTGATGGCTTTCAGTCACCCATCTGTTTCCAGCATTTCATTTCTCACATTTAATTTCTTTGCAAAAGAGCCATGTAACCATGTAAAGCGGCACTCTGGGAATGCTGCATTAGGTGACAAATAGGATAAGGGATAATTCATTTTGCATGTGAGCAAATTAATTAAAATATTTTATGGGATTCCTACACATATTTGGGGATGAGAAGGCAGGAAGAGTTTCTCTTTCTCTGAACTTGATAATGTCAGCAAAGCCATTTGATTGAACAATTGCAGGAAAACCACTTGAAGGACTGGAGGCTAGTCAGTGAGTATCCCCACTCTTTAATTTTCAGTTCTAAAAGATGAGCAGCTTTAACTTCCCCAACTATCAAGAATTGCAAAAACTGGGCTAGGTGCAAAAAGGGATACAGAGATTTTAATTGTAGTATAAGAACCTAGTTTAGTGAAATATCGTGTGAACACAGGTAAAAAGCAAAGCACTGGAAACGGTGTACTTCAGAGCCAGCCGAGCTCTGCTTCTCATGTGCTGTGTGACCACAGATCAATCGTTGAGTCTCTCTGGGCTACCTTTCTCATATATCAAACACACGTGTACACGAGATGATCTCTTAGGATTACAATTCTAGTGCTCAATGAAAACCATCCCGGGTAAATTAGACCATTATATGGAATCTTCTGTCCATATTTATATTATTTGAGGAGTCCTTATTTGTAAAGACATAATTTGGACCCATTATAACTCTCAGCTTTTTCTTAGGTTACTAAATGCAAAGCAGCAGTGCTATGGGAACAGAAGAAACTCTTTTTTATTGAGGAAACAAAAGTTGCCCCATGAAAGGCTAAGGAAGTTTGTATTAAGATAAGGAGCCCTAGAGTGCATAAACATAAACTATCACACCTATATTGTACACATCATTTTTGTGAAGTTGGATGCTTAAATAAGGAGATGTTTCCCAAATTTTGGATATTAATTCTCGTACGGATTCTTATTTATTGTTCAGGAGCTAGTCATACTGGATACGAAATTAATGACAACTATTCATTAAAAAACAATGCTGTTAATCTGCTGTATTCAAACTTTTATATGTTGAATTTTTATTGACACAGTGTCTGATTTTAAAAAATGGTTAATAATCATGATTAATAACTTCTTTTAAAATCTTCTGGGAGTCAGATAGGATTGAGATTACTTTTCCCAAAGAATGGGGAACTCATTTGTGCCCAGATAAACAACTTCCTGGAGTGTTTTCCCTCCACTCCTTTGGGCAGAACCCAAGCATTGGTTGGGACGCCAAGTTGTTGAGTAGGCATCCCTGCTGCTATTTCTTTGACCTTCTCCTGTTACCTGAGTACTGTAGTAACAGTAAGATTTTGCCTCTCACTTTTCTTCTTGCATGCCATTCCCCCGACCTTTCATTAGGAGTCCTAGGATGGCCTAGCTATAAAAAAAGATCTACTTTTGTGCTAGCCACATGGTAACATTTGCAGTCTGGTTCCCTTATAAGGGCATCAATTTACTACAGAAAGGCACTGAGATTTAAAGTACGGCCAGAGGCAGCAATATTGTAAATCCCTTGATGATGGGGCTCTTGTTTGATGGTTGATATTAGGCTCAGAATCTTCTAGGAGTCAACACTGTTATATTAGGCAATCATAGTAGATGATCAATTATAATCTTTTCAAGAGCGAGTTAAAGATTCTTCCAACTCTAAAGTGACCAGTTTGCCGTTTGGTGCAATGTTCTTGTCTTCGAACACAGATTTTGGCTGCAGGAATCTGTTGCATGGATGACCATGTGAGAAAAGGAGCAATGGTGTCTAAGTTTCCAGTGACTGTGGGACATGAAACAACTGGGGTTGTGGAGCGCATTGGAGAAGGAGTCACTACGGTGAAACCAGGCATGCGGATGTCAAGTCACCAGTTTGAGAGAAGCAGTGTTTGATTATCCTATCAAAGGAAACAGCACAACTAGGAATTATTAGAGAGAGCCTTAACACAATTTAGGAGGGTAAGAGCATGAAAGAATGGATTGTACAGAGTGAGGTTTAGTTTGGCAAAATCTCAACCTTTAGCAAGCAAACTTAATGGTGTTTAAAAATCTTAGAATACTTTTAAGAAATTCTTGCATGTGGCGTGGGCTCAATTCATTTTTATTTAATATTCTAAAATTAGTGGCCAACATCTTATATCATGATGTTTTTCCTTTAGGTGACAAAGTCATCCCTCTTTTTCTGCCTCAGTGTAGAGAATGTGACGCTTACTGAAACCCAGATGGCAAACTTTGCGTTAGGAGTAAGTTTCAGTCGTTTTTATTCTAATGCCATTTAAATGGTTTCTGTGCTAATTTTTAAATTGAATTAATTAATGTATGCATTTGACATATCAAATGGCATTACTGGTTGTGGAGTACCAGGTGATGGAACTAGCGGATTTACAAGCAAGGACAAATAAGTCTATCGCCTCACGCACACTAGCACATTTCCTGAGCACACAGCGGGGAATGACTCTTCTGTTGCCAGGACTGATGACATAGCTCCTCCAGAGAAAGTCTGTTTAACTGGCTGTGGGTTTTCCACCAGATATGGGGCCGCTGTTAAAACTGACATGGTAAGAAGCAGAGGGAGCTACTTTCTTCCTTTTTTTTTTTTAAATGATTTTCTTGGAATCCTGAAGATTTTTGGAAAAAAAAACCTCTTGAAAACGTATTTTACTTGCAAGCCATTTCTACACAATACCAAATAAACTGGGAGAAAAATAAAAAATTCATATTAGAAGTTTTATTTCTAAGTAAGTGGGAATAAAATGTCTAGATTTGATTTTACTTCCTTCACACTTCCTCCACATTCAATTTCTAAAATTTGGATTCACATCTAAAATTAATTTTTTTCTTTCACAATATAAATACCAATGCTGGTGTGTTAATTAGCTGGGGCTGCCAGAGCAAAGCACCACAGACTGGGTGGCTTCAACAACAGAAATTTATTGTCTCCCAGTTCTGGAGGCTGGAAGCCCAAAATCAAGGTGTCAACAGGGTTAGTTCCTTCCAAGCGCTGTGAGTGAAGGATATGTTCCAGGCCTCTCTCCTTGACTGTCTTCTCCCCATGCCTCTTCACACTGTCTTTCCTCTGTGCCAGTCTTTGTGTCCAAATTTCCCCTTTTTATAAAGATACCAGTCATGTTGGATCCGGGTGCACCCTAATGGACTTACTTTAATTTGATTACCTCTGCAAAGATCCTATCTCAAAATAAGGTCACACTGTGAGGTACTGGGAGTTAGGACTTTAACATATAAATTTTGGGGGACACAATTCCACCCATAATAGCTGGTATATAATATGAAAGCATGAATGAGCTTTTAAGAGTGATTATTTGGATTCCACTTACGGTACTCTTATTGAGTCAAAGAAGTAAGTCGAATAACGTACAATTCATAAGGAGTAAAACCACTCCCGTAAGCAATCCAAGCAGTCTGCATACTGTGGTGGTCTCATCCAACTCCAAAGGCTTAAAAAATTATCGCTATGTTAGTTGATTCCAAATTTATGTCTTTAACTCTCTGAGCTCCAAATTCTTTTATTCAACTCCCTACCTGACATATCTATTTAGAGGGCTCACAGGTATCTCAAACTAAATATGTATAAAACTGAATTCTGAATTATCTTTCTCTCTGCTCCCTAAACATATTTATGCCCACTCCAGTTTTCTTCATTCTTGATCTTTCCTCTCTGCCATCTTATATGCAATCCAGCAGCATGAACGATTGACTCTACCTAAAAGGTATATTTTAAATCTCTCCATTTCCTTCACCTCACTACCATCATCATATCTTGACTAGTCAGATACAATGGCCTCCCTTATGTTGTCCTCATTCCTCTTCTTGACCATCTCCAGTAATTCTCCATTTACAAGCCAGAGAAATTTTATAGAACATAAAATGGACCACGTTACTTTTTTGTCAAAAGTCCTGCAGTAGCTTCCATACTGGTAACAATCTCATCCTCTCTCTGTCATCTAGCCATCCTTGCCTCTTCTGCTATCCTAAGACCTGCTGAGCTGTTCCTGCATGAAGACGTTTACACATGCTATTCTGATGGTCTGGAACACTCATCTACTGAGCCCTCATGTGGTTGGTTCCTCAACATCACTCTCCGTTTAACAATCACCTGCCTGCTCAGAGAAGTTTGGTTTTTTTTTCTGTCTATTCCATCTAAGCAGAAGCCTCTTCCCATTATGCAAGTGAACATGATTGCTTCATTAATAGTTTGTGTCCCAAATCTCAAACTCTCATTATATCATTGGTCTTTATTCACCTTCTTTCACCTTTCCACTAAGAGTTTTCTACCAAGATAGGGGTGAAAGAAGGGACATTTGATATAGTTTTACGTTAGTATTTGTAATTTTTTTTTCATCGTACTTGATGTATTGCTACCATATTAGTACTTGGCTAATATAATGTTAACCAAGACATTCTCCACTTTTAGGTATAATTTTTTCCTGGAACTATATCTTAAGTCAAATAACTTGAATGAACACGTTTTTCCCTTTGCCTATGGAAAATACGTCAAACTTATAATATGAGGGTGTGTTGGGGGTCCCACAAAACCCCCCTTTGGTTCGATGATTCACTAGAAGGACTTACAAAACTCAGGAAAGTTATTATACTCATAGTTATAATTTATTACAGTGAAAGGATACAGATTAACTCCAGCAAAGAAAAAAAGCACATAGTGTGGAGTCCAGGAGAGACCAAATGCAAGCTTCTAGTTGTCCTCTCCCAGTGGTGTCACATGCACAGCACGCAATTCTGTTTGCAACGTGTCACAACACATGTTGTCAACTAGGGGAGCTCACCCAAGTCATGGTATCTGGGTTTCTTTTGGGGAACAGTTACATAAACATGCAGCACCCATATGACTGACCTCAGCTACTAAGACCCCAGCACCATCAGCGGTCAAGCTGATGGCTCAAAGCCCATGCTACAAAAAAAAGAAAATCTCATTGTTTCCATAACATTCCAGAATCATGGGTTACTCCAAAGGCATATCGAATATCAGTATAGATGTCTGCAGTTTTACCTTTAGCTAGAATAGATGCTTTAGTGAGAACATATAATTCAGCTTGTCAAGCCAAAATGGTTAAAAGTAAGTGTGCAGCCTCAATGACCTCAAAAGGGGTTGATATCGCACATCTAGCACAACATTTATCATTTTCATTTTTCAGGTGAGAGCGATCAATAAATCATGAGAAATCAATCTTTGTTAAGGGGGTTTCTTGTAAGTCATCATGAGGGATTATAGGTGATCCATCAAAATCAAACAGTCACGGGGAATCTTTTACGTGGAAGACAGAAGAAGGGTAGCAGGGTTGAGATTGTTAAAACAAACAAGAGTGATATGAGCAGCAGTTAGCAAGAGAATTTCATTAGAAGTAAGATGGCTTGCTGACAGGTGTTGGGTGTGGTGTAAGTTGAAGAGAGCTTCAACAGCATGAGGTATAAAGATGGTCAAAGAGATCCTATGACTATTTCTTCAGTGATCTTTACCAGAACAGCAATAGCAGGGATAGCCCTAAGGCATGAGGCTAACCTTGGACCACAGCACCTAGTTATTGACTGTAGTAACCTAGAGATTGGTGGCAGGCCACAGGTTTTTGGGTAAGTATTCCCAGGACGTTTCTTTCTTTTTTATATACAAAAACGAAAAAAGGGTAGCTGATAGTTTGGATGTTGAAGGCCAGGTGGATTTATTAAGTGTTCCTTCAAGGTTTCAAAGGCCAAGTCGTCTTGGTTTTCCCAGATAATAGGGTGAGGTGTAGTCGTTTTTGTTTTTGAGGAAGATTAGCCCTGAGCTAACTGCTGCCAATCCTCCTCTTTTTGCTGAGGAAGACTGGCCCTGAACTAACATCTGTGCCCATCTTCCTCTACTTTATATGTGGGATGCCTGCCACAGCATGGCTTGCCAAGTGGTGCCATGTCTGCACCCAGGATCTGAACCGGTGAACCCTGGGCCACCAAAGTGGAATGTGCGAACTTGACTGCTGCACCACCAGGCCAGCCTGGTGTAGTCATTTTTAATAGGCATATGGGGCCAGGCCATTAAGGAGAAGTTGGGAATCCAATTGTGACATAACAAGCTAACCCAATAAAATCCCATAATTGATCTTTGGTTTTAGGTTTTGAGAAGCTTAAGATGCTATGAAGCCTACCAAGATCTAGGTATAAAATTTGTTCTGAGATTAAATGTCCTAAATATTGGACTTGAACAAATTGCAACTTTTCTTTTGAGACCTTGTGTCCCTTAGTGGCTAAGAGTTTTAAGAGGTGAATACTGTCTTCTTGTGAGGAAGCTTTGGAGGGTGAGCAGAGAAGTAAATCACTGAAGTATTGTAGTAAGGTGGAGCCTCCAGAAAATTCTGTATTATCTAGGTTAGCTTTTAAAATTTGTGATGTGTATGGTGATGGATTGTAATTAGTCTTTGGTTGGTGAACATGCTTTAATCTACACAGAAATCGAAATTTAATGATGCACTTCTGAAATTTATATAGTGTTACAAACCAATGTTACTGCAATAAAAAAAGAGAAGAGCCTGAGTATCTCTGAAAATTAAACATGACAGCATGTTTTCAATAATAAAAAAAAAATAAATAAAAATAAAATAAAATGTATGAGAAGTAAGAAGGACTTTCAGTAAAACCCTGGGGCATTACTCTCCAGGTAGATTGTTGTCCTTCCCAGGTAAAGGCAAAAAGATACTGGCCAGCCTTATCAACTGGAACACTAAAGCATGCACTGCATAAATCAATCATGGTGAGATATGGATGCTAATAATGTATGGGAATTAGGAACAACAGGATGGTGAGGAATAATAATGTTATGTATTGTTTAGAGATCTTGGACAAATCTCCATTTTCAACCATCAGGTTTTCTTACAGGTAAAATAAGGGTATCACAAGGACTAGTGCAAGAGAGAATTCATCCCTGTGCTTTATAGTCTCTATGAGGGGTCTGATGCCCTGTAAACGCCTTTGTTTACAGGGTATTGATTAATTCTAGGGAGATTTTTTTGAGGGATAAGTTTGGATATTAATGGAGGGAGATGGCACTATGAATTCCTGCTTATGTTCATGGAGGATTTTTCCATAGAGTAGAGGACACTAAATTTAATAATGGAGATGAGTCTAAAGTTTCATTTTTCCCTGTTTTTTCAAGTACATATGAAAGAAAAAGGTTTGGGATTTTCTTGGGATTAGACTCAAGGGATTTAAGTTCAAGGATTCGAACTTGAGTTATTTCTCCCTTTCAGGAGAAAGAAATGGCAGCATGATATTTTTCTAGTAAATCTCATCCCAATAAGTAGACAGCAGCTGATTCACTGAGGAGAAAAAGATGTTTTTCTAGCAAAGGTCCTAATCAAAAGGGCATAGGTTTAGAAATAGGGACATGTTCTGGCTTATTTGAGACCCTCATTATTTGAATAAATATGTTACTCCAAGGAAGAAACTGTTTAATTGTAGTGGGGTTGAGCACTGATGGAGTAGCTCCTGTCAACCATCATTGTAAGGGATGTATCTCTAATCCGGAGAGTAGCTTTCCCCAGCCCATTTAATGGTAGAATGGGAAAAAGTCCATCTTCTTCCTTGGAGGCCCATCATTGGGATGAGTCTGACTCTTGGCTCTTGGAAAGCTGTAGTCGTCTAGACCTTTTTCCTTGTAGCGGTCCCTTTTCCAATGGCCAGGCTTTTACAATAATGACAGAGTCTAGTAGGGAGCCTTTGCTTGGGAGAGTCCATCTGTTGAAGTTGAAGATTTAAGATTTTATTTGCCCTTCTTTTGGAATTATCTTCTATGGTGCAGACGTTGATTAGCTGGGTTGAAGAGATCAGGGTGGACATTGTTTCCTATTCTATGTGGGTTCTCTTGACTAATGGAGATAGATCTCTGTTTAAATGTTTATAAACATTGAATTGAAGGCGACACCGCTGGAGTTAACGTCTACAGGAATTTCCGTTAAAATTCCTGTATTTTCCTTGAAATTCCTGAAATTCCAGAATTTCCTTTAAAAACAATTTGAAGTCTTCTGTAGTAACCATGAACAGATTCATCAGGCTTTGGGTGCATGCTTGAATTTTATTCCAGTCTACTGACGTAGGGAGAGCCCTCGGGATGGCAAGAAGCAGCGTTTGGCTATGGAACGAGCTTGCTCATGTGAAAGAGCTGGTGGTTGACTTACTTGGAATTCTAAAAATTGTTCAGGACTTTCCCAATTAGCAGTTTTCATCTAATGCTGGGCTTGACCTTCTCCAACAGGCATGTGGATTAATTCTGGGAAGCAAGGTGGATAAGTTTGAATCACAATATTGAATTCTTCAACAAATCTATGAGGATCATCAATTACCTTGGAAAATTCTTTTACTATAGCTCTAAATTCAGGTTTGTTCTATGGGATGTAAGCAATTACTGGTTTAGTAGGGTCCTCAGAAGGCCTAATTTTAAAAGAGAGAGATTTAACAGGCTCAGCTGGTAAGGTTTCAGCACTAGAGAAGAAAGGGAGTTCAGACAAAGGAAGGGGTTTAGAAGAGGGCAAATGTGGCTGTAGAGGAGGTGGGGCAGTGGGGTTAGGGGAAACAGCCAACCTTGCTGAGGAAGAGCCCTCAGGTGCTTTTGTAAGTCCTTTCTGTTGTTTATTTCCTTCAGTTAACTTAGAAATAGTATTCTGTAAAGAGGCAATTTTAGAATCTTGAATATGTTTAGAAGCCTCTAGATACCAATTAAAATACCTATTTAGGGGCCGGCCCGTGGCCCAGTGGTTCAAGTTCCACATGCTCCACTTCAGCGGCCTGGGGTTTGTGGGTTCAGATCCTGGACGCAGACCTACTCTACTCATCAGCCACACTGTGGAGGCACCCCACGTAGAAAATAGAAGAAAACTGGCACAGGTGTTAGCTCAGGGACAATCTTCCTCAAGCCAAAAAGAGGAATATTGGCAACAGACATTAGCTCAGAGCCAATCTTCCTCATCTTTTTGACAAGTCCAAGCAGTAAGTTTCTTGGCTTAAGGATGGGGAGAGATTCTTGGCGAATGTTCATTAGCCAAGGGATATATTTCAGTCTTCTGTAATCAGGCATTTATGAGAACAAATAATCTCTCAGTCCTTATGTTTTGTTTTCCTGAGGGTGTAGGTATTCGATTTTCCATTTTATGTCCTACAGTTTCCATTTTAGATTGAATTCTTTCACACTTACGCACAGGTCTGCCGGACCAAAGTTAAGTATCACATCACACCACGCTCATGTGACTAGAATGCAGGTAGTCAACCATCTAGGCAAACTTTTTAAATGTTATCTACCTTATATATGTGGATTTCTTGGCAAAGGTGCTTCCATCTCTTGAACTTTAATCAGCCAAATAGCACAAAGTGACTCCCTAAGCAGAGATAAGGAGGGGTATCAGGGGGAAAAGGGATTATTCCCAATTTGGCAGTTTCTTCCCCCAAATCCATAATGTATCCAACATCTCACTCTTTACACGTGACCTTTGTTTTCTCATATCTGAATTTCCTTAAAATAAGAGCCTTCAACTTTCTAAAATATGCCTCCATTGTGGCAGCACCAGACCTCCATTTAGGTCTGAGAAACAGGTCCAGAGCTCCTGGAATTAGAAAGCCCCAGCCTGGCGTAGGATAAGGAGACTTGGAAATATGGGACAAAGTCAATCTTGCTTACAGTTGAGTAGAAGATTCAATTTGCTTTAATGCTCTTGGTAATTTAAGAATAAGTAGCCTTTAATTTACCATTGTTGTCACACCCCTTTCCTCATGTAACTTAGAGTTATTCTATAGCAACAAATGGCACTCTAAGTTGTATGTTCACAGACCCAATATGCGGGATTGGATATATTATTAGGGCCTGTTGTTTTCCAGATGATACTTTGATGAACATTGATCTCTGAAAAATGCCAACATCTACTGCCACAATCTAGCAAATATTCAAAAAACTATTAATGAATAACCAGATGGGTGAGTGACCAGAAAATGTGGGTTAGTCTCAGAGATGCTGCCAACAAAAGGAACTCCATTGTCCCACATTTAAGTATTTTAGTTAATTTTCATACTAAACTTCAAAAAAAAACTAGGTTAATTGATTTAGTATGGTTAATTCAACTTATCTTAGTTCAAATGATTTTTCAAGGCTTATCCAAAGTTGTGATATTGGTCGGAAAATATCACAGGAATTTCCCCCTGTGTTTTGTCCATTGTACACTGAAAATGCTGTGAACAATGACCACATTAATTTCTGCTTTCTGCATTAAAGGGAAAATGTATGGAAGAATTAAGTTAAGACTAGAGTTGTGTTAAGAATTTTTTAAAGCAAGCAGAAAACAAAAGGCATGTGGGCCTAATTTAACATCATGACTTGGAATCTGAACTAATTACTGGAACTGTGATGGTATATAGTGCATTTCTGAACCCAGGAGATATTAAGAAAAATAAGAAATAATCTCCTTCATTTTAAACTCAGATTGATTCCCTTGGATCCTGCCATATGAACTATGGGACCAGCGTAGTGGTAGGTGCTCCTCCATCAGCCAAGATGTTCACCTATGACCTCAGGCTGCTCTTCACCGGTCACACGTGAAAGGGATGCATTTTTGGAGGTGTGGATGGCAGACCCTCTGGCCTGGGGGTGATGGCTTTAACTCTGTTTCTTTGGTAAGTTAGAGAAGCCTGTTTTCTCATCATATCTCCCTTAAAGGTTCTTCTTCCAAGGATGGGTCTGAAGTAATCTAAAATGAGACTGTGACCACGATGCAAAAGATAGTTACCTACTCCTCACCTTGATTTAGGGCTAATATTGATGGGTGTATTTTTAATATTAGGATCTGGAAATCAACTTCCCCAAAGGCCTGAATGAGAGACATTGGCAATGTCTCTATTGGAATGATTTTATGGGACAGGAAGTTCTGATTTAATCCGTTATTTTCAATATACACAAGAACATATGAAAAATAGAATTGCTTCAATTCACAATAGCATCAGAAAAAAATTGTGGACCCAAAGCCAAAATAAACAAAAGGAATTGTCACGTTTTATAGTTGAGATTCACACCAGAGTGACTGACACAGACAATGGTCAATTATCAGTCCTGATCTTACATGAACTATCAGCAGAATTTGATACAGCTGGCGGCTCCCTTTTTCTCAAATACTATGTTCACTTGGCTTCTAAATATTTTCTCCTCCTCTCCCTCCTTTTCCCTCACTGGGGAATCTTCCACGTCCCTCAAACCTCTAGCTTTGGTGTGCCCTAGGGCTGGTTCTCAGATCTCTTCTTATTTACATTTACAATACTTCCAAGGTGATCTCCTCTGGTATCATGGATTTAAATACACCCTATTCATCACACTTCAGATTACATCTTGAGCCTAGACGCTACTTAAGCTACAGACTCATATACCCATATAGACATGCAAATTTAACTTTGCCTGAAACCACCCCTGATTCCACCATCTCCTCCCATCTCAATAAACGACAGTTCTGTCATTCCTGTTGCTCAGGCCTGGAACTCTGGATTACATGCTTTCTCTCATACAATGAATGTTTCAGCAAATCCTGTTGGCTCTGTCTTCAGAATATATCCAGGATCTGACCCTTTCTCACCAGCACCATCACTTGTCCAAACTCCCGTCATCTCCTTCCTGCATGATGGTAACCTTTTAAATGGTCTCCCTGCTTTTGCCCTTTGCTCCCATATAGAGTATTCCCCACAGAGCAGCCAGAGTGAGACCCCCTAAAAGGGAAATCAGATCAGGTCACTCCTCTCTCAAAACCCTCTCAATGGTTTCCTTTCTCACTCAGAATAAAATCCTCAAACGTGCCCTGGCTGTAAGGCCCCGCAGCTACTTCCTTCTGTTGCCACCCTGCCTCCTCCCTGCGCGGGCTTGCCTGCACTCCACCTAAATGCCTTTGCATTTACTCTGCCCTCTCTCTGGCATATTCTTTCCCAAGATTTCTGGCTAGCTCATTTATGTTTTGGTTCAGATGCCACCTTATTAGGCAAGGCTTCTCTGAGGTGTATAAAATAGCATTCCTTCCTCGCCTCCTTCCAGGGCCCCACCCCGGTCCTCTGGCACTGCCTAGCCCTCTTACTCTGCTTGCCTTTTCTCTTGTGTGCTCCTCTCTGTGTTGACTGATTTGTTTATTGTCAGTCTCTCTGCACTAAAATGAGAGGATTCTCATGCTTCCTGAGCGCAGGGACTGGGGATGTTTTGCCTCTGTTATAGTCCCAGCTTCTGGAAGGGTGCTTGGTCCTTCATGCGTACTCAAAGATATTTATTGAATAACTGAATTTTACTTCTAACAGTACTGAATAACCCATAATATCCCCACGTCCCACAAATAGTCAAAGTGAGGAGGCTTAGCTTATATCTCTTATTATTTGTTCCTCCATTCAAGGCTTATTTCCTCTAAGGACCCTTCTCTAAAGAACCTCATTCATATCAACCAGCCAGGTAATGTTATGGAAAGAGAACAAGCTTTAGCCTCATGTTGACCCTTGTTTGTGTCATGGGTGACCTTGACAAAAGCTGTAACAGCAGAGTGCTGAGTGGGCTCAAGACAGAATGGGTATGAAAGGAACTGAAAAGGGAAACAGTGAGTTGGAGACAATTCCTTCTGTAAAGGTTTTACGTAAAAGGAGAAGAGATATGGGGCAGCTAAAAGGAAATGAAGGGGTCAAGAAAGATTTGTGGGATTTTTTTGCCTTTGTTTTTTTAAGATGGGAGAAATAAAGCTTATTTGTGTGCTGTTGAGAATAGTCCAATGTGGGTAAAAGGTAATAACGTAGGAGAGAGAGGAGCAAATATAAGATAATAAAATATAAAGATTATTTAGTAAAGTCTAAAGAGAAAATGTGTGCTTATTTTACAGGTTGGAAAAGCAGAGATGATGTTCTAAAACTAGTGACTGATTTCCTGGCAGAGAAATTTGACCTGGACCAGTTGATAACCCATGTTTTACATTTTAAAAAAATCAAGGAAGGATTTGAATTGCTTTATTCAGGCCAAAGATATCTCCTTTTTAATGATGATCTTGTCTCCTCCCCACAGGCTACTTTTAAAATTTGATATTTATAAATGTACCTGTTTCCTTCATATCTTATTTCTGACTATTTAATCTAGCAAGTTTGATATAGCTGATTACTTCTGCCTCGTAGACTTAGTATATCATTGTCTATATTAACCATTTTAAAAAGTCCTCTGGACTTTTGCACTGGATTGATTTCATCTTGGCTATTTTTATTTCATTATAAAGATGCTCACTTCAAGTAATGCCACAAAACCTCCTTACTTCACAGTTTCTCAAGTGCTATTTCAAATGTACTTTCTTCTGATCCTTGCAGGCAAGGTATTATTATTGTTACCATTCTTAGTTGAAGAAACTAGTGTCGTGAGAAGCAAATAAATAACTCGCTATACCTTGTAAGGGCAGCAGGAGGATGCAAGCTCAATGCAAACACTGTGCTCCTTTCCCCACCCTGGAATTCCTCTGACAGAGCTGGCAAGCTCCCGGTAAACCTGGATGCTCTTGTCAGTACTCTTGTTGCTTCTGAGGGTTGAGCAAGGGTAGAAGTAGAACGAGCGAGGAATTCACACAAATGTCAGCTATGGTGTTTGCCTTTGGGTGTCTGGGACAGCAGTCAGAGAGCCTACCTGCTGGATGAAATGGGGTTTCTTTCCCTGGGTCTGTAAATATTTACTGAGAAGCCACTATGTGCTATGGATTTGGGTTTCATTAGCAAAATGCAACTGCACATGAATCTGAGATCCAAATTCTCACTGAGTTTTCGCCTGAGTGATTCTGCAATGTTGTGTCTTGTCTCTACATCTGATCTAGACCACGGAGTCATTGTATTATGAACATATGTTTAAATTCTTTCTAAGCAAGAAAAAAATGGGCTAAACTGTCAGAACTCCCCCCCACCCCCCCAGACAAGTTTACTCAGTTAAGCAAAACTAATAGCTTAGTATGGCCAGCTTGAAAAATAGCTACTCATTGTGGACCAAAGAAACATAAATTCCTCTCTCAGGAATTTTGCTTCAACTATCACCTTAATGCAGTGACTTCCAAATTGACATTTACAAACCTAAGCTCTTTAATTTCCATCTACTTCCTGCATAGTTCCACTTGCATGTCTCACTTGCATCAACTTCAACCCAAAATAATTCTTCCACTAGTATGTCTTATCTCAGCAAACAATGCCACTTATTCTTCTTTTACAAACTAGAAGCCATAGCATCACATTTGACTTCTTCTTCACTCCTGCCTACCACATACAAACTGATGCTAAACCCCAATGATGCAACCTCATTTCCCCTCCAACATCCCTCCCTCTCCTTGCCCATGATAGTTACCTTAGTTCTGTCTAATCATCTCTCACCAGGACATGTTGACACAGCAGCGTGATAATAGGTTTCCTGCCCTCTGTATTCTACCATACTAGCCAGGCTTTCTCTAAGCTGCAGAAACTCAAGTTGCTCCAAAATGTCAATGCCTCAGCATGGTTTTGAAAGCCTTTACTATTGGACCACAATCTATTTTCATTTATTAAGGTATCCAGTCATGTGCAACTAAGAATTTAGTAGCCCCTCTACTGCAGCCTCTGTGCTGGGCTCTGGGGCTAAAGTGAGGGAGTAGGTCTTATCTACTTTTACAGTCTCCTAGGCATCCAGAAGTCTAAACACACTGGATTAGCCTTCCTTTTCCACTTTCCTAGTCTTATTTATACTTTCTCCTCGGCCTGAAAATCCCTTTCCTGTTGTCAGCCTGTTGCAATTGAAGTGATGCTTCAAGAATCAGTTTAGATTCCCTTATCACAGAGCCGCAAGAAATAAAATTAACTGGTGAGGACCTCTGGCACAGAAGAATTTCCAGTAGCAGAATTTCCCTGAAGTTTGCCATAACAGATAGGAAGGACAATTACTTCAACTGTTCTTGTTTTACATTTCAGCATTCAAACCGTCCCGACGTTTCGAGATTCGAAGTGGCAGGAGATCCGTGTTATGTGGTAGTGACCTGGGGCTTCCCTTTCCACACTTTCCTCCACTGTGTGGACTGCGGCTCTGTTTCACAAATACAAGCAGAAGTAGAGGATTTGGTGAAGAGATATAATCTTTATGAAATATATATATATAGTTTTTTGAGGAATATTAGCCCTGAGCTAACTACTGCCAATCCTCCACCTTTTGCTGAGGAAGACTCGCCCTGAGTTAACATCTGTGCCCATCTTCCTCTACTTTATACGTGGGACGCCTACCACAGCATGACGTGCCAAGCGGTGCCACGTCTGCACCCAGGATACGAACCAGTAAACCCCGGGCCGCCCAGAAGTGGACCGTCCACCACGGGCCAGCCCTGAAATAAATATTTAGAGTCTTACAAGCACCTGAGAATTAGCCGGGGCTTTGGTCAACAACATTAAAATTTAAAATTTACATTCTCTTTGGCTGTAGTTACATATCTTGAAAAAAATATGCTTGGATTTTTATGTTGGAATAGAGCTTTTTTAAAAGGAGTTTTAACCAGCTGCCACCACTTAGAGCAGATTTAGCATGTAAATATATGGTATTGTATTTCCTAAAGTAATATTCATTTTACAGATGGCCTTTAACACATTGGAACTGTTTTTTAAAATTCAAATGTAAATATTTTTTAAAAACACTTGTCATAGATTAACTTGCATTAGATTTTGAAATCGGCCCATTGTGTGATACAAGTTAATTGATTAGATTAGAAAAGAAATAGGGAGATTTAAGGGAAAGGCACATTTGTCAATGATTAACTTTACGAATCATCATTATATAACTGAGAGAAATGGAAGAAGCATACTATAAGGGTGTATGAGACTATTTGCCAGCATATATTAATATTTCAGGAAATATGCCTTTTTATACTACTTAGATATAAAAGTGCAGCTGGAATCACCTTGTAATTTGTATCCTGGTGTTCAGGTCAATAAAGTAGAACCATTAGTCCCTAAGTCCTTATTTACTTAGTAATGACTCCACTTAAAAAATGTTTTAGATTTGGTCCAACTGCACTGGCATATCTATGTGCATATAATACATTAAAAATTCTAAATAAAATTTAAATATTTTACAAAATATTTTGTAGTGATATATTTTCTTTCAAGAGGGCAGGTTTATTTTGTTATTGAGCTTTTATTGGCCGTGGATAAAACATTAAAGCACATGAAAACGTAAAACACTTTATAAGAAAAATAAGTAAGGTAGACATAGCAAAAATTGAGGGTTTCCATTTAAGGATGTCATGTAGCTTAGACAGTCCTGCCTAGGTAGATTGCAAAGTGTCCCGGTAAATATGAGCCACGTTACACAATGAATATTTCCCAATGAAAGTGACTTCAGCCCAAAGGTCAAAAGCTTTCTTTTGTTTTACCAGTTTGTTGATCTAGGCTCAATCGAGGTTTAAAAAAAACACCACAGCTGAAACACCTGAAAAGGATATGGAGCTGGTCTGTGAAGTACCTGCATCAGCAGCCAAGGGCAGCTATGGCAGTTCTCAAAGTCCTGATAAATCACCATGGCTTATAAAGATGTACACTCTACACCTAAGAATCATTTGAGACATTTCCCTCATCCATTAGACATGTCTATAGTTAGGACACTAGGACCTAATCAATGAAGGAAAACTGTCCCCAAAAAAGCGTTTTTAACCAGAAAAATATGGAAAACAAAAAAAACAAATTAATGCTTATGTCTCTTATCTCAAATTTAAACAACATATTAAATAAGGATATCTAAAGTTGTATATGAATATAGTTACATCAAAAGAAATAAATTCAAGAAGGAATAAACATTTATATTCTCAGATCAGTTTTTGAAATGAACTCCACTTTATGCCTAGAGCTTCCGTAAATTATATTTTTACAAATGATACATGTTACGATTTTACATATTTAATATTCATTATGAAACTTTGTGGAATAATTTCTCACTTCTGAGCTTGTCATTGGCCAAATAGTGAACAGAAAGGCCTCCTACTATCTTGCCAGGAAAACTTACTTAGGAATAGTTTTTTATCTTTTCTCCACTGTATGTTCTTGGCACCTTTGTTGAAGATGAGCTGTCTGTAATGTGTGGTTTTACTTCTGGGCTTTCAGTTCTGTTCCATTGATCTGTGTGCCTGTTTTTGTACCAGTTCCATGCTGTTTTCATTACTATAGCTTTATAGTACATTTTGAAGTCAGGGATTGTGATACCTCCAGCTTTGTTCTTTTTTCTCAGGATTGTATTAGCAATTCGGGGTCTTTTGTTGCCCCATATGAATTTTAGGATTCTTTGTTCTATTTCCATGAAGAATGTCATTGGGAGTCTGATAGGGATTGCATTGAATCTTTAGATGTCTTTGGGTAGTATGGACATTTTAACTATGTTTATTCTTCCAATCCATGTGCATGGAATCTCTTTCCATCTCCTTATGTCATTATCAATTTCTTTCAGTAATGTCTTATAGTTTTCATTGTATAAGTCCTTCACCTCCTTGGTTAAATTTATTCATAAATATTTTATTCTTTTTGTTGTGATTGTAAATTGAATTGTATTCTTGAGTTCTCTTTCTATAAGTTCGTTATTAGAGTATAGAAATGTAACTGATTTTTGTAAGTTGATTTTGTACGCTACAACTTTACTGTAGTTGTTAATTATTTCTATTACTTTTCCAATGAATTCTTTAAGGTTTTCTATATATAAGATCATGTTGTCTGCAAACAGCAAGCGTTTCACTTCTTCACTCCCTATTTGGATTCCTTTCTCTTGCCTAATTTCTCTGGCTAAGAACTCCAGTACTGTGTTGAATAAGAGTGGTGATAGTGGGCCTCCTTGTCTTATTCCTGTTCTCAAAGGGATGTCACTCAGTTTTTGCCCATTGAGTATGATGTTGGCTCTGGGTTTGTCGTATATGGCCTTTATTATGTTGAGGTAATTTCCTTCTATTACCATTTTGTTAAGAGTTTTTATTGTAAAAAAAATAAATGGCTGTCGTATCCTATCAAATGCTTTCTCTGCATCTATTGAGATGATCATGTGGTTTTTATTCCTCATTTGGTTAATGTGGTGTATCACGTTGATTGATTTGTGGATGTTGAACCATCCCTGTGTCCCTGGTATAAATCCCACTTGATCATGATGTACGATCTTTTTGATGTATTGCTGTATTCGGGTTGCCAATATTTTGTTGAGGATTTTTGCTTCTATGTTCATAAGCAATATTGGCCTATCGTTTTCTTTTTTTGTGTTGTCCTAGTCAGGCTTTGGTTTCAGAGTGATGTTGGCCTCATAGAATGTGTTAGGAAGTGTTCCATCTTCCCTAATTTTTGGGAGTAGCTTGAGAAGGATAGGTATTAAATCCTCTCTGAAAGTTTGGTAGAATTCTCCAGGGAAGCCGTCTGGCCCTGGGCTTTTAGTTTTTGGGATGCTTTTGATTGCTGTTTCAATCTTTTTACTTGTGATTGGTCTATTGAGATTCTCTCTTTCTTCTTGATTCAGCTTTGAGAGGTTGTAAGAGTCTAAGAATTTATCCATTTCCTCTAGATTGTCCATTTTGTTGGCATACAGTTTTTCATAATATTGTCTTATAATCCATTGTATTTCTGTGGTATCCATTGTTACTTCTCCTCTTCCAATTCTAATTTTATTTATCTGAGCTTTCTCTCTTTTTTTTCTTTGTAAGCCTGGCTAGGGGTTTGTCAATTTTGTTTATCTTCTCAAAGAACCAGCTTCGTTTCATTGATCTTTTCTATTACCTTTTTTGTTTCAATAGCATTTATTTCTGCTCTGATTTTTATTATTTCTCTCCTTCTGCTGATTTTGGGCTTTGTTTGTTCTTTTGCTAATTCAGTTAGGTATAGTTTGAGATGGCCTATTTGGAATTTTTCTTGTTTGTTAAGGTAAGTCTGTATTGCAATGAATTTTCCTCTTTATATGGCTTTTGCTGCATCCCATATGAGTTGGTATGGTATATTTTCATTTTC
Organism: Equus przewalskii; assembly: GCF_037783145.1. Lineage (NCBI taxonomy): Eukaryota > Metazoa > Chordata > Mammalia > Perissodactyla > Equidae > Equus > Equus przewalskii. Next base: position 39,916,367 of record NC_091833.1, read on the forward strand.
ATTTGTCTATAGCCCTTTTTTGATTTCTCCTTTAATTTTTTCAATGATCCATTGTTTGTTCAATAGTGTGTTGTTTAGTCTCCATATCTTTCCCCCTTTCTCAGATTTTTCCTTCCAATTAATTTCTAGCTTCATGGCATTGTGATCAGAAAAGATGCTTGTTATTATTTCAATCATCTTAAATGTATTGAGGCTTTCCTTGTTTCCCAACATATAGTCTATCCTTGAGAATGTTCCATGCGCACTTGAGAAGAATGTGTATTCTGTTTTTGGATGAAGTGTTCTATATATGTCTATTAAGTTCAACTGGTCTAGCTTTTCATTTAATTCCACTGTTTCCTTGTTGATTTTCTGTCTGAATGATCTATCCATTGATGTGAGTGGAGTGTTGAGGTCCCCTACTATTATTGTGTTATTATTAATATCTACTTTTAGGTTTGTTAATAGTTGTTTTACATACTTTGGTGCTTCTGTGTTGGTACATAGATATTTATAAGGGTTATGTCTTCTTTGTGGAGTGTCCCTTTAATTATTATATACTGTCCTTCTTTGTCTCTCTTTACCTGTCTTATCTTGAGGTCTACTTTGTATGATATGAGTATTGCAACATCTGCTTTCTTTTGTTTGACATTAGCTTGGAGTATGGTGTCCCATCCCTTCACTCTGAGCCTGTGTTTGTCATTGGAGCTGAGATGTCTTTCCTGGAGGCAGCATATTGTTGGATCTTGTTCTTTAATCCATCTCACCACTTTGCGTCTTTTTATTGGAGAATTTAATCCATTTATGTTTAGGGTGATTGTCGATATATGAGGGCTTAATGCTGCCATTTTATCACTCGTTTTCCAGTTCTCCTGCATTTCCTTTGTTTCTCACCCTGTGTATTTTGGTCTATCAACTGAATTATGCAGTTTTTTATTTTGTGTTTCTTTGTTTTCTCCTTATTTATTATTTGTGTCTCTGTTCTGCTTTTTTGTTTAGTGGTTACCATGAGGTTTGTATTCAAAATCTCGTAGATAGAATAGTCCATTTTCTAAGGGCCTCTTATTTCCTTAGACTAAACCGATTCAGTCCCTCTCCTCTTCCCCTCCTAAGTTGTTTTTCTCACATCTTATTCCATCTTGTGTTGTGAGTTTGTGATTAAAATGACAAGATTATCTGTGTTTTTGGTGTTGTCCTTTCCTTTGTCTTTAATGTGATTCTTGAGTATTTCCTAACTTGTTCTGATGTATAGCTACAATTTTCTGATTTTGTCTACCTATTTACCTCCTTACTCTGTGCTTTGTAACCCCTTTCTCCTTTTTTTTTTTTTTCAGGTATGAGGGCTTTCTTGAGGATTTCTTATAGGCGGCATCTCATGGCTATGAACTCCCTGAACTTTTATCTAGGAAAGTTTTTATTTCTCCATCATATCTGAAGGATATTTTCACTGGATAGAGTATTCTTGGCTGAAAGTTTTTGTCTTTCAAAGATTTGAATATGTCATCCTAGTCTCTCCTAGCCTGTAAGATTTCTACAGAGAAATCTGCTGAAAGCCTGATAGGGGTTCCTTTGTAGGTTATTTTCTTCTGCCTTGCTGCCCTTAATATTTTTTCTTAGTCATTGACTTTTGACAGTTTTACTATTATATGCCTTGCAGTAGGCATTTTACATTGACATATTTAGGAGATCTGATAGCCTCTTCCACATGGATTTCCATCTCCTTTCCTACCTTTGGGCAGTTCTCTGCTATTATTTCTTTGAACAAGCTTTCTGCTCCATTCTCCTTCTCTTCTCCCTCTTGAATACCTATAGTTCTTATGTTGCATTTCCTAATTGAGTCGGATATTTCTTGGACACTTTCTTCATTTCTTTTGAGTCTTAGTTCTCTCTCCTTCTCTGTCTGGAGCATTTCAACATGTCTATCCTCGATTATGCTGATTTCCTCCTCTATGAGGTCTACTTGAGTGTTGAGGGAATCCGTATTTTGCTTTATCTCTTCCATGGTGTCTTTCATCTCCAATATTTCTGATTGGTTCTTCTTTATTGTTTCAATCTCTTTTGTGAAGTAGCTCCTGAACTCGTTAAATTGTTTCTCTCCATTCTCTTTTAACTCATTGAGATTTTTAATGATAGCTGTTTTGAATTCTCTGTCATTTACATATTTCTGTGTCCTCAGGACTGATTTCTGGGTACTTGTCATTTTCTCTCTGGGCTGGAGATTTAATAGAATTTTTGATAATGCTAGAGGGTGTGGCTGTGTTTTTGCACATCATGGTATTATTTGATTGCAGTTACTGCCTATCATCACTGAGTGGGCATCAAGAGCCAAGTATTCTGAGCCCTTTGTGTTCCACCAAGATTGCAGACAGTGGAGCCAGCACTGGGTGGGTTGCAGGGAGGGGCTCTTTCTTCTGCATGCTCTTTGGGCTTTCTTGCTCTTCCCTTCCTATCTGCTCTCCTGGGGTGTTGGTTTGATGAGGTCACCCCTGCATTAGCTTTAAGCTTGGTAAGGGCTTTCCCATAGGCTGCAAGGGCCCTCAGGGATCTTTGATGTTCCTGCAAGTGAAAACCCCCTCCCCCCTGCCCTCCCTGTCAGAGGCAGCCCACAATCGCAGATCCCAGTCTTTTGGGGAAGGAGTGGAGTTTTATTTTACTCTATTCTACCTCCTCTGAGGGGGCTGCAGCCTTTCCACCCTCTGTCGTATGGCTGTGTGGGTCTCGCAGATGTCTTTTGTGTTGTGTTTGGAAGTCCTCTGTTGGAGTAGGAATGTCTTTTTAGTTGTATGGGGGAGGGGAGAGATAGCTGGGAAAGCTCACTCTGCCATTATGCTGACATCGCTTGGAACAGTTTTTTAAATCATCAGAAAACACTGATTCTAAGTAGAAATCTGGAAATTGATAGTTTTTGTATATTTCTCATTTCTAGTCATTAAAGCTTTGTCAAACTGAGTTCTTGCACGTTAAACCAAGGGATAAATGAGAAGAAATAGCTAGAGGAATGTTAAACAAAATATCCTGCTTCATGTTTAAAGAATAATCTAGAATTTTCATCTTTTAAATCATGTGTGAAGAGCATTCATTCAGCATTTTTTTTCACTTCAACCATGCACCAAGCACTGAATTAGGTAAACATCCAGCTCACAGCAGTGAATAAAACAGACATGGTTTCTGCCCTTACAGAGCATATAGTGTAATATGAGACCCATTTAATAAGAAAGTAAACATATAAATATATCGCTTAAACTTGTGATGTGTTAAATAGGGCAATGATCAAGGTACTGTGTTAGAGAAAAAAGGAGAAGAAAGGGAAGAAATTTCCAACTTTCTATAAGGTGTCTTGGAAGTCCACTCTGAGAAGGTCAATTTAAGCTCACATCTGAAGGATGAGCTGGAGCCAGCCCTGTGAAGAGAGGGGCAAAATTCTCCCGGTTGAAGGAGTTACATGTTCAAAGGCCAGGAATTTGGAAAAGTTGACCATCTCTAACTGGGAATTGTAAAAAAGCCAGCCCAGCTGGTATTTGCCTCCAAACATTAAAGATATTGTTTAGGTTCATGAACCTGAAAATTGCTAATTCCTAATGGACATTTTTATACATTTATTTATTTCAGTAGCCAGCTTTCTCACATACTTGTCTGGAAAAGAACATTCTTAAATTATTACCAAGATTTATATGAAATAATTTTTACTTAGAGGAATAAAATGACTACATATAGCTTCCCCAGGAATATTCTTTCCCGCAGGATCTCAACTCCAGTCTGCAAAAGTTCCTTCTACCAGAATTTTCCTTCTTGTTTCTTGCTCCTCTTTATATGTAAAATTTTCTATGTTCCTCTCTAATAATTAGCTAACTGGACTCAGAAACTGGTTTATAGTATTTATCTCCTTTATTCATATGCATCTGTCCATCTTTTTGTTCCTTACTCCCACACAGAGTGGTATTCCTTTCACTAAGGAAAACGAAAGTCCCTGTTACTCCAGAAAACCAGCCTTAGGTTCTAGTACTTCCTTTGACTACTCTTCTGACATTGCCAGTCACCCCACAGGCCCAGAGAAGTGACTGATGCCTTTCCTCAGAGTTCAACTCATTACACATGCAAAGTTTCAGAAGATAGGGACCATGCTCCAAATTCTTTCTTAAGTATCTAGTGGAATATTTTGTTCCCAGTGGACACCACACAAACATTCTTGAACAATTCAACAATTGAATTGAGGGGATTATATAATTCTGGCTGTGTCACATGTCCAAAGCACTAAATACATCGTCACGTTAGCCAAAGAATTGAAGAAAGTAGCAAGATATATTCTTGGCAACTCCTCCTTCAGGTAGTCAAATATTTAATTTCAAATTTTGGCTTACTTTCCCCTACTGTGAATGAACAAGACTCTCACTTAAAATTCAAGTCAATATTTTAATTAAAAATATTTGTTTGAGTTTTCAATTGCACATTTGGTAACAGCAATGTTTTACCTTTGCTAGCATTTTATAAATTTCAATGCAAGTTTTGGCAAAGAACCGTATACTTATATAACTATCTGGCATGCTTCAAATGGAGTGCTGCTTATTTAGCAATGTCTTTTGTGAAACAAACTTTCCTACGAAAAAGTCATGAAATACAAATATTGTGCTCTGATTGTGGATTACAACTCTAGTCAATGCATGATGTGGTGGCCTGATTCCAAAGGCCTGGGTTAAAACTCTCCACATCTGAGGCCCCATTGAGCTCCAACTTTCAAAGGCTTTAATGAGAAGGAGGACTCTTGGTTTCTCTTTACTCTGGAAAAGAAGACTGAGGAGTGTCTCCCTAGGAATAAAAAGTGCTAAAGCACTTTCAATTTGTCTTTGCAAAATAGGGGATCCATGCTAAGCACTTTAGTTCTGGCAAATGAGAATCATAGGCATAGACTCTCCCCAGGAAGACATCGAAGGTTCTGGGAAGCACTTGGTGGAATTCGAAAGAAACTCTCAAGTGAGTCAGCTTGACCAAGGATTAAATAACTTGGCAAGAAAGAGAGAGAGGACTGGGTTCTAGGACTCAGCCCTAACACTATCAGGAGGCTCTATTTCATCCTATCTGTTTCTAGGATGCTTGCTATGGCAGAATTCTACCCTAATTTGGGCTGTTGTCCCTTTGAAATTTTAAAAATTATCACTTTAACATATGGTTTTCTTGAAAGCCCATTTCCCCCTCTTTTGAGGTTTGTATTATTTAAAGAATAATTCCTATCTCTTTCCTCCACTTTCTTTGTTAATTGATTAAACCATGGGAAATATGCCATGTTGTTTAAATTACTTCCTCTGCTTGTAACACGGGTAAAATGAAGACACGGGGCTACTTCCCTACTTGGGAGGTCTATATCAGAGGCTACCAGACTAAGGACTTTCACAGAGGAGCTCAGGCATGTTCCTTTGGTGTTGCTGCATTAGGTAATGCTTTTAGGAATAGTAAGAGTCCCTGAAAGGGGAAACACCTAATCATTCCCTGAAGTCTCCACACCTCACTTTGAGACCTCTGTTATGAGGTTTCTCTGCCTTTATTCCAGAATATTTTCCTCCTTTTAAAAATTTACACAATGGAAATATCCGTGAAAGCCCATGTCCCACTACTTTTCCCTAAAACTAGCTTAGCATTTTGACCTTACCCATACGGATTAATTCTCCAACTACTGGGAATAACCACATGGATACTCCATGGGTAATTCAAACTAACATGGCCAAATTAAACCCCTTCTTTCCTCCAGAGCTGCTCTACCTCCTGTGTTCTCCTCTTTAGTTTGTGGCCCCACCATCCACTCAAACTGGAAAGCTGGGCATCATGCTCGATTCCTTCCTCTGTACCAGTCTTCACGTCTAATGAATCACCAAGACCTCTTGGTTTTACTTCTTAAATATGAATCAATCAATTCCCTCTCCTTCTTCCCAGTTAGCAGGCTTCCCTGCTTCGTTCCTTCACCTCTTGGCCAAATTCCTGTGATAACCAGCTAACGCACAACCCTGCCTATTGTAGAATGGCTTTGGACTGTCTCATCCAAATCCTCTAAGCCCATCCACAGGAATGTCCAAATTGAGTACTCTCTTTTTTCTGTTCTTTAAAACACAAGAAGGGGGCCAGCCCCGTGGACAAGCGGTTAAGTTCACACACTCCGCTTTGGTGGCCCAGGGTTTCACCAGTTCGGATCCTGGGTGTGGACATGGCACCACTCATCAGGTCACTCTGAGGTGGCGTCCCATATGCCACAATTAGGAGGACCTACAACTAAAATGTGCAACTATGTACTGGGGAGATTTGTGGAGAAAAAGCAGAAAAAAACAAAACAAAACAAAAAACACAAGAAAGCTTTTTGAGAGCAAGGGAAGAGGCAGCACTAACCTCCTTGTACCACATTCTCTCACCTCAGGCCTCAGAGCAGGATACCTCACTGTCCTGGCATGGACAGGATGTGTAGGGTGTAGAGAGAATGCCCTGTTCATTGTGGACCAGCTCTTCTGGGGCCCTGGTTACTTCCTGTTCAGTGGGAGTGAAAGGAACAGGCTACCACCTGAAAAAGATGGATATAATGCCAAGCACAGGTGTACTCTATGGCCAGGGCTCCGATCTTATTGATGACCTCTCCTCCTTTCCATCAGAGCAAGAACTCTTATTACACCTTTTCCCTTAAGAAGATGGGGATTTATCTTTCACTGGCTTGTTTCCCCTGAAAACCAAGATAGAGGATTTTAAATATCATGGACTTAACTGCTTTATCTTTCATTGGAGACAAGCTTAGTAATACTTTGGGAATCATGACATTCTTTTAGTTAGATTTACTGAGTTTTTAAGTATAAGTTTACTCAATACTCACCAAAAACATCATCTGTGAGACTTCCTAAATCTTCCTTATTCTTTGTAAAATTGCCAATACTTAAAGAGAAATTTTCTAAGGTAATTACAAAGAGAACTTTGGGAAACTCCGTATACCCTGTCTCTTCTCTCATTACTCTCAGACTTGTCTTCCCTCAGTATCTAGATTGAGACATCCAAAAGACAAATCTGACCATGCCATTCCTTTACTTAAAAATCTTTCAGTGGCTCTACTTTGCCTCTAGGATGTGAGCATGAATCAAAGGCCCTTTGTGATGGGCCAGCTGACTTCCCACCATGCTCAGGCAACACTAAAATGCTTGCACCCACCATACTCAGGGTTTTTTTTCTTCCTTGCTTTTTCTCTTACTATTCCCCTTCCTAGCGTCTTCTCCCTTCCTGCCCCCTTGTTTTAGCACATTCCTGCTCATCCTTCAGGGTTCAGTTTAGTCTTCACTTCTCCAGAACTTCTCCTCCAATCTTAGCATCTCCCTGCACTCTCAATAACCTGGCTATGATTCTGTCACTGTGTGTACCATGTTACACTGTAGTATTTTGTTCATGTGATTGTTCCTTCACGAGTCTATTCATTATGTCCAGCTGCTGGCAGAGAGGCTAACAAGAATAGATGTCTAACAAATGCATGAATGAAAAGCTCTTGATCCCATGAGGACTGGTTTCCTTGGCATGACTCAGAAGTGGGCTGAAGGTGACAGTATGTAGGTTGAAGAGTCATGGGAGAGTTCATAGTTAAGATAGGAGAAATTAGAAATATCTACTCCCTTTTTTCTTTTTACAAAAAGGTATTGGCTTTTTTCTTAAGATTGGCACCTGAGTTAACATCTGTTGCCAATCGTGTCTTTTTTCCTGCTTCTCCCCATATCCCCCCAGCACATAGTTGCATACTTTTAGTTGTGGGTCCTTCTAGTTGTGGCATGTGGGATGCTGCCTCAGCATGGCTTGATGAGTGGCGCCATGTCCACACCCAGGATCCGAACCAGCGAAACCCTGGACCACCATAGCGGAGTGTGTGAACTTAACCACTCAGCCACGGGGCCAGCCCTACCTGCTTCCTTTTGCATGTGCTGTGGGACACTTTTCCAGCTGCCTGGTTCATTTCTCTTTTCCAGTGGAGTAGAGGAAAATGAAACCACAGCTGAAAACTCTGTACTTGATGGAGACACCAAAATGAAATGCTGCACCAGTTGTGCAACTTGCATAAATTACTTTCTCCCACTTTTCTCATGCACAACCTAGAAATTGCTTTAGGAATGAGAACAAATGTACAGAAAATTGTCTGTCCATCAGTGTATAAATAATTTTCTAGCTTATAAACAGTTTCCTAGGCTCAGGGAGTTATTGCGGAGAGTTATTATTCGATTCCTACTGTGACTCCAAGTTTTTCCAGTGATCTCTAAGTGTCCAAACTGAGTACTCTCTTTTTCTCTAAGTGTTTACTTTGGTTGTTGCTATAATTTTAATTTTTCTATTTTCTCTTTCTTCCTTATGTTGGTGAGCTTCCAACCCCCATAAGCCAGGAACCAGAATTGTCATCACAGTTGTGCTCACACTGCACAGTCACTGCTTATTGACTTGTCTGCTGAACAACTTGAGCACAGGATCTATGTCAGTCATGATCCTAACAGGGAACAGGAGACTTAATCAAACTGAGTTTAATTGAAAAAAGTTTAATAAAGAGTTTTTTCTGAGGTGTAGGCAGGGTTAGACACTCTAACAAGGGGTGATGAAGTATCCAAGGTCTCATTTCAGTGGGAAACTATTGTTACTTCTAGGCCTGAAGGGCAAGGGCAAGGAGAGCTCTAGAATCTGGTGAGAGCTGGAGCCCAGCATAGGGGCTGCCTGAGGAGCTGTGGCCGTAGCAGAGGACACTCACTGCCAGACCAGGCGGGCAAAGGGGAGGACAGGGAAGGAAGACCCAGCCTCTCTCTCCTCCTGCCCTCTGACCTTCTGCAGGTGCTTTGTCTTGACCCAGCTGAATCCCAGAGGCTAGGGAGGCCTGGCATTCCAGCTGTGGGGATCAGCCTCCTGAGGGCAAGCAGGCAGAGGTTGTTGCAGGAGAGCATAGCAACGTTATTGCAAGGCTTTAAGCTTAGCAAGAACAAATTACAAAATGGGTGACTGAAAAATATGCAACTTGCTGATTCCCATAAATTACTGTGTTAGATTGTGTTTTGGAATCAAAGGCCGGAAGGTAGTATCTTATCAAACATGAAGGCAAGGGGCTTAAGAACACTGGGCCCTTGCAGGAACAGTATGCCGTCTGCATAACTTGCCAGATTGTTTGTTCCCAGGATACTCCTTCAGAGAATGGCCTTGTGTAGGGCCAGGGTACATTGAAGGGGGGAAGATTAGAACTGCTGAGCTTTGACTTGCATATTCCTGCTGGCAGGAATTCCTGCTATACTTATACTTTTTGGCCTGCAAATAAATAAGTGGCGATCAGAGGGATGTCACCTCAGTCCTAGAGGCTGATGGTCCCCTGTCCCATTAAATAATATAGAATGTGTTGTGTCTATTATATAGATGTGTTCTGTGTATTAATTCCATCCACCCCTTCAGCAGGCTGCCTAGCTGGTCTCCGCAGCAGAGGGTCTCAAGCACAGGACATAGGCCTCATTCCTCATTTTCTCCCCAGTCCTTAGCACAGTGCTTCGTCTGGGTCCCAGGGAATACTTAGTCATTTATAACTCCCTTTGAAGTATTTAGGGACAAATGAGGCTAATCCAAAGGTGCCTGAGAATTGCTGGTGAAATTGTTCACCAACCAAAGACTGGCCGACCTGACCACTTCTGTTACTGGTGTTTCTTTAACGATTCACAGTCTATGCTCCTTTCATTATTACCACCCCCTCATGGACTTCGGGTTTTGAGACAGTTTGTCTACCAAACATAATTTTAAAGTAATTATTATTAATTAAAACCACACATTGTCACCCAGCTTCTGATCAGCAGAAAATATCTGAGGTTACCACACTGAGTTTATACAACACAAACAAAATAGAAGCAACTTGACCTTCTAGTCAGCCTCTGCGGTCCTGTCCAGAAAAAGACACATGCTTATTTAACCTCCCAGCTAGCTCTTCACCCTTGTTTTGCCCTTCTCAAAGCTTCAGGGCCCTCTAAGATCAAGAACCAATGGAGTAAGTCTTGAAATCTGATAAACCAGTATTCTGTAGAGGAATTAACACTAACGTGAAATTTGCAATTGACTTTGTGATCACCGCCTCCCCTTTTATAATTTAAACGTAATTGTATACGAATTTATATATTTTTTCAGAGCTGTAGACTAATGCAGTTCTTAAAAGGACAAGATTTGTGTCTTGAAGAGGCAAAGTACTGGGACAAAAAGATCTGTTTTCTCTACCATGTTAACCCGCTAATCTATAAACAGACTTGGGTCTCTAAACAGGGCACCTGGCTCCACAGCTTCTCAAAGCGCTCCCACCACTTGTTACGTAGCTAGATCTTTCTTCTCATTTGACACAATTTTGTTCTCTGAAAAATGGGAATAAAAATTCTTGCTCTTTGACTACCAAGTTTGAAATTTTATGTATTTTTTATGGCACTACTTTGAGTATCATCTTCAGGATAACTCTTTTATACAAGACGTTTTTCAGAGTCTGGGAAGAAAGAAGCACCACATTCAGTTATCAGAGTTCTATAGCTGTCACAGGCTCAGTGTTAGGTAACACACTGAGTTTGCAGTTCATGTCAGAGCTAGCCTTGGCTGAGTCCTCTCTTGAACTTTGCATCCACAATCCAGTTTTAGGGAGAATCAAGAACATAAGCATTTCTGTCATTAACCATGAACTTTTAATGGTTAATCTTGTGTATAATTAGATGAGCTTTCATTTACCCAAAGTTCAGAAATATGGTAGAAATCAGTAGGATAAACTTTGTTCGGTTTTAACAAGTGAGGATCAGAGCCTGTCGTCAGAGATCCTTTGAAAGAAGGGCCCTCCTTGTAGACTGGGTACTCCCTAGGTGGGATGTGGGATTTAAGAAAACTTTGTATAGCGCAAAAGTAATGTTAAAGTTCAGGAGTAATAAAAGGAATGTTCAAGAAATGGCTGCAGTAGTCTCAATTGACATGGCACTGGTCTCAAGAGAACCAAAGGGTTCCCTTTTCCTTGATCATAGCAGAAGAGTGATATGTGCTTATTGTATGTGGACATGGGTGCTTCAGGTCCTTTTTGGCTTCAGCTGCTTACCACATGGTAAAAGGCACTGTGATAGAGAGCTAAATTGGACTGGGGTTTTTTTTTTTTGCATAAACTTGTATACAGGAAAAGAGCTGGACTCCTTCTCCTGGCTGGGAACATGGATTTGGCTAAGTAAGGAGGAGTTTTTCAGGGTTGACGAGATTGGGAGTGGGGGAGGCAATGCCCTTCTGAGAACACAGAGACATGCAGGAGATACGCACACAACTCTATCAGGGTGAAAGAACTTTTCTACTGGCCTTTGAGCTTTTGGATGCTTATGACTTTGATGTCCCTGTGTAGCAATTGGGAGAGAGAGGGAGACTGTTCCTGGGGAGTCTTAGTATTTCTTCATCATCACATGAATGGGATGAGGGCTAATCAATGCAGCCCTGGGAGGTAATGCAAGAGAAGGTAGGAGAACTTGGCACTCTCAGTCTCCAGTGAGCTAAAGAGAGAGTGAATCTTACTACCTTTAGTGCAGGAGACCTGATGCAGTACATTGGCTACTTCAGCTTATTTCTCCCCATCCCCCACCTAACAGATGTGCAGTTGCTGCACAGATAGTAATGGTGGGTCAAGTTCTAAATGTTACATGCCTGTCTTGCTTATTTATATGCTTGGGGTATAGCCTATAGAGTACTGAGCCCTAAAGAGACCCTTTTAGGTGAATAAACATTTCAGTGGGTCCCCACCCCAGTTCACCTGTGAGGTATTCCTAGTCCTATCCCTTACATCTTAGACTACATGGCCTTGAGAATACTAGTGAGAGGAAAAGCCTTTTGGTATGGCAGGGCATCTTCTCCACTGCCATACCTCTTCTCCCTAGAAGGGAAAGTGGAGGGATTCAGAACCTTATAAAACACAGAAATTCATACAAGGAGACCTCACAATACCATGCCCTCATCTGCTGGGACCACGGTGCACCCAGTGCCCCCTCCTTTGAGATCTGAGAGGTTCCCTGATAAAAGGCCTGGGAAGACCAGAGTGGGAGGCTGTCGCTACAGCTTAGGACAGCTCCCATTTAACCCACCAGTAACAGCCCTTAGGACTTGCCTATGACCTCCTAGGATCCTTTCATAGATGATAGTCCAGAGTGAAGTCTCTCTGCCTGAAGTCCCATCAACTCAGAGTTGAGCCTTCATCATTAGCAACTCTGAGCCTTCTGTGTATACAGGAATGTATGGGACAGGTAGGAGAGGACAGTAGACACATTTGGAGTTTCAAAGAAAAAGAGGAAAGGTCCGAGTGATCATCTTCCTTAGAGACGATGCTCAGTTTCCTGTCTGTAAAATGGGTGCAATCTCATCCCCATCTCCTTGTTAGGGTAATGATGAGATGCAGAAAAGTTAGGGAAGATAATCAGGCATCAGTGGACTTTCACACTCTCCGAGCCCTGTGGTCAGAGCCAGACAGTAGTCCCTCCAAGAGGCTAAAGGAGAACTGCGGAGAAGCTGCGAGGAGTCTGTGAGGAGGAGGAGTTCCTGATGGAGGGGCTTGCTTCTTTAGCTTTTCACCTGCAGAGCCCTTTGGACTTCATAACCTCTCCAATAAAACTGAGGCCTCAATTGGATCACAGGCTCAACTTCAGGGTGAGTCATGAAGTGGAGAAATCATTCTCATACACATCTGTGAATTTAATTAAAGTTTTCACAGGTGCTGTGCAAGGAGGGGACAGGGAAATCAATGATGCTGATATGAATGCTTGTTTTCATTGAGTCCATCTGCACTATTGTTGTACACATGACAGCTCTATTTGTGAACTCGATTTACCTTAGAGGAAAATCTCTGTCATTCTTATCCTTTCATCACTACTTCCTCTGACACTCCCAAGTCACATCCCACTAGCCCTGAGCCTCCTGTGTGGCATCTTTTATATGAAAAATATTGAGCTATCCAACTTTTATATGATAAGGCTGAGAGATTACCCCAAATCCTCAATCTTAAAATAAACCAAACCCAACAAAATTGGAATGCACAGATTTTTATGGGAAGGAAAACTGAACCAATAATATGTGGTGAGCATGAGGCAGACAGTGTTAAAAAGCATAATAGAACTATAGGCTGTGAGAGCTGGAAATGACCTTAAATTTCTTCAAATTCAACCTCCTTATTTTATAAGTAAGAGAGGTAGAGAATAAAGTCACACAGCTGGTTGGTTCAAAGATGGGAAAAGACATAGGAACCCATGATCTCTTCTTGGTATAGCTTCTTTGGCTTCTTTCAGCTCCTGTCAGTGAGACACCCTGCTTTCCAACAGCAGATATGTCCTTTCATTAGTAAGCTCTAGAAAGGAAGGAACAGTTTTCTGCTACTTGCAGTGAAAAGTTCAGGGAAGAATATGTGCCCACAACAACTGGAAGATTCTGAACTCCAATGGGAAGAGCTTTAGAAATCATCTACTGGGATCACTCCTCCCGTCTGGTGTTGGACTTCTCCCCATGGCGATCTGCCAAAGGGTTGCATAATCTCAGCCAGGACATCTCCCAACCTGCCCATAAGCGTGTTTTACTGCTCCACAGCCAGCCTAGGGAAGTTGTTCATCATGCCAAGCTGAACTGCCTCTTTCTAACCCCTCACTTTGCCCTGGCTCTGCCTCAAAGGCCCTAAAAAACAAGTCTGATCTTTTTTCCACATGCCAGCCCTTCTTTGGATGGTTGAAGCTAGCTGTCAACTGTCTTCCCCACCTTCATCCCAAGCCTCTTCCTCTCCAGAGTAAACGTCCCAGTTCCATCAAGGACTCCTGGACTCTGACCAGGCTGAGCAGGGTGCAGAGATGACAACCCATCCCAGCACGGTCTGTGGAGGTCCAGCAGATTGTGCTCTGTGACGCTCCTGCTGTCTTGAATGGAAAATCCATTTAGAAATAAGCAGAATATTAAGGAATTTGAATTTGTAGGATTCACTATAGGTTTAAAAAAGTTTAGCACCAAGCATAGTAATGATTTTCTACCTATAAGGGAAATGAAAGGGTCCTTATGTTCTCCATTTTTTTGGTAACTATTCAGCTTTACTGAGTCTGAATTCCCTCATCTATAAAATGACGGTAACAATAGCTTTGTGGGGCTATTAGAGACTACGTCTGCCAAGTGCTGAGCTGACAGCCTGATGCAGAGCAGGCACTCTGTGTGTGGGAGAGATGATCACAACTGTGCCCCCCTCTACCTCTCCTGGCTCCTCTTCTCTTTGCAGAGCTAGAGTCTTGTTTCCTCACATCCCCGCCAGTTGCTTCTCTCTGAACACTCCAGTTCACATCGGTCTCTCCTTTCCCTGAGTTTCCATCACAAAATTAGCGTCAGAGTTACCACAGTCTCCAACTCTCTCCTGTGTTTGAAGTTCCCTGACTCAGCTCTCGTACACTCTTGCTTCCTCCACTTCCTGCTCCCCTCCCCACCAACACACATGCAGTCTATTCTCAACCAAAGACAGAAGGATCCTGTTAAAATATCTGTTCGATCAGTTCAGGCCTCTGCATAAAACCTTCTTGTGGCTTTCTGTCTCAATTAGAGTAAAAGCTGAAATCTTCACGTGGCCTCAACACGCACACTACCACACCCCTATTGCTTCTCTGACCTCCTCCCTTTCACTCCCTGTCTCGCTCAGGGTGCCCCATCCACACCGGTCGGTCCCTCACTAACTCCCGAGCCTGCTAGGCAGACTCCCACCTCACTGTACCCTTTGCCTGGAATGATCTTCCCTCAGAGAGTTTTGGGTCTTTCTCCCTCAACGCTGTCAAGTCTATGCTGAAGCAGAATATTCTACATGAGGTCTTCCCTAACCACTGTATTTGAAATTGTATGCACATCCTCTCCCAGGAATCTCTGTGCCCCTTCCAAGCTTTATTTTTCTTCTCAGAATGTATCACTAACTTACTGTGTAATTGACTTGTTTATTTTGTTTCTCCTCTGTAAGCCCTCAGTAGGATGCAAGTCACACAGGGACAGGGATTTTTCCTAAAACAGTGCCCAAGGTGTATTACACACCCTGTTCATCTGGAATGAACTTGTGGGAAGCGAGGTGGTATGACGGGAAAACTGTGGGTTTAGAGTTCAAATTCCCATTCTGCCACTAACTGTTTGACCTTTGGAACAGTTACTTAAGCTCCCTTAGCTTCAATTCTTCATGTGGGAAAAAGTTTTATAATAGTAACTATCTTGTGGCATTCTGATGACAATCTGTCAAGACGGTGAGATCTTTCCAGTTGAGAGTGAGAGAAACCCACTCTCAGTGTCTCTTCACCAACTCTCCATCTGGTTGTCATTCCCTCCCACTGCAGGCCTGCTTTACCTGTGCAGGGGGTGATTAGGATACAGATAGCTCAGGACTCATGTCATCCAAGCATAGCAGACCCAGAAGAAAGAAAACTTCCCTCTCTAAGAATTTTTGCTTAAAAATCCAAAGAATAGCTCAAACAAGCATAGCTGGGTTCATGCACCTAACCCTGGGCCAACATTCTTGGCCAGAAGGAGGTGATGCTGTGATTGGCCAGGTCTGGGTCTTATGCTCATCTCCATGGGCAAGGTGTTGCAGAGGCAGCTCCTTTGGAGAAAAATGGAGTCAGGGAAGGGTAATTCCCAAATGAAGGGGATTTAATTTCTAAAGAAGAAATAGTGGAATATTCTAGATTAAATAAAACAGATGTCCATGACAAACTGAGAATCTGTTAACTCATGGAATTCAAGGAAGGATAAACAACCAATGAACAGGGTAGGAAGGCACCTAGGCCTTGCCAATAATAAGACCTAGGAACGGAACTTGGCCTCAGCGTGGACTTCCCCTTTGTTGTTTTATCTGCTTCTTTGCACAGGTTGACTTTGTTTTCCTTCACTGAAATCTGGCTTTCTCCACACAGTGGAAGTTAGTATCATTCCCACAACTCATTTGTGCCCTCTTAAGTCACGTAGAAAAAAATTTTCTTTCCTTTGTAAAGGAAATAAGAAAGATTGCCTCTTTGATGTTTAATTTTATAATGTTTTAAAAAGCTGAGTTTACAATTCCATGCTTTAATCAAAGATGTTCTCATTGCAGACTAAAGTTGTTCTTTTTTTCTTTGCTCTGTTATGGAACTATGGGCACAGCTGAATACAGGAAGATAAAGCCAACCCAATGACTGTTAGAGGAGTAAGAAAGAAAGACTGCTTTGATCAACCACATAATGTGTATGTAGCCTTTTTAAAGAGCTTTTTTGAATTACAATTGTACAATAAACTACACAGATATAAAATGTACAATTGGATAAGTTTTTATACATATTCACAGTCAAGATAAAAACGTATCCATAATCCCCGAAAGACCCTTGTGCTCCTTGATAATCTCCATTCTTACCCCTTCCTGTCCTCCATTTGATGTAGTCAGTGATCTTGTTTCTGTCACTATACATTTTCCTTCTGCTTGAAGGATTTTCTTTAATATTGGGTCTGATGGTGATTAATTCTTTCAGCCTTTATGTGCTGAAAATACTATTTATTTCACCTTTGGGAAGATATTTTCACTGAGTATAGAATCCTAGATTGAAAGATTTTTTTTCATCTAATGCTTTAAAGACATTCCTCCACTTTATTCTCTCCTGTTATTGCCAACAAGAAATCTGATGTCTTGCTTATCTCTGGTCTTCTGAACAGACCAATTTTATTCTCCAGCAGTTTTCAAAATTTTCCCTTTATCACTGATTTTGATCAATGTGACTATGATTTACCTTGGTATAATGTTCTCCATGTTTCCTGTACTTGGGTTTTTTTCCTGAACTTCTTGGATCTGTAGGTTTACAGTTTTCATCAAATATAGAAAATTGTCAACCATTATGTCTTCAAAAATTATAGCTTGCCCCCACTTTTTTTTCTGGGGTGACAATTACACATGTATTAGGCCTCTTGAAGTTACCTCACCTCTCACTAATGCCTTCTTTATTTTTGTTTTCTATGTTTAATTTTGGATAGTTTTTCTTGGGTTTTTCTTTTAATTCACTAATCTTTCTTCTGTAGCATCTAATCTGCTGTTAATCCCATCCAATGAATTTTTCATCTTAGACATCTAGAAGTTTGCTGGGACAAAAAGCTGAATCTGTTCTTTATTGTGATAAAAAGCACATATTATAAAATTTACCATCTTAACCATTTTTAATGCACAGTTCAGTAGTGTTGTCTATTTACATTGTTGTGTAACAGATCTCTAGAACTTTTTCATCTCTTAAGTCTGAAACTCTATACCCGTTAAGTAACGACTCCTTTTTGACTCCTGGTAACCACCATTTACTTTCTATTTCTATGAATTTGATTACTTTAGATACCTCATATGAGTGGAATCATACAGTATTTGTCCTTTTGCGCTTTGCTTATTTTAGCTAGCATAATATCTTCAAAGTTAACCCATCTTGTAGACAAGATTTCCTTCCTTTTTAAGGATGCATGGTATTCCATTGTATGTGTACACAACATTTGATTTATCTGTTCATCCGTCAATGGGCATTTGGTTTGCTCCCACCTGATAGAGCTGCTATCAACAAGAGTGTACAAATATTTCTTTGAGACTCTGCTTTCAATTCCTTTGGATATATATCCAGAAGTGAAATTGCTGGATCATATGGTAGTTCTATTTATAATTTTTTGAGTAATTGCCATACTGTTTTTCATAGCAGTTGTGCCATTTTATAATCCCACCAGCAGTACACAAGGTTTCAAACTTCTCCACATCCCCACCAACACTTATTTTGTCTTTTTGCTTTTTTTTAAAATCAATAGCCTTCCTAATAAATGTGAAGTGATATCTTTTGTGGTTTTGATTTGCATTTTTCTGATGCTTAGTCACATCTCCTCCAGAGAACAGAAAAAGAAGGAACATTTCCCAACTCATGTTATGAAACCAGCATGACTATAATAATACCAAAATCTGGTAAGCACATCACAGACAAAAAGAAAATTAGGGACCAATATGCTCAC
Source organism: Equus przewalskii (assembly GCF_037783145.1). Lineage (NCBI taxonomy): Eukaryota > Metazoa > Chordata > Mammalia > Perissodactyla > Equidae > Equus > Equus przewalskii. The sequence goes on from NC_091833.1 coordinate 39,934,340, forward strand.
AAAAATAGATGCAAATATTCTAAACAAAATAAACTCAGCATAATATAAAAAGGATAATACACCATGACTAAGTAGATTTATTCAGGAACGCAAAGTTGGTTAAGTATTTGAAAATCAATGTATTTCATCACATTAACAAAAAAAGGAGAAAGTTATATGATGATCTTGATAGATGCAGAAAAGCATGATAAAACTCAAATTTCAATTATGAAAAAAACTCTTAACAAAACATGAATTCAAAGGAACTTCCTTATTCTGATAAAGCGTATCTATATATCAACCCACAGTGAACATCCTACTTAATAATCGATTATTGAGGTTGACTCATTTAAATACAACTTCTATTCAACATTTACTGGCAGCCCCAGTCAGTGCAAGGAGGTAAAAAGAAGAAATAAAATGTTTAAGAATTAGAAAGGAAGAAATAAAACTTTCATTATTCTGAGAGGCCACATATGTAGAAAATCTAAAAGAATCTTCAAATTATTAAAACTAATAAATGAATTTAGAAAGATCACTGATGCAGAGTCAATAAAGAAGTATATTTCTGTATTCCATTGACATACAAATGAAAAATGAAGTTAAAAATAAAACTACCTTTCTTAGTAATAGGCAGACCACCCAGCAGAACAAATTTAGGGAGTCTATAAATAGACCCAAATATGCATAAGAATTTAGTATATAATAAAGTTGACATTTTAATCAATGTAAAAAAGACAGATAAGTCAATAATTTGTACTAGGGTACTTGATCATATTCCTACCTCGTTCCATATATCTAAATATTTAGTATTTAGCATTTAGTACCAGAAAGGTTAGGATTTATATGTATCTACTCCACTAGTGATGGAAGATTAATGTTAAAGATAAAAAAAGACCTAGAAAAATTTTAACTGCCAATGACAGCTTGGAAAAGTTTGCAAATTAAATATAAATTGTTAATATATTTTCTGCAATTATTTCTTGCATATCGGTAAGAAAAAGAGAAAACCTTCAAAAAATAGGCAAGGGAAATGAATTAGAAATCTATGGAAGAAAAACAACTGGTCAATAAGTGCATAAAAATTAAGCCTCAGTAATTAAGGAAATGAAAATTAAACCAATCAAATAAACAAAGATTTTTAAAGACTGAAAATACTCAATTTGGGCTTGAATGTGGGAAACAGAGATTCTTACATATTTCTTATGTTATGGTTTATCCATATTATAAAATAGCCTTAAGCAATTTAAAATGTCATAGAAGAACATTTGCCAACATGAAATATTTTCACAACTATTTTGACATGAATTTTAAAAGTAATGAAGAGTACAAATTGTATAAAATTATGTGTATAGAAAATTCTGGAAGAAAATACATCCAGATGCTATTCATGGTTATCTCTGGGTTGTTGTATTTCATTCTTTTTATTATCAGTATTTTATATTTCTACAATAAACATGTATTACTTTTCAAAAATCCAATGTCATATTAATAAAGAAAGCTTTGAACTGTGTTCATAATTTCCATCATGACATTAGCCGAGAACACTGTCTGCTGCTGGCCCAACCTGGCTGGAAATGATGCGTAGTGTCCGAGTTTGTTTTGAATGGTTGGTTTTAAATTGTGATAAGGCAACTTTCACAATCAAATGATAATATTGTCTAGTTTTCCTTAGGTGTATTTTCCCTTAAGCCATGGCTGTTTTGTTCGTTTTGCTGAATAATGAACATAATAGAAGAATTATTTTTGAACTTTGTTATATGTAGTGCTATGGATTGAATTGTGTGTCCCCTCCCCCCCAATTCATGCTGAATCCCTAACCCTCAATGTGACTGCATTTGGAGTAAGGAAGTAATTAAGGGTAAATGAAGTCATGAGTGGGGCCCTGTTGATAGGATTGGTGTCCTTATAAGAGGAGACACGAGAGAGCTCACTCTTTCTCCGCCATGTGAGGACACAGTAAGAAAGTGGCCATCTGCAGGCCAGGAGAAGGGCTTTCACCAGGAATGGAATCGGTCGGCACCTTGATCTTGGACTTCCAGTCTCCAGAACTGTAGGAAATAAAGGCCTGTTGTTTAAGCCACCCCATCTGGGGAATTTTGTTATGGCAGCCTGAGCTAACTAAGATAAGCAGGGTGAAGTATTTACTTGGATAAGCAAAAACTGGTATGCTACAGTAGTCTGTTTAATGAATACTGCCCATAGGAGAAAACTAACACTGTGTTTGATTATTGAGGAGGAAATTAACATTGCCTATAAACTAGCATTCACAGGAAACTACTGTAACCCTAGAACAAATTACAGCTGTGTCTCCCTATTCTTTTTGGCCATCTCCTAGCCCTGTTGCTCAAAAAAGAAAAATCTCCCATTTGGAAAGAATTTCAATATTTTTAAAATTATAATAATAACCTGTCAGTTAGGCAGATTTAAGTTTGACTCTCAGCTTTCCTTCTTTTCCAGCCATGTGACTTCAGGAAAGTTACTGAATCTACTTGAGCCCCAATTTATCTGGAGAATGGAGAAAAATTACAACTACTTTAAAGTATGTGGTGAGGACTCAGTGGTGGTATTTGTGAAATGTGAGTGACTTGTAAACTCTCAACAAGTTCTAGTTCCCTTTCCTGATCACCCGTTTCTTCCACCTGAGAAAAGCACTGCTGCCTACACCCCAACATTAAAATGCATTGATAATAATCAGGAGTTTGAGCACAGTCTCCTTTTCCATTTCAATTCTGTTTTGATTCCATCACTCTAATGTTGAATATTTATATCTTCCTATTTAAAGGAATATTTCTACTGGAAGAAGTCCTACTTCCCCCCCTCCACACAGACACACCTCACAATCTTCTTGTACAAGGCTGGGGGCGTTTTATAAAACACAGCTTTGATCCTTTCACTTTAATCCTGAGAACTTTCAGTGACCTCCTTCCTCTGTAAAAGGACATGCAGACTCTTTAAAATGGTGTTTGAAGTAATATATAATTAAATCCTACCTGATTTTTAAAATTACCCCCCTAGGCTGCATCCCTTCAGACACTTTACCTCCAGTCTAAACGTGCCCTGTGTTGCCCCTCTCTGTTCAAGGCATTCCTCCATCTGGAATTATATTGCCCTCCAGTGCCCACTTGTCAAAATATTTAAAGACTGGTTTAAAGATCATCTCTATGGAGATGTCCCAATCACACTGGTTTGACTTATCTGATAATTCTTTTTTATGCTTCTAATAAAGGATTTGTCTAACTTTCCCCTACAGTATGATCAGCAATTTAAGCTCCTTAAAAGCAGAGAGCATCTAGTTCATGCTGATATTTTTGTATCTGTCTCCCATTGAGTAATAAGACTTGACTGAACTGAATTTGTTAAAGAAAAGGTGACACCTTCCTCCACGTTTCACCCTTCTCACCCACTTGGGATTTTTTACAAGCTTTAATGAAAGATAAAGAACCATAGCTCCCAACCTAACAATTCCCACACAGATTACTGTATCCCACAAAGACACAGCTCTCTGGAAAGCCCAACAGAACCTGGCTCTCATGTTTACCAGCTCTGCTTTCACCTTTGTCTCCTCTCCTACCTTCCAGACTCACTCAAAACCTCAGGAGGAAGATGGAGTGGGTTGATTAGTGACAAACTGAAAGTGAAAGGAAATGTCACGAGAAGAGCACATGAGCTGTTAACCCAGAGATTTTAAGGAAATCACAAAGAAGAGGCAAAGTGAGGTGTAGGGGACAATAGGGGAAGAGAGAGCCATCTTAATGTTAACTGATAGAGCTTTTGACCCCAAAATCCAACAAATGAGTCACTAGGACTCAAGAACCCACAAAGTCTATTACATATTCCCTCCCGCATTATCCTCTGTGACGGTTAAATCTTTCCTCCATTTTTACCACACAAACTGACTTCACTATTGCCTCTAGAGTTGAAGTCACAGATCTTTGCGCCGATAATATCCAGTTGCTGCATAGCTCTTCTAGAAAATTTCCCTACTCCTTGGATGTCAATCTTAGATTTGACCTAAGACTTGATCTGAGTCTCTTTCCATTGTTTTAACTTAAAAATATTATTTTAATATTGTTCATTAATATCCTTTTATCATTATCTCTCCTTGATGGTGCTTTTAGTCACTCCCTGGTCACAAGTGCTTTGTGCTAAAGCCTCCCAAATCTGCACCTCAAGCCCAGGCCTCTGTCTGGAACTCCAGACCCTTGTGTATATTTGTCTATTGGGCACTTACATTTGGATGTACATCAGGCACTTTGAACTCCACATGTTCATAGTGGAACCCTTTACCGCCTCTCCCAACCTACTCTTACTTCTGTGATCCCTCTACAAGTGGCATTCCTCCCCCTTAGACTAGATAAGTTCTGCCAAGTCCCCACTAAGTGTTTGCTTCTCTCATTTTTCCATGGTCCTAACTTCTAAAATATTATATTATTTAATGCAGGAATATTTCTTGGCAATGCAGCTTTCCTTTATCCATGCAAAATGGTCCTCTTTGTCTGGTCTCATGCTTCTTTGCCTTGAACTCTACTCTGAATGGTATTTATCAAATGACCTTTTTTGTTTTTGTTTTAAAGATTGGCCCTGAGCTAACATCTGTTTTTGCCAATCTTTTTTTTTCTTCTTCTTTTCCCTAAAGCCCCCCAGTATATAGCTGTATATTCTAGATGTAGGTCTTTCTAGTTCTGCTATGTGGGATGCTGCCTCAGTGTGGCTTCACGGGAGGTTTTAGGTCTGTGCCCAGGATCCAAACTGGTGAAACCCTGGGCCACCGAAGCAGAGTGTGTGAACTTATCCACTTGGCAATGAGGCTGGCCCCATATGAAACTATCTTGATTTCCTTTTGCTTGAGTTTGCCCAATATGCCTAAAACATAATAGATGCTCAATAAAAATAACTTGAATGAAGTCATCATCATCTATTCTTTTATTTTGACCTTTATCTTTTCTTTTAAGAAGTGTCTATTTTTTTTTCTTACCCTCTTACCCACTGTACAGTTCCTTGATGAGAACCTCCAGTTTCTTCTCCAGATTGCTGATTTTATGTCAGAAGTGTCAATTCTACTCTTTACTGCTTCTATTTTGAGGGAATTATTTCAAAAATTTCCCATTAACTCAGACACCACTTGGACCCCAGGCTTTATCTTAGCCTAATTGCCAAAGCATCCATTTCATGGAGCCTATACTATTCTTACACTTCACTGGTGAAGACGAATGAAACAATTCCTTTTTAAAATTATAATATGTTTCTTATGTTGCTATTTTCTTTTATATTTTTGGGTGTTGGTGCCTTTCCTCATGCTGAAGTATCCTTTTATATGCCCCATTTTCATTTTTTCTTGTTTACTTTTTTCAAAATGACATCTACACGGATACCATGTTTGTCAAAAGGTAGGATGAGTGGGACAGTCTTCAATTTCCATCCTTTGTTCTTGGAGCTTGTTTTGTAGCTAAAACTAAAGATGTAATTGATGTGCACAGCTCCTAGCTCATTTTACATTGACTAGCAATGCAACTGCCAAGCAGCGTGCAGTTCTTACTTGAACGACATAACACATGGGACTAGACCTCCTCATGAATTCTTCCCACACTTTATCCACATTTGCAACACTTTTCGTTAGGTCACTAAACATCTCAGGATGCCATGTGCCTTCCCAGGCACCTTTCGTAGAATACATTGCATTCACGGAAAACTCTGGATGGAGAAATGGAGGCAGTGACGTAGCATCTGTCTAGGGAGAGTAGAGAGATTTGAACAGGCAATGACAACACTTTATAGTTCAGGAATGGCCAAATGTCCCAGTGGTCAGTACAGCCCTTCACCCTTCACAGAGAGAAGAGAGAGAAAACAAAATATCTCTCTATTTCCTCAAAGTTCCAATCTGCTTCAAAGGCTTAAGAATGTGGTATACCTCAAAAAATATGCTTCTCAATACAAATGGAAAATCCTTTCCGACTGTGGCCTTTTGAATTTCTACTGTGGATGTCATTTTTTTTTTTTTGTAGCATTGTTGGTTTTGTTGCGTGGAGGCACTGCAGGCATGGCTACTCTCCTATCGTGTTAACCCAGTTATTGAACCCAAAGGTGCAATAACCTAGAGAACTAAGAAACTTGTGGCCGGAGCCCCATATTAGTGAAGTACACTTGAAAATGCATGGAGTTCCCATTCCAGATATTTCCTCAACTATGCTCGACTTGAATAAATTGCATAATCTCGGAGGACGTTGCTTTTATCATGTGGAAAACAACTTAGACTAAGTGATCCCATCCAATTGTAGAATGTTTGTAACAAGATCTCAAAGTGCAGTGGGAATGCTTTTCTTTTGCTACAGAGTTTTAGAGTCAGAAAGGTCTTATAGAGCAGATGGTCTCACATTTTCAAGAGGCAGAGAACTTAGAATTCATAATATTCTGTTTTTTAATTAAGGTTATAAAAGTTAACATCCTTGTGAAATTACAGTTGTACATTATTATTAGTCATGTTGTAGGTACACCACTTCACCCCTAGTGCCCTCCCCCCACCCTTCTTTCCCCTGGCAACCACCGATCAGTTCTCTTTGTCCATATGTTAACTACCACCTATGAGTGGAGTCATACAGAGTTCGTCTTTCTCTGTCTGTCTTGTTTCACTCAACATAATAGCTCAAGGTCTAACCATGTTGTTGTGAATGGGACGACTTTGTCCTTTTTTATGGCTGAGTAGTATTCCATTGTATATATATACGACAACTTCTTTATCCAATCGTCAGTTGCTGGGCACTTAGGTTGGTTCCATGCCTTGGCTATTAAGAATAATGCTGCAATGAAGATAGGGGTGCATGGAACTTCTGGAATTGCTGATTTCAGGTTCTTAGGATAGATACCCAGTAGTGGGATGGCTGGGTCATAAGGTATTTCTATTCTTAACTTTTTGAGGAATCTCCATACTGTTTTCCATAGTGGCTGCACCAGTTTGCATTCCCACCAACAGTGTATGAGGGTTCCCTTTTCCCTACAGCCTCTCCAACATTTCTCACTCTTGGTTTTGGATATTTTTGCCATTATAACAGGTGTAAGGTGATATCTTAGTGTAGTTTTGATTTGCATTTCCCTGATGATTAGTGATGATGAGCATCTTTTCATGTGTCTAGTGGCCATCCGTATATCTTCTTTGGAGAAATGTCTGTTCATGTCCCCTGCCCATTTTGTAATTGAGTTGTTTGATTTTTTATTGTTGAGTTGTGTGAGTTCTTTGTATATTATGGAGATTAACCCTCTGTCGGATAAATAACTTGTGAATATTTTTTCCCCATTAGTGGGCTGTTTTTTTGTTTGAATCCTGTTTTCCCTTGCCTTGAAGAAGCTCTTTAGCCTGATGAAGTCCCATTTGTTTATTCTTTCTATTGTTTCCCTCATGTGAGGGGTTATGGTGTCCGAAAAGATTCTTTTGAAGCTAATGTCAAAGAGAGTGCTGCCGATATTCTCTTCTAGGAGACTTATTGTTTCAGGCCTAATCTTTAGGTCTTGATCCATTTTGAGTTTATTTTAGTAAATGGTGAAAAAGAATGGTTGATTTTCATTCTTTTACATGTGGCTGTCCAGTTTTCCCAGCACCATTTGTTGAAGAGACTTTCTTTCCTCCATTGTAGGCCCTCAGCTCCTTTGTCAAAGATTAGCTGTCCACAGATGTGTGGTTGCATTTCTGGGCTTTCAATTCTGTTCCATTGATCTGTGCATCTGTTTTTGTACCAGTACCATGCTCTTTTGATTACTGTAGCTTTGTAGTACGTTTTGAAGTCAGGGATTGTGATGCCTCCAGCTTTGTTCTTCTTTCTCAGGATTGCTTTAGCAATTCAGGGTCTTTTGTTGCCCCATATGAATTTTAGGATTCTTTGATCAATTTCTGTAAAGAATGACATTGGAATTCTGATTGGGATAGTGTTGAATCTGTAGATTGCTTTAGGTAGTATGGACATTTTAAGTATGTTTATTCTTCCAATCCATGTGCATGGAATGTCTTTCCATCTCTTTATGTCATCATCGATTTCTTTCAAGAAGGTCTTGTAGTTTTTGTTGTATAGATCTTTCACTTCCTTGGTTAAATTTATCCCAAGGTATTTTATTCTTTTTGTTGCGATTGTGAATGGGATTGAGTTCTTGAGATCTTTTTCTGTTAGTTCATTGTTAGCATATAGAGATGCTACTGATTTATGTATGTTGATTTTATACCCTGCAACTTTGCTGTAGTTGTTGATTGTTTCCAATAGTTTTTCTATGGATTCTTTGGGGTTTTCTATATATAAGATCATGTCGTCTGCAAACAGCAAGAGTTTTACTCCTTCATTGCCTATTTGGATTCCTTTTATTTCTTTTTCCTGCCGAATAGATCTGGCCAACACCTCCAGTACTATGTTGAATAGGAGTGGTGAAAGTGGGCACCCTTGTCTTGTTCCTGTTCTGAGAGGGATGGGTTTCAGTTTTTGCCCATTGAGTATGATGTTGGCTGTGGGTTTGTCATATATGGCCTTTATTATGTTGAGGTACTTTCCTTCTATACCTATTTTATTGAGGGTTTTTATCCTAAATGGATGTTGGATCTTGTTGAATGCTTTCTCTGCATCTATTGAGATGATCATGTGGTTTTGTTTCTCATATTGTTAATGTAGTGAATTACGCTGATTGACTTGCGGATGTTGAACCATCCCTGTGTGGTATAAATCCCACTTGGTCATGGTGTATAATCTTTTTGATATATTGTTGTATTTGGTTTGCCAAAATTTTGTTGAGGATTTTTGCATCTATGTTCATCAGTGATATTGGCCTGTAGTTTTCCTTCTTTGTGTTGTCCTTGTCAGGTTTGGGGATCAGGGTGATGTTGGCTTCATAGAATGTATTAGGGAGTGCTCCATATTCCTCTATTTTCTGGAACAGTTTGAGAAGGATAGGTATTAAATCTTCTTTGAATGTTTGGTAGAATTCCTTAGAGAAGCCGTCTGGTCCTGGACTCTTATTTTTGGGGAGGTTTTTGATTACTGTTTCTATTTCTTTACTTGTGATTGGTCTATTCAGATTCTCTATTTCTTCCTCATTCAGTTTGGGTAGGTTGTATGAGTCTAGGAATTTATCCATTTCTTCTAGGTTGTTCAATTTGTTGGCATATAGTTTTTCATAGTACTCTCTTATGATCCTTTGTACTTCTTCAGTATCTGTTGTGATTTCTCCTCTCTCGTTTCTAATTTTATTTATTTGAGACTTCTCTCTTTTTTTTAGTGAGTATGGCTAAGGGTTTGTCGATTTTGTTAATTTTTTCGAAGAACCAACTCTCTGTTTCATTGATCCTTTCTACCATCTTTCTTGTTTGAATATGATTTATTTCTGCTCTAATTCTTATTATTTCCCTCTTTCTACTGACTTTGGGCTTTGTTTGTTCCTGTTTTTCTAATTCCGTTAGGTGTCGTTTGAGGTTGTTTATGTAAGATTTTTCTTGCTTATTGAGGTGAGCCTGTATTGCAATGAATTTCCCTCTTAGGACTGCCTTTGCTGCATCCCAAATAATCTGGTACAGTGTGTTTTCATTTTCACTTGTCTCCAGTTAATATTTGATTTCTTCTTTAATTTCTTCAATAATCCATTGTTTGTTCAGTAGCATGTTGTTTAGTCTCCACATTTTTGGCCCTTTCCCAGCTTTATTCTTGTAGTTGATTTCTAGTTTCATAGCATTGTGATCAGAAAAGATACTTGATATTATTTCAACCCTCTTGAACTTATTCATGCTTGCTTTCTTCCCAAGATATGGTCTATCCTTGAGAATGTTCCATGCGTGCTTGAGAAGAATGTGTAACCTCCTGGTTTTGGATGAAGTGTCCTATATATATCTATTAGGTCCATCTGATCTAATTTTTCATTTAATTGTATAATTTCCTTGTTGATTTTCTGTCTGGATGATCTGTCCCTTAGTGTTAATGGGGTGTTGAGGTCCCCTACTATTATTGTATTGCTGTTGATGTCTCCTTTTAGTTTTGTTAATAGTTTCTTTATGAATTTTGGTGCTCTTGTGTTAGGTGCGTATATATTTATAACTGTTATGTCATCTTGGTGGAGTGTCCCTTTTATCATTATATGCTGCCCCTCTTTGTCTTTCTTTATCTGTTTTGCTTTGATGTCTACTTTGTCTGATATAAGTATGGCAACACCTGCTTTCTTTTGTTCATTATTGGCTTGGAGTATTGTCTTCCATCCCTTCACTCTGAGTCTGTGTTTGTCTTTGGGGCTGAGGCGTGTTTCCTGGAGGCAGGATATTGTTGGATCTTGTTCTTTGATCCATCCTGCCACTCTGTGCCTTTTGACTGGAGAGTTCAATCCACTCACGTTTAGTGTGGTTGTTGAAACGTGGGGGCCTACTGTTGCGATTTTATCACTTGTTTTCCGGTTCTTTTGCATTTTGTCCTGATGGAGAGCTGTTACTGTGTGTTATTGTCCTTCTGCTTATCTCCTTTGTTCTGGATTTTGTAACCCCTTTCCTTTTTTTGATTTTTTGGGAAGGAGTTTCTTCCTGAGCAATTCTTGAAGAGGAGGTTTTGTGGTGATGAACTCCCTTAACTTTTGTTTGTCTGGAAAACTTTTTATTTCTCCATCATATTTGAAGTATATTTTTGCTGGGTAGAGTATTCTTCTTGGCTGCAGGTTTTTGTCCTTCAGAGTTTTGAATATTTCATTCCAATCTCTTCTAGCCTGTAAGGTCTCTCCTGAGAAATCTGCTGATAGCCTTATGGGGTTTCCTTTGTAAGTTATTTTCTTCTGCCTGGCTGCCCTTAGTCTTTTCTCTTTGTCATTGACTTTTGCTAGTTTCACTACTATATGTCTTGGGGTTGGTCTTCTTGCATTTATAAAGTTTGGAGATCTATTGGCTTCTGTCACGTGAAGTTCCATCTCTCTTCCCAAGTTTGGAAAGTTCTCAGCTATTATTTCTTTGAACAGGCCTTCTGCCCCCTTCTCCTTCTTTTCTTCCTCTGGTATACCTATAATCCTTATGTTGCATCTCCTAATTGAGTCGGATAATTCTCGGAGAGTTTCTTCATTTCTTTTTAGTCTTAATTCTCTCTCCTCCTCTGCCTGCAGCATTTCTATATTCATATCCTCCAAATTGCTAATTCTGTCCTCCATATTATCAACCCTACTATTCAGAGAGTCCAGATTTTTCTTAATCTCCTCCATTGTGTTCTTCATCTCCAATATTTCTAATTGGTTCTTCTTTATAGTGTCAAACTCTTTTGTGACACAGCTCCTGAACTCATTGAGTTTTCTATCTGAATTCTCTTTTAAGTTGTTGAGTTTTTTCATAATGGCAGTTTTGAAATCATCGTCATTTAGGTTATAGATTTCATCGTCTTCAGGATTGTTTTCTGGGTGCTTATCATTTTCCTTCTGTTCTGGAGATTTAATATATTTTTTCATACTGCTTGATGGCATGGATTTGTGCCTCCGCATAGAGATAGAGTTTAGTAACTGCTTCCACTTGTTGCGACTGGTGTCGGGGGGGGGGGGCAGCTGTTTAGACTGCCCCAACCAGGAACCCTGTCAGCTGTTACTGACTGGGCCTGGACCCCTCCTTGTAGTCACAGTGGTCCTGTGGGGTCCTTCATCAGTTGTGGGGGCAATCGCAAGAAGGCCTCAGGCTGCTGGTGCCTATTGCTGCAGCCCACCTAGACGTGCACCCTCCTTGTGGTCTGCAGCGGTGTTGTTGGCTTTCCCCTCAGCCAGGAGCAGGATCACCTATAATCTCTGATTTGTCCCTAACAGAGCCCACCAGATCACACTTGTCCACTATAGGTCCCAGCAGAGCTATGGGTATCTTCTGCAGTCTGTTGTTAGCTCACCTAGCTGTGCTGCTTTTGCCCCAGGGCCTTCCTGCCTTGCGATTGCCAGTCGGGACCTCTCCACTAGTGCTGTGCAGAGGCTTTCACTGAGGCTGCTGTAAGAAACTGGAGTTCCCCCATGGGCTACGTAGCCATTTCACCAGAGCTCTACTCTGCCCCACTTAACTCTCACGAGATCTCTGAGAACCCCTTGCCTTGTCTGGGACACGGCCAGAGTCCATGGGCCTGGCGGTGGCTTGTAAGCTGCTGCCTTGTGGGGAATTCTGCTCTAGGGAGCTTCCCTTTGTCCTGGATTCTGGGCGTGGCCTCCCTGCTAATGGCGAGCAGAGGCTTTCCCTGCTAGGGAGATGCGGGACCCTGAAGCCTTCCCCCGTGCTGCAGAGCCAGGCGCTGGAGCTCCAGCCGTGTCCCCAAGCATCTCTACGGGAAGTCCAGGCGCCCCCTGCACCAAGCCGTGTGCCAGAGAAAGTTAGCCCAGCGGCAGCTTGCGGTCTGGAGCTGCTCCGGGGGATCCGCCCACCGGGAGCTTCCCTTTGTCCTGGATTCTGGGCGTGGCCTCCCTGCTAATGGTGAGCAGAGGCTTTCCCTGCCGGGGAGGTGTGGGACCCCAAAGCCTTCCCCCGCACCATAGAGCTAGGTGCTGGAGCTCCAACAGTGTCCTCAAGCACGTCTACGGGAAGTCTGGGCACCCCCTGCACTGAGCCATGCACCGGAGACCGTGAGCTCAGTGGCAGCTTGCGGTCTGGTGCCCTGCCAGGCCCACCAAAAGCTTCTCTTTGTTCTGTCTTCTGGGTGGGGCCTCCCTGCTAATGGCGAGCAGGACAGTGGTTGCGGGACACTGGGGAATTCCCCCTGGTCTTAGGTGAGACCGCTGGGGGCTTGGGTAGGAGTGTTGTCACCTGTTTCCACCGTCGCTCTGCTGGTGAGTGCACACTCCTGCCCTTGGTGTGTGGCGATGCTATGGGGGAGTCCAGTGGAAGAGAGCCTCCTGCAGGAACTAGGCTGTCTGGGGGTCAGAGGTCAGGGGTCGGAGAGTTTTCACCTATTTCCACCTCCTCCTGGGGGGAAGTCCGTCCGCCTCCTGATGTGTAGTAGCATGAGACTTTTAGGCATCTTGAGATGCTATCTGATATCCTTTGTTAATTGGTGAAAGTCCAATTAGTTGTAGATTCAATGGGGGAGAGACAAAGAAGATCTCTCACTCCTCCATCTTGGTCCTGCCCCCCGAATTCATAATATTCTTAATGGAATGTCATCTAATGTAGACATTAAAATCAGAATAACTAATTATGCAATTCTGAGATTATAAAATAAACATGGGGAAGCAGGTGTCAGACTTTTATGGTAGAAAGAGAAAACATTATATTCTTTTGATTAATTCTACTTCCTAGCATTATTTTCATGCTCTATGCAATAAGCTTACACACATATTCTTTTCAATTATCTATTGCTTTTAGAAGAGTTTTATAACCTGGCCTCATGGTTGATTTTACTGAACCTCTTTTTTTTCAGACTCCTGGGAATATTATTCTAGATGAGGTGCCAAAACACACCCTGCTATTAAACTTCATTAGTTAACTAATTAGTCTGATCATGTGATTGTGAGTAGGAAGAAACCAGTCAACTCTGATTCAAGGGCTCAGGCACATTGCTTCATCCTGTGCCTCCCTCCTGTCTGTTTTTTAACTGAGATTCTCAGTGAAAAATCTTCCCACAAAGTAACTCCATTTCTGAGTGGCTCCACTGGTAAATTCCCCAAAATGCTTCAGGAGGAAATAATAACAATTTTACTCAAGTAACATTGGAAAATAGAAGAAGGGAGACTTCCCAACTCATTTTATCGAGTCAGCATTACCTTGATATCTAAGCTGAACAAATATTGTAAAAGAAAACTACAGAGTTTCTGAACATAGGCACAAAAATCCTTAACAAAACATTAGTAGATCAAAGTCAACAATCTATAAAATTGATAATAGATTACGATCAAGTGAGATGTACCCCAAGGATGCAAAGTTGGTTTAACACTCAAATACTAATGTAATTCAGCACAGAGTAAGTGTAATTCCAAAAGGAGAAAAGTCATATGAGCATCTCAATAGGTGAAAACCTTGGACAAAATCCAACATTCATGCATGGTTAAAGATCTCTTTGCTAACTAAGAAAACCTAAAGCTAGCAGCATCCTTGACGTTAAGACCGTATGGCCATGTTTGGGACCAAGGCAAGGAATTCCACTCTCACCAATTCAACAATGTACTGGAAGTCCAAACTAGTACATTAAGGCCATAAAAACAAATGGAAGGCCTAGTTATTAGAAAGGAAGGATTAAAACCACCTTTATTACCAGATAGCATGATTGTATACATAGGACATCCTATGGAATATATCAAAAAGCTTCTAGGATTAAGAAGCAAATTTAGCAAGGTTAGTGAATACTAGGTCAACATACAGAAATCAATTGTATTTTAATATAGTAGCAATGTAAAATTGGAAAATGATTATTATTTACAATATCACTCACTACATGAAGTATTTAGGGATGAAATGAACAAAATATGAACAAGAATCATACAATGAAATCTAGATACATAAATAGCAATAGAACATGATAGGGATTCCAGAATTCAGAAATAAGAGACCCACACATATGAGTGTGTGCGTGTGTGTATTTTTAAACAAAGATGCCAAAGTAATATGATGGGGGAAAGGAGAGCTTTTCAACAAATGGTGCTGGAATCAGTGCTGTCATATGAAAACAAATGAATCTCAACACCTACATGCCACCATCACCAAAAATTGACTTAAATTAGATCATAGACCTAAATGTGAAAGTTGAAACTATATAATTTCTAGAAGAGTACATAGGAAAAATCTCTGCTTATTGGGTTATGCAAAGATTTCTTAGACAAGACATAAAAAGTACTAATCATAAAAGAGCAAATTGATAAATAAGACTATCAAAATTATAAATTTATGCTCTTCTGATAACATCGTTACAGAAATGAAAATGCAAACCACAGAATAGGAGAAAATATTCTCACACGTATATCTAACAAGTACTTGTATCCAGAAAGTATGAAGAACTCTTATAACTCAATAGTAAGAACACAGAACAATAAAAATAGGTCAAAGATTTAAACACTTCACAAAAGAAAATATACAAATGGCCAATAAGCTCATGAAAAAAATGCTCAACATAAGCCTTGAAGTAATTGAAAATTTAAACTACATGGAAAGAACATTACACCCACTAGAATGGCTAAAATTTAAAAGACTTTCAATATCAGGTGTTGGTGAGGATGTGGAACAGCTGGAATTCACATACACTGCTTGTGGGGGGTGGAAAATGGTACAATACTTTGGAAAACAGTGTGGCTGAGTTTCATAAAGTTCAACAGCAACCTACAATGTGACCCAGCAATTCCACTTCTAGACATTTATCCAAAAGAAATGAAAACACGTGTCCACAAAAACACTTGTCTGCAGGTGTTTACAAAGGCTGTTTTCATACTAGCCAACTTTGTAACAACTGAAATCCTGTCTCCTGGTGAATGGCTAAACAAATTATGGTAGATCCATACAACAGACTGCCATCTAACAATAAAAGGGAACAAAATACTGATACACACAACATTTTTCATCTCGAAAACATCATGCTAAAGAGGGAGGGTAAACACACAATAGTCTGTACTAGCTTGATTTTGTTACATGAAATGATAGAACAGGCAAAGCAACATTCACTAAGGCAAGCAGATCAGCGGTTGCCTGGGGCTGGGTGTGCAGGTAGATTGACCACAAAGGGGCACGAGCAACTTTTGGGAAGATGGAAATCCTCCAGATCTGGTTCGTGGTGGTAGACTTGGAGATACATTCATTGGTCAAGACATTGATGTGTGCACTTCAAATGGATGCATTTTATGTGTGTAAGGTTGACAGCAATAAAGTTAATTTTAAAATAGATAAAAACTGCTTGAAAAGCCCCAGAGCTCCTCAGACTTGGAAATGGTCTACAGCTTGAGTGTTGCATGCCTTGGGATTTCCCTGTAGGAGAGGAAAGAACTGTGTGTCACAGAAATAGTTCCTGACGCTTGCAAATCTTTTCTGCTATTTACTGTTCTTGGAGCTTTGAGTGGGTGGTGGGGAGGAATGCTTTTGAATTCACTTTATAGATAAAGGTATATACCACACTCCAGCTTTTCCTTTACCTTCTACTTGCCCAAGGCCTGAATTTAGACTCAGGAGAAATACTGATTCCTGAAGTTATTTTTTCAGCATCTTTCGCTCCCTTCCTTGCAACTCAGGTCCCAGACAAGGCATCCTAGGAAGATTTTTACTTTTGACATTAGAGTAAGCGAACATCAATTCCCTTAGGAGACTACAGTGATCTACTGCAAGGCAACTACATACCAGCAAGGTTACTGCAACTCCTCAATTTCTGAGTGACAGGTGGACAAGAAACATAACACATAAGAATGAGATTCATCCTGCCCTTTTTCTGATTTGCGTTCTTGAAAAGAAAATTTCTTAACATTTATTGACATGGTAGGCACTTTAAGTAGCTTGCCTGGACAAACTTTCAGACAGCTGTGCAAATCAGGACTTTTTTTATTTCCACCTAGCTTGCAGTTTTGGAAAATAACCAAGGTCTGGTTTGGTTGATGTTCATGCTAGCAACACAGAGAATGTCTTCTGGGTTATAAATCCAAGAAAAAAGAAACCAAGGCCACATAAATGGCCATCAATCTCTTCAAACACCGATTTGATTAAAGCTGTAGTATCACTATTGTACTTTTCACTCACTCTTATCACAATAATTTTAACCGTTCTTATGCGATGGCCCATTTTCAGGTTATTGCCAGCTGCATACAGATCAAACTTGATGGACTTCAGTACAATCACCATTTTCAAACCTTTCAGCGAACACTTCATTGAGGTTTTGTAATGATCATTTCCTAATGAAATCGAGTATTTAAATACTATGTAGTTATTGAATATAGACTTTGATTCATTCTAATTCAGCTTCTGAGAGTAATTTTCTTATGAGTCTATCAAATTTGTTAAGTTACATTAGCCTTTGCTCTTCCTAACCCTAGACTAGCTTGTATGATTCATAAAGTAGTAAAGGTTAGTTAAGTGGTATTCTGTATAACTCTTTCAATTGTTACAATATTGCTGAAATAGGTCACCACCACCAGAACTGTTGGTTAAACTAGTAACATGAAGTTCTATTTCCTGAAACTTTCAGGTTGTCTCTATTCCCAGGAAGCCTTCTGCAGCTAACTAAATCTAGGTTCCATCCAGGGTGTCCAAGTGGCCCAGTTCTAGTTCACACGCAGGTGTAAGGAGGCTCATCACATAATTAATCATCTGAACTAGAACACTTTCGAAAGCGAAGCATGAG
This sequence comes from Equus przewalskii, assembly GCF_037783145.1. Lineage (NCBI taxonomy): Eukaryota > Metazoa > Chordata > Mammalia > Perissodactyla > Equidae > Equus > Equus przewalskii. The sequence goes on from NC_091833.1 coordinate 39,951,574, forward strand.
CTGTTAATAATTACTCCGGGACAGCACTCATTGCCTCTGGCAAACCGAGATGTGTTATTATCCGAGGTGTAGCATAGTTTTTAAGTGGACCACGAACATACCAATCATCATGTGAATATCACTCATAATCTCTCAGGAAGCTAATAGGCATGGTGAGCAAAACATCGGGCCCCTATTTCCATGAAGATAAGATGCATAAATTCACAAGGTGATCAATGGGGGAGACTGGCAAAAGCAGAAGTCCTTGGTCCTAGCAATCAAGTTTTTCATTGCTGGGATCCCGTAGGGCACTCTGACCTGGTGCACTATTGCACGGCATTGCTACAGGCTTTGATTGCAACCCATCTCCCTTCCCACCACCGGAACTAAAGATGAAGTGCCAGCGCTGGCCTTTTAGGTACCCTCAACCCTAGGAGGATTGTGCCGGGTTGTGCAAATACTGACTATGCCACCTGTGCCTTCATTTTAAGAAGGAATTTGAAGCTGGAGGCAGCAAAAATACAAAGAGATGGAAAAACGTAGAAAGGGCAGAAGGAGAGCAAAGGAGAGTACCAAATTAAGACACTCAAAATGTGAGTATCGGAGCTCCAAAACGAAAGAACAGATAAAGCAGATAAGTCTGAGAGCCTGGTTGAGATCCAGGAATTAAAACTCACAGAAGTGCTGGGGCTCTGTTATGACCGGGTCCCCTTGGAGTTTAACTTTCAGAGTTGGCTACACTGAGCCTCCAGCGATTCATCAATTGCAGTTCAGGTTTTCCTACACAGCACTGGTTCCTATGGTGGTTGCTGCTCCAATAAGTTGTGATTCTCTATACTCACCTCTTGGTCTCTCCACTCATGGGGGCAGCAGTTTGCCCTGAGACTTCATTTCTCTTACGGATTGTGCAATTAATAGAAGAGACCTCAACTAAGTTGGAGTCGGGAATGCCTGTAGGAGAGCTCTCATGGCCTGTTGTACACTGTCAGTTGCTCCAAACAGGATGGGGTTTGCACGTTCCTCTGTTTCTCTGCACTTGCTTATAGTTCAAGTAGACTGCCTAACTCGAAAGGCAATTCTTTTGTTTGTTCCTGAATAAACTCATTTTGTGGGTAAAGCAAGTGGTCAATTTACATTTTAAGTTGACATATTTGGTGTCAGAAGTGGAATCCGAAGGAGGAGACCCCCCCAGGAGAGTGACCCCCAGAATCAAGCAAAGTACCCATACCAAGCCCCTTGCAGTCTGCTTCCATGAGTTGCTGCCTACTTTCAGTTCCTTGACTCTCTTCTTGGATTCTGAGCTGTACTCGCTTTGCATTTTGAGCTCTCTGATGTCATTTGGGATTGGGAGAGGCTTTATCCTTTCTGGTTCAAGGTTTTATCCTTGGGTTTGAGGCTTCATCCCTGGGTAGTACTCAGTTCTTTTCTGAAGTGTGTAGTAGCAAGGCTCCTTTTGGGGATTGGGCTAGCTGGAATCCAGGTGCTTTCCTTTGTTTTTGGATTCCTTCCATAGTCATGGCTAGGACTCCAGCAACTGTCTTGGGTTTTCAGAAGAATTTAAGAAATGGGATCCCAGGCATCTAAATGCCCTGAGGGTAGCCCTCCTGGCCGGGTTTATGTTTAAGAATTATGGCCCCTATTTGTGGATTTTTAACGAGGTGGGTGAAACAGATCAAGATTAGTTTGCAATTACAATGGCCATCACGGGGAACTTTTGATCTGCCCAAATTCATTTTTCTTAAAACCAAATTCAAGTCTCTAAAATTAAACAAAATAAATGGTATGTGTATTTTAATTGGTATCTGGAGGCTTCCAAATGTGCACAAAACTCTAAAATTTCCTCACTACAAGGCACCATATCTGAATTAGCCCAATTAACTAAGAAACTGAAGGAGAACAACATTGCTTTGGAAGTCTTGTGTTCCTTGAGCCCCCCTCGCCCCAATTTTTGTCTCAGATGCCACCTTGTTTGTCTTTCTCAATGTATTTGCTTCAGGCTCCACCCCTTATGCCATCTTCCTCCTTCTCTTTTGCAGTTCCACTTCTATTCATTTGCTAGGCTGAGAGTTCCTAGAAAAATTATAACCTGCTGTTTCTTTCTCCAAAAATGAGGAAATGATTCTAGAATTTGACAGTGTGCAAATAAAAATCTTCAGTAAATAACAAAAAAACCCCACAAAGCTCTTTAGCCATTTCAGCAAGTAATCTTAATTTAGTCCATCTTCCAGAAACATAATTTGAATCTCACTATTCTTTTGTTTTGTACCTGAGACATGGTTAAAATTTTTAGCATAAAAGTTATAACATCTCTGTTTATATCTGTGTATGTGTCTATGGATATATGATGTATATATATGTGATTTTTTTTTTAATTTCCAGATTACCAGATTATCTTGGTACTACCAAAATTAATTTGTAAGAGCACTCTATTTAATTGGCTTGAGATGAAGTGCTTATAAACTAAGTATTCTCTAATCTCGGAAATATAATAGAAACTAACCCAAAATCATTTTCAAGTTTATGTGATGTAGGATTAACATATGTAAATAGAAGTTATTTTAAGGTTGTTAATGTAATTAAAACAGGCATGTCCTCAGAGTTATCAACACTGAATATAATGCAGACATACAACTTTCATTCTACTTGAATTTATTAAGTTCATGTTATCTCTGTTATAAAACTTGTCAGAAAAATAATGATAACTTAAAGTGATGGCTAATTGCTTTAATGCCACATGAAGATTTTATGAGTAAGCTAAACATAATTGTCGAGAATAAATGATTTAGACAGATGAAAATGGGATAAGAGTTTTTGAGTGGAATAATTATGTTCTATAGTATGTGTGCTTGAAAAATAGCTTCTAAAATCTTTTTGGTAACTTGACACTTTAGAGTTTTTCTAAGTTAAATTTAATGATGAAATTTCATTTAATATCTGGATCATTTTATAAACAAGATAAGATACTAAAACATTAATTACTGGACATAGTCATCTACTTTTGGCTTCCTTTACAAAGAAACTAAAGATATTTGGATCTTTTGGCAATTGTTTTGTGCTATATTGGAAAATTATTATAAGGGAAATATATCTTGTAGGAATTATACAATGTATGCATAAATTTTCCAGTAGCAGACCATTTACAATTGTTTAAAGCTCTAGAAATAAGGGAAACATCTCTAGATGGAAGGAAAATAGGATGTGTGTTTCAGGAAATGAAGGTATGAGGAATGGAAATGCATTCTTTTGAGGGCAAAGAAACCAATATTCTCCTAAAGAGAGACTGGTTATTTTGGAACAGGAAGGGAAAAAACTAGGACAAAATCTGAGTGTAAATATAAAGTTGAGGAAGGTTTATGGAAAGGTATTTTGGGAAAGGAATTTTATGTGTGGGCAGGACAAGGTAAGATTGGAATGAGTGAGTTTTAAATATCAAGACGTAAGCTGATGCAAAAATTAAAATTTGGCTTTCTTTTCGCTACAAAGAACAAGGTTTTCTTGGACTACTGGTCTGCTTTTGATAACACACTGTGAAAGATTCTTTACCTTATAAGTCATATGCCTAGAAAACAGAGATTTGTGTTTTCTCTAAAAGATTTTCAGTTTTGTTTTGATTAGGTCTTTAATCAGGAAAACTTAGTTTCTTAATGTTAAAGGAGTTACATTTTATTTACAACTATGTTACGCTTTTGTATTTGCCTTTGAAATCTTGTATTGTTACTTTGGTCAAATAGATATGATGTTATCACTTGTAATTCTAGTTACTACCTAAAAATGTATGTCATAAACATGCTCAAATTTCCTTGTCAGTTGATTTATAATGAACTCTCATCGGATCCTTAACAATTGTCTTTTTTTGAAGTCTTTTGTCAGTTACAGACAGTTATTGTTGTATTCTTATGCTTTTACAAGTATGTTTCATCTTCAAAGAGATTCAGGGAGAAGACGTTGACAAGTACTCTGGAATAAAGATTTGTGATAATTTTAAGATTATAGCACTGAACTGGATCAGAATTTTTAAAACTTGAATGGAAAACTGATTACTTTAATGTTTTGCTTTCCAGATGTAAAAGACCCCTTTTTCTCCTCTCTTTTAAGCTGTCTATAACTTACAGCAGTTTGGTAAATTGTATCTCCAAAACAAGGTCTAAAGAATTTATCTTTTTCTCCCTACCGTATCTCTCCAGAACTCAGAATCTCTTAAGTATTCTTTTCAAGACAATATATGCATTTCCACAAATTCAGTGAGAACCTGTTCTCCTTCTAACACGACACCATGGAAATAATGGCTATGTTACCAAGGCTTTCACAGATTGTCATAGTCAAGAAAGATGTACATAGACTCAGAAATGACCAGACAGCTTTAAGAAACTGCTTGAAAAAACAGGCCTAGTACTTTGCCTACAAGGTTCTAACAAAGCAACCTTAAAAAGAATTTCTATGGTCAATCTCTGTTCTTGCTGCATTTATATAAATAACCAGGCCAAGTTTAATACAAACAAATTAGTTTTACTATCATTATCTTTAAGAAAAAATGGGAGTAATTCTGGAGAGAGAAATTATGTTTGTCCCTTCATAGATATTAAGTTCTAGTCCTATTAATTGTCTTTAAGGTTTTGTGATACACTTGTAAGCTGGACTGGATCCTAAATTCTTCTGATTTCCTTAAATGTCTGGCTACAACTTTCCAAACTACCGTTTCCAGTTTTCACTGCCCTTCAAAGCTCTTGCGGAGGGACTATACCGGGTGGAAACAAAATTTTGGGGACTCATGCCTTGGGTACACACCTCACAGATAAAGAAGGCTCCACCTGACATCTGGTCCTGTACCAACACCGGAGACATTCATACAATGGATTGGAGGAGAAGCAGCTAACATCTGAGGCAGACAGCTTTCCCAAAATGACTGGACCAGGCCTGTACACTGTTTACTTGATGTTGCTTCTTACCTTATGTTCTCTCTCTCTTTCCTGCGAAGACAATGCTCTTATCTGCATTTGCTGAATATCTGGTGAAAGGTAGAAAGCTCTCCCATTCTTGGATTTGTCATCAGAAATCTTAATCTATCTAGGACAGAAATGACCTCTTAGTTCCCACAGAGTATTTTTACTGGAATCCCAAGTGCTACTATATGGTTCAATTGTTCCACAGGCCTACTTTATGAAGTTAGGGACTAAGCCCACTTCATTTGGTTTCTTGTTTCAGTTTAACCCACCCCTAGGATGGGAAAATGAGACCTCTCGAATAGCCATATAAGAAAATTTCCGGGACCACCAATGTAAATCAGGCCATTTATAAACTTCTTGACATACATTTATATTTAGGTAACCTCTCAGTATGTAAGAACATAATGCCTGAGCTTTGGTTAAATTATGCTAATGCCTTTATGCCAATGAATGAGTCCATAGACACCATCACTTCTGTGGGAGCCTTATGGTTATAACTTCCTGTGTGGGAGTTTGGGGAATGGCCTTTATGCTTGGCTGACTCATCGTTTTGACAGCTGAAGAATATAAGGAGAGTGTGCCTTTGCTGTATTCACTGTCCTATTCTCTCTACATTAAGCCTCTCATTGGTCCATCCCCTTAAACCTCAATAACCGCCTTAAATAAGAGCTTCCAGGAGGCATGATGATTCTGGGTTTGCCTCTGTGTAGAAAACTTTCTTTCCATGTATTGAAGTGACTGCCAATCAACAAATGATCAAGAATCTTACCCTGACACTAGCAGAGTTGGCCAACTCTGCAGCCAAGGCATTTTCAGCTCAGCAACGCTTGCTTAACTCATTGGGCAAGGTAGTTTTGAATAATTGTATAGACTTTAATTATACGCTTACTGAGCAAGGAGGTGTCTGTGCAATAGCAAACACCTCCTATTGCACGTGGATAAATGCCTCTGGGGAGGTAGAGACCCAATTACATAATATTAGGGAGCAGGCACATTGGGTACAATAAATTTCATCTGAAAATCCACTGTCTTTGGATGTATTCAGCTGGTTACCTTCAGGTCTGGGCTCCTGGTTTGGAACTATCCTGCAAATTGGATTTATAGTATTGCTCTTGATCTTGCTTTGTATATTTGTTGTAAAGTTCTGTACTTGTTGCCTGTTGAACCTTTGTAAAGATGACATACCTAATAAGGTGATGCTAGCCCAGCACCTCCAGATGATTTCCAAAGCCTACAACCTCAGAAAAATATAGACTCTGGCTAACAAATGCCTGAGAATTCTCCCTCATTCCTTTCCTTGTTACTGAAATGTGGCCTCAGACTGTGCACCTTCTCTTCCACGTAGGACATGACAACTGGGAAAGATCCTTCCTGGCACTGAGGGACAAAGGCTACCAAACTCAGGAGACCTGACTCTTGGCCAGTGATGCTCTTAGGGAAGGATCTTTATCCAAAGGGATAAATGTGAAATTAATAAAACAAACCTCAACTAAATTGGAGTCAGGAAGGCCTGTAAGGGGAGGTCTCATGCTCTGTCATACATGATCAATTACTCCAAACAGAAGGAGATGTCTGCATGCATCTCTGACAGGAACGTGTTTGTTACATTACTATGCAGCAGAGGGAAGGAAGATTTCCCTGCCTTGCAACAGCCCAGCCAATGAGAGACCATAGCAATGCAACCAGTGGAAACCCTGTACACTTTGGACTCCCAGTTTCCTACAATGGACTCTGTATATTATCGCTCCTCCCCAGCTCCCCATTTCTGGGGAGCTTCTGAATCAGACAGATATGGCTTAGGATTCTGCCACTGCCTCTTTCCAGCTTCATGACACCATTGGAGATGGTATAGCTCTCCACAGCTACATTACCTCAACCCTCTAGGGGTTTTTTGGTTCTTTTTTTTTTTTTTTTGAGGAAAATTAGCTCTGATCTAACATCTGCTACCAAGCCTCCTCTTTTTGCTTAGGAAGATTGGCCCTGAACTAATATCTCTGCCCATCTTCCACTACTTTATATGTGGGATGCCTGTCACAGAATGGCTTGATGAGCAGTGCATAGGTCCATATCTGGGATCCGTACAGACAAAGCCCAGGCTGCCCAAGTGGAGTGTAAACCTAACCACTATGCCACTGGACCAGCCCCTCAACCTTCGTTTTTTAGCTGATTGTTTCATGGCTGGACACCTAACTCTGGCTGGACACCCGCTATATGTTTGAACCTGATCCCCAAAGTGATGGTATTTGGAGGTGGGGCCTTGGGGAGGTGTTTCAGTCATGAGGGTGGAGCCCTCATGAATTGGATTAATCCTCTTCTAAGAAGAGCGCCCAGAGAGCTCTCTTGCCCCTTCCACCATGTGAGAACACAGCAAGAAGATGGCTGTCCATAAACAAGGAAGTCGGCTTCTCACCAGGCACCGAAGCTACCCGCATATGTAAGAAATAAATGTTTGTTGTTTAAACCAGTCTATGCTGTTTTTGTTGTAGCAGCCCAAAGGAGCAATGACAGAAATTGGTACCAAGAAGCCGGGATGCTGCTGTAACAAATGCCTAAAGGTATGGAAGTGGCGTTTGAACTGGGGAATAGGCAGAGGCTGGAAGAGTTTTGAGGTATATGCCAGAAAAAGCCTAGGTTGCCATGAATAGACCTTTACAGGCAATTCTGATGAGAGCTCAGAACAAAAAGAGGAGAGCTGAAAAGGAAGCCTCAATCTTCTTCGAGAATATCTGAGGAATCATGAGCGGAATGCTTGTCGACATGGACAGGAAGGTCTGATTGAGGTCTCACACAGACATGAGAAACATGTTTTGGACGCTGGAAGAAAGGCAGTCCTGTTATGAAGTGGCAAAGCTCTTGGCTGAATTGTGTTTGTGCTCTAGTGTCTTGTGGGAGGTAGAATTTGCCAGCACTGAAATTGGATAGTCAGCTGAAGAAATTTCCAAGCAAAGCAGATAAGCAAAATGTAAAAGTGCAGCTTGGCTCCTCCTCATGGCTTATAGTAAGATGCCAGACAGGAGAGATGGCTGAATGCACAATTTAAAGATTTGAAGAATTCTCAGCCTATTCATACGGCAAATAGTGAAAACACTAGGAGTGTGGTCAAGAACTATCTGATGACTGTTTCCTCCACGTCTTTTCACATATCTGTTGAAACCTTGCTGTTCTTGAAGCCAACACTTCTGACTCGGAAAGGAATTTAGGGATCTATAATTGCTGAGCTTCTCTTACCTCATCTGTAAAATGGGAATAATAATAGTACCTTCCTTGTAGGATTGCTCTGAGGATGATACGTAATAATGTATGAAAAACCACCAGTGGAGTTCTGGAAACATAGTATGTGCTTAATAAATCACAGCCATTAGCTTCCTGTAAATTTTCTGTCTCCCAAATAAACCACCAATTTATTAAGAATTCAAGTCATTCCTGGTACCCTATCCCTCCGTCACTCTATAAACACACCAATCCGATGAGTCCTTCAAATTGACTGGGACATATGAGCCCCCTGATACCACCAGTCTCTGAAAAGTGCCAGACTCCCTTTCTTTGCACTGCTGTCCACAGGTTAAGGTGGGTGGGTGGGGAGAGTAGGGCGGTGGCCCTTGTCAAGAAGTGGTGCCTACTGGGTGGTCGTAAGACCACCATGAGGAGATGGAAGACCTTTCTTGCCTCTCTGCTGGGTGGATGTTCTGAGCCCCAGGACGGCTCTCTACACCTGCATTAGTAAAGTTGGAAACAGACAACGGTTTTGTTCTGTTGATAGTTCTAGAGAAACCTACCCTTTATGCTAACATACACATGTTGACAGACCATATCTACTTAAGTTATTGAGTGCACTGTGTCCCCCAAGTTTGGTAAAAGACTGGAGACTTATTGAATATCAAACTCACACTTTTCCTCACACTCATGGCCCTGAGCGAGGAACAACAGGAATGCACAAGTGGGTTTTTTTCACTATTTGCCAAAATGATCGTTGTTTACTTTCTACCTTAAATGCCTTCTCTCTACAAAGCCTCCTCTGAGTCCTTCAGTTAGAATGCTCTCACTGTGATGGAGAAATCCCAGGTGGTCTGACTGGGTCACCTGCCTCTCCCCCTCTCCCCCTACCATAGACTGTGAGCTTACTTTTATGGATAATCATTGCAGCTAATATTTATTGAAGGCTGTCCTATTTCAGGCTCCCTCATAAATGTTTTAAAAGGATTATCTCATTTGCTCATCAAACAACCCTTTCAGGTGGTACTGTTACTCATCCTCCCTTCACAGATAAGGAAATTAAGGCCAAAGACAGCTAAATAATAAATCCAAGTTCACCCAACTACGAAGAATAGGGTCTGCCTGAACCCAAGGCCATGGCATAACCACTGCCCCATACTGCCTCTAGGAAGGGAAAGAGGACGTCTCTTACCCATCATTGCTACCCTACCCTGCCCAGGTGAGTGCCTGGAACAGGGATATGCTTAGTCAGTGCTGATCGGTACTGAGTGGAGCAGAAATGCCAGGAATGGTGAGCGTCTTTCCTATGACTGATTGCTGTCTGACTTCTCTGCTATGAAGAGGAGGAAAGTGCTGGAGCAAACACATTCCTCTGGCTTGTAGCTCTCTCTGATCTTGTCCATTTTTGCTCCTTTTTTACTCCTCCTCATGTCTAACTTCATCATGCGGGTTAGAAGTTGGATTATTTGTCTTTTTGCCATTGAGTTATATGAATTCTTTACATGCGTGGGATATTAATCTCTTATCGGATATATGATTTGCAAATATTTTCGCCCACTCAGTAGGTTGTGTTTTCATTTTGTTGATGGCTTTCTTTTTTTTTCTGCTTTATCTCCCCCAACCCCCCGGCATATAGTTGTATGTCCTAGTTGCACGTCCTTCGAGCTGTGTAAGTTGATGGCTTTCTTTGCTGTGCAGAAGCTTTTTAGTTTGACGTAGGCCGCCTTGTTTATTTTTGCTTTTGTTGCCTTTGCCTTTAGAGTCAGATCCAAAAAGTCATCGCCAAGACCAACGTCAAGGAGCTCACCGCCTATGTTTCGTTCTAGGGGTTTTGTGGCCTCAGGGCTCACATTCAAGTCTTTATTGTACTGCATATTTGAAAGTTGCTAAGACCCTAAATCTTAAAAGTTATCCTCATAAGAAAAAAAATGCTTGTAACTTTGTGTGGCAACAGATGGTGACTAGATTAGCTGTGGTCATCATTTCACAATGTATCCAAACATGGAATCATTATGTTGAACACCTGAAACTAATATAATGTTATAAGTCACTTATACCTCAATAAAAAAAAGTTGGGGCTTAATACACACAAACAGCAATCAGAACTCTGAACACCCTGTGTGGAATTGAGAGAGGAGAAATATGGAATCCAGGAAAAAGGGAGATGTGTAAGGAAATATTTAACCTAATGAAATCACAATGTTATCTAAAATCAGTGTATTGCAAACAAAGTCAATGTTTGAGCGCTGGTGCAGTGGCCTTTTGATTCTGATCGCACTTGGGATGAGAAAACGTTCATGGGCGTGGCTTCAAGACCCCAGATGACACGTGTGGAACTGGGCATTACTGGAGCAAACAAAACATCCGTGCAGTCTATCTGCTTACATCCTCAAGAGGGGATTCCGCAAGGATTCGTCACATTCCTGGCCTGCAGGGAAAACGGCATCATGAGCACAGCAGGAAAAGTAAGCGAAAAATGTTTTACTTTTAGAATTCTATTCTCATTAATATAATACACAGACAAATGTTTAATGAACAATTTAATATGCATGTCTAAATTAGAAGCAATATATATTGAAATACAGCATAGAGTATATGCTTCATTACACAACACATATTGAACTACGATTGGAAAAGGCTATTCCTAAATATCTTCAGCCAGAATGTGCAGCATTTGTACCTCCAAAGTCTCTATGTGCTCTGTTAAATAAATGTGCTGTGGTTACAGCCGATCATGAGTAATCCACAAATCTAAAGTTGGAAACGTTTTTAGTCAAGAAGTCATCTGTATGTTAAGAAAGTTATCTTTATATTAAGAAACCATAATTTAAGTGTTAATCTTTATAATCGTATCTTTTATGAATACGTAAAGTTGAGTCTGACAGAAGTTTGATCCATCTAAAGCATCAGAATGATCCTGGGTAAGCCAGCCAAGTTCGACATGCAAATTCCGACCTAAGAGTCCTGTTACGGCACAGTTCAGCACCCTCCCAGAGAAATCCTCCAGAACACTATCTTCTATGTACAAAAGTCAACGTGATTTCACACAATCATTAATACTAGTGCAGTTTGAATCACTTAGGAGCGCTGGGAACACAGAGACTGGGCCCTGGGTCTTCTGCAGAGTCAGCGTGTGTGTTCAGTGCTTCCAGGCCCAGAGAGGCAGGCGGTCATTCAGCGTCGTCAATTCCTCCCGTCTGCCTGCTCAATTACAGCAGCCTGTCAACTCTTCCCAGGACATTTGTTGTGTTAGGAGCGAATCACACATTATAACATCTTGCTCTGATAACTCAGTTTAACATTCTGAGATTTCTACACACACTGTGTGACACAACAGGCCTGTATCAGTGAGATTGGATGGAAACCACATGGGGAACCAATTGCCAGTTTTCTTATTCCAACTGTCTTATTTTCATTCGTTACTGATTAGCATTTACAATGGCATTTACATTGCAAATGAAGATTAACTAGGGGGAAGAAAAATTAAAATCGCCAAAACTCAGCTTAAGAGAAATAATGAATTCAGAAAGCCAAACGGTAAAGCCAATGTAGTAATGAAAACAACAAGTAACAGGCACTCAATCCTCCCCTCAGCTGCCACGTCCTAACTTCCAGCTCCGTCACAACGCTTCCTTGATGTCTCCCTGTCCTGTGCTACATCGTCTTCACATGCTCAATGGCAACAGCAATAATACTCCTTTACTAGGTGTTGTGAGAATGTAATGAATTAATACCGGCAAGCAGTAAGAATAGTGCGGGTTACAGAGAAATAATTCAATAAATGTTAGTGACCGCTATCTTGTTGTTGTTATTATTGTGTTACCTTTTGTTAATCTTTCACCAGCATGAGGTAGTGAAAAGATAAAGGTAGATTGATATCAATTCTCCAGACAGCCAGCTTCGTTACTTTAGGAAAATTGCTCAGTCAATTTCTACATCAATTGAACCTCGATCTTTTCATCTGTAAAATAAGACCAATAATTCAAAAATACTGCCCGGTGATGTTTACAGACGGAGCATGTAACTCACCCAGCACAGGCCACAATGTGTCTGCTGCATCACAGCACCCGATAAGCCACACCTCTCTACCACTGGTGTATTACTTCCAAGGACGCTCACATTCATGTGGCATTGACCACGACAGGCACATTGCAAAGTGGGACGATTTGACATGTAAATAATGAAAATGAATTGTTAGATAAATTTCAGTTGAATTTTTTATCATATTTGCAGTGATGTCAGTTCTCTCTAGAAAAATATTCTCAACTACATACATTTACAGCAATCAAGACAGGTTTTATATTACATTCCCAGGCACTGAAAATATGTGTTGAACTTTTATTTTTAAGAATGTCTATGGGTAAGCCATGTTAGCTGGAAAGGCAAACACACAGCTCTCTCATTTCAAAATACGTGTGTGTGTGTGTGTGTGTGTGTGGCTTTAATTTCAAAATTTTTGGCTCACATCTAATCTGGAAGGAATCCTTACACATAAGATGATAACGAAACAGAGCTGCCAAAGTGAACTTTCAAATTAGTGGTGCAGACAAGCAGCACACAGAGTAGCAGGAGAGAAAATCAAAGGAGGGGAGCAGGCAAATTGAGAAGAAGTCTGCTAGGCAGGCAGGCAAGTAGAGAACCGGAATCATGTGTCCGATGGCTTGTGCTCAAGCAGAGAATTGAGCAAGAGGGCAATAGATTTCACATGAACAGAATCTGTCAGCAAAATAACGGTGATTCAGAACTTAAAGTGCCAGCCAACAGTTGTGGGTAAGCAAGCTAATTTCAGCACCGCCTTAGGAAATATCAGCAATAAACAACCTGAAGAGAAAAACAGCATAAGCGTGGCCTAAAAGAAGATATTCCATTTTATTTCAATGTGTCATTAGAGTTAATTCTGTTTCTCTGTTCCTATGTTCTTGCTTTCCACATTTTTAAATAAAGGTATTTTTACTCTCTTTGCAAACCAGAGGTTGTTCATTTGTACGGAACACTTAGGTTCCAGACATGACTCTAGATGTCACACATAAAAAGATGAAAGACTCAATCCTTGACTTCAAGAGTGGGGAACAGCTGGTGTCATCTTTGTGTTCGATTTCCAGGTAATAAAATGCAAAGCAGCTGTGCTGTGGGAGGAAAAGAAACCATTTTCCATCGAGGAGGTGGAGGTTGCACCCCCGAAGGCCCATGAAGTCCGTATAAAGGTGAAACATTTTTCCACTTGTACTGAATTTTAGGTTTAGAAAATTAATAAAACAGGAAAACTGGAAAGAACCAAAATCCATTAAGGGGCAGTATTCGGGTTTTTTGGTGAGGAAGATTAGCCCTGAGCTGACAGCAGCTGCCAATCTTCCTCTTGTTGTTGAGGAAGAGTGGCCCTGAGCTAACATCCATGCCCATCTTCCTCTATTTTATGTGGAACACCCACCACAGCATGGCTTGATGAGCAGTGCATAGGTCCACACCCAGGATCGGAACCAGCTGCTGAAGCGGGGTGTGAACTTAACCTGAACTTAACCACTAGGCCACTGGGCCAGCCCCAAGAGGCAGTTTTTATATGGTCATCCAGAGAGTGGAATTACATTTATTGTCAAGGAAAGATATAAATAGCTACATTTTAAAAAAGAAACAAAAGAATATATACAGTATAATCCTAATGACATAAAAAAATTAATGTACTTATTTGTACAGAAGAAAAGTACAAAGGGATTTATATCAAGATTTCAAAATCAATTGGTATTAGATGGTGGAATTTAAGTGACTATTTTCTTGATGCTAATCTGAATTATTTTTACTTCTATAAAAAGGATGCACTCTTGTATATTTATAAGACAAATATTTCAGAAACAATCATTTCACAGATTATTCCAAATTGTTTAACAAAGGAAAGGATCGTGGAGGAGGGTTTTAGACTAAATAATCTTGGGGATAAACCACAAGTTTTGTATCTGGGAAGAGAAGGGATTATCGGCAAAATCCATGAAAACTCTTCAGAAGCCCAATTTCAGGAAAGTGCATATAAGTCCACGTGAGGGCCACAGTTTCACTGAATCCAGTCCTCCTCCCTTTCCCCGTAGATGGTGGCCACAGGAATTTGTCGCTCAGATGACCACGTGGTTAGTGGAACCCTTGTCACACCTCTTCCTGTGATCGCAGGCCATGAGGCAGCGGGCATTGTGGAGAGCATTGGAGAAGGCGTCACTACAGTAAGACCAGGTACAGATTTCATGCTTGGGGGTGTGCCTTGGTTCAGGCCCCCAAGATCATCCAGGCTGAAGGAGGAAATTGAAGCCATGAGAGGAGAAGGCCCTGTGGATGGTCTCAGAGGAGCCGGGACTTGAACCGAGGCTGTCCCCCTCCCCACCCCCTCCCATCCCCCTCCCCCTCCCCTCCCCCTCCCCTCCCCCTCCCCGCTCCCTTCCCCTCCCCCTCCCTGCCTGCCTTGCTCCAGCGCGAGTGCGGGCACACTCTCCTGTGGTCTCTCCTTGGCAGGCGTTTACTGAGTGCTTTCTAGATGTCAGGTGCCAGGTTGGATCCTGGGCTGCGTGAGGACCAAAAGACACGCAGTGCCTGCCAGAACGAAGTTCATAATCAAACAACTGCCATTTGAGTGTTGCTGAGCACGGCCAGTCATGGCCCAAGAGAACCACAAACGAGACCAGGGAAAGACATCAGTGCACATCCTGAGCCTCTGGATCAGTGTGTGGAAACTGCTCTGTGCCGCCAGCAGCTCACAGAATGGGGCCACGAGGCTAAGCCTGAATCATAGTGCGATCTCTGCTGAGCTGGAAGTGAAGTCCCTCCACTGGCTTCCTCTTCCAATATGGCCTCCCTTCTTGTTTGTTTAAGTTTTTAATATTATTTTGCTGGTAAAGACTCACCCTGAGCTAACATCTGTAGCCCATCTCCTCTTTATCTTTCCCTCCCCAAAGCCCCAGTAAGTAGCTGTATATTCTAGTTGTAAGTCCTTCCAGTTCCTCTGTGGGAGGCTACTGAAAGACGAGTGGTGGGGTTCCTGCTCCGAACCCAAGCCGGGTGGGGAAGTGGAGCTCCCCAAACTTTAAGCACTAGGCCATCTGGGCCGGCCCTGGCCTCCCTTCTTGAACCCAGAAGGAATGAAACAGACCACTTGGAAGGAAAGGAAAGGGACCTAGCAGACCTGGCAGTTTTATTACCTTTAACCAGGGTTCAATGTGACTGGTTACAAAGTACTATTTCATCTTTAACATTTATTTTATCCTAATTTTATTGTATAATAGTATAGGCAAATATTTCTAGAGGTAAAGGGTGAATAAATAGAAAATTTCTGTGTCATCTTCTCCATGTAAAGTTAACCTATTAAATGTTATG
Source organism: Equus przewalskii (assembly GCF_037783145.1). Lineage (NCBI taxonomy): Eukaryota > Metazoa > Chordata > Mammalia > Perissodactyla > Equidae > Equus > Equus przewalskii. Next base: position 39,967,059 of record NC_091833.1, read on the forward strand.
GCCAACCATTTTCCTGGGTCTTGTGGATAGAGAGCATAGATGATTAACAATAAAAATTGTGTTTAATTCTAAAAAATGACTTTAGCCAGTATATTTGACCTCCCCCCTTAACCAAATACTTAATGGACATGTGGACAGAAAAGAATAAAATAAATTATCTGCCTTGCATTTTAGCTCTCAGTATCTGCTTCAGTTAGAAATCAATTAATAATGAATGACGCCCTTACTTTCCACCCCTGCCCCCTCCACAGTAGCAGGAGAAATAGATGATTCACAAATGATCAGCCATAAACATTTGACAGGCGGTTCCTACTCTAAAGAAAGCATCGAACTCATTGTTGAGGACTGAGGCTTTCAAAGGAATTTCTCGAATTCTTCTTTGTCCCATTTTTGTTAGTTTCCTTAAAAAATGAATAAAATTTCAAAGCTAAGCACTCATTTCATAGTAAAGATAAGCATAGTCACTTTGAAAAGCCAAGAAATGGTTGTCAAAATTCTCACTTTTACTGTACCCCAAACTATCACAAAATACTAGATTCCCCAACATCTGGCAGAAATATGGCAGCCTACTCACAACTAAAATTTATGTTTATACTTACAGTGACAATATTGAAGGTTTAATGAAGATTAAATGAGATGATATGTATAACACCACCAGGAGAAAGGGCACACAATAAAGGATAACAACTAATACAGTGGAACTGCTTTTAAACATCCATGGTTTTCCCACATTTGCACTTCCTTTTTGACAACCCTCCGGCACATATAAACCCAAATCAACAATGCCAGCAGGCAATGGCCGATGGCACGCTGCTGACCGCATCCTATTTCTTGGACACTTTTGAAAGACATGTCTCTAATACACACGCGTAAGCTTTAACTTCTTGCTCTATTAATTCCTGGATAGAAGTTTAAGAAGAATTTCTTTTATCCTCCTCCAGGTGATAAAGTCATCCCACTCTTTACTCCCCAGTGTGGAAAATGCAGGGTTTGTAAGCACCCTGAAGGCAACTTCTGCTTGAAAAATGAGTAAGTTTCTGCTACTCTCCTTATGCAGCCATAGATTTGCACATAGGTTATGCCCGTCTCATGCCCTTGTGTGTCTGTGTGTTGCACTGATTAGTCTGAGCATGCCTCGGGGAACCATGCAGGATGGTACCAGCAGGTTCACCTGCAGAGGGAAGCCCATCCACCACTTCCTTGGCACCAGCACCTTCTCCCAGTACACCGTGGTGGACGAGATCTCAGTGGCCAAGATCGATGCGGCCTCACCGCTGGAGAAAGTCTGTCTCATTGGCTGTGGATTTTCTACTGGTTATGGGTCTGCAGTCAAGGTTGCCAAGGTACGAATGACAACGGGTGATAAAACCGGTTACACTCAGACTGTCAGGAACCAAAAGGAAAGCAGATTCTCACAGGAATCAGAGATCATTCTTCGTACATTTACTAGTAGCTTTCCCTCTGCTCCCATAAGAACATTGACGTACTCCACAGAATTGAGGGTATCGAGGATGAGTAGGAAAGTGCCCTCAGAAGGAATGGAGAGCATATCCTAGAACGTTGATCTGTTTATCACTGATGCAAAAGTAGTTGGTAATTAGTCACGAAACAGTAAAGGTGTCGTTTTCAATAATTATGCTTGTTTATTTGTTCTTTGGGATGTCTAAACTCTAGAGCTGGCCGCTCGTTCAGTCATTCATTCTACAGTGAGACAGCACCAACACGCACCAGGCACGGTAGGGTCTGCCGGGTTCTGAGGCAGCAAAAGTAAATGAAATGAAGGGGTTGCCTTTGGGGAGTATCTAGTCCAGGGATCCTCCACGCCCAGGATTAGGATTAACAATAGACTCCAAAGCCTTACCTGCTACCCCTCCAAACCGAGGGCCATCAACACACCCACTCTGTGGATCCCGATGAGGAAAGCGAGGAAGCTTCAGTGATGCGTTCATTCCACTGCTATGTCTCATCCTCTGCCATGAACACACACACACACACACACACACACACACTGCTGAAGTGGTAGATTCTAAGGAGAGGTTCTCTAAAGGCTCCTTTCCACAAACGGTTGGAAATCCAGCATCTTTTCGTTTTATGAAACTGAGGCCCAGAGACATAAAGCTGTTTGTCCAAAATCTCACAGCTGCTTCGTAGGAGAGCTGCAATGAACCTCTCTCTCAAGACTCCTGCTGATTCATAAAGCATAACACATAATTACCAGCACTTTTAAGTCATGGCCACAAGCCTCATATTTTCCTGAGTAAGGCAAAGAGTGGAGCCATACCCCAGGGAATGATTACGCGGTACGGGAGGAGAATTTTACCCTCACTGAAGGCTGACTCCAGCAGACGAGGGTTAGTAAACTGTCCCTAGCCACCTTAATCAATTGAGAGCACGTGTTTTCCAAATTTCTGTGCTTGCATGAAGGCCCTTGTGCAATGGCATTATCTGTTTGAGCAGGTGTTCTAATTGAGCAGCAGCCAAGGGCACTCATAATAATGGATTTCATCCGTTATTAACATAGACCAACTTTTCACTGCATTATCATCCCTTAGTGTATGTTAAAAAGCAGGGAGAAAGACCCACTAAGATCACATTGGCCTCAAGCTGTATTATCTTAAAGTTACCTGTGAGTTTCCCCTGGCCTTAGGTTTTGTGTTAACCTCAGGATAATTCTTCCATGTTTCAGAGCTAATTTCTGCTCTCATTATACTGGTTATGACTACTGAAAGTTAATCAACCAAGGAGTTAATTATTGAGGGTTCAATTGGACTATTTTTTTCAGTCTCCTGGAATAACATTTTACACTTATTATCTCATTTCCCAAAAATTGTGTTTATGTATGTGTGATGTGCTGAAGCTGGCTGTCAAGAGATTTGAGCCTCTAGACTCTCTTTAAGAGGGAAGTCACCAGCATTTAGAGCTCAAAGATCATCCAGGCTCCCAGCTCCCAGCCTGGGCTTCCCATTGGAGTCACCTGGGGGCTGGGTCCCACCTGCCCAGATTCTGATTTAATTGGTTATGGGCTGTGACCATTGAGATTTTTTTAAGTTCCCCGGGTCTAATGTCTAATGTCCAGCAAAGATCTAGTTCAAACCCCTCAGCTTGAACACTGAAACAATTGAAGCCAAAAGAGGCTTTGACAGCAGGTTGGACATAGTCTGAGCAGCTCCTGAAAACGGACAAGGCATAGCACTTTCCACAGCTTAGGAGCTCTCCAACAATCATTACTTGATCCATTTTTGCATTTTCTGAAAACACAGGTCACCCAGGGCTCCACCTGTGCCGTGTTTGGCCTTGGAGGAGTGGGCCTGTCTGTTATCATGGGCTGTAAAGCAGCCGGAGCGGCCAGGATCATTGGGGTGGACATCAACAAAGACAAGTTTGCAAAGGCCAAAGAAGTGGGTGCCACTGAGTGTGTCAACCCTCAGGACTACAAGAAACCCATCCAGGAGGTGCTGACAGAAATGAGCAATGGAGGTGTGGATTTTTCCTTTGAAGTCATTGGTCGGCTCGACACTATGGTATGTACTGCAGAATGCCCTGAGTTCGGCTTCTGTGTTCTGGAGGATGCTTTCAGGCTGCAGAAGAGAAACATTCTATACAAGGAACATTTTTAAAGCTATGAGTGGTGATTTTCCAGCTCCTGTTTGTTATCTGATTGCTTAATTTATCATCATGAGAAATCTTTCATTCCATCAGTTAAGCAAAACTGTTATAACTAATATTTTCCCTTAGTAGAGGGAGGAGGTTTGTTTATTGAGCCGTTACAAATTTACCTTGTTAATCTTTAGTCAAAAAATTCAAACTCCAATATATACAATATAAATTCTGTTCTCAAGTTGGCACGTTTGATTTTTCCCCATTTTCTGAACAATAATTGTTTAACAATTTTTCTGTTTTAATGAATTCTGATTTTTCCCACATATCGTACTTTGGCCACTGGAAATAGTGAGCAATTTCACGCTTTGAATCATTTTATGAACAGAAAATATGTGTTATTTTACCACAGCAGACTGCGCAGTGGTTCCTAGCGAGCACCCAAACCTGGGTGTTGGACTGAATGCTTTAAAAAGTCAGCAGGGTTTTGCACTGAAAATCTTTGAGATAGCTATCTCCTAGCATTGATTCCAAATTCCATGGATAATACATGGAACATTCTTAGCACAGTGCCACCTGTCAAGTGGTCAGCGCTTAACAAATGTCAGCGGGTGTTATCAATATGAAACACTGTTCCCAGTCTTGCAGTGCTTACAGCAGCTTTGGAATGTACATGATATTACTTTCAAATAATTACAAATATCATCAATTGCAAGAGGGAACACATTTCCAACTGTATTCCACTTAATCAGAAGTCTCTAGAATCCTACTGAACAAAGTCCCCAGAGACCAGCAAGTCCCCCTTTTGCGGTTCTCCAGCAAATCCCAGCTGTGTCGGTGAGAAACAGGAAGAGTGAAGCTCTTTGCGGTCTTGAGCTGGGACGATATGCCGTGGGCAGCTGAGGTTCCAAGAGAACCCAACTTTTCCCAGGCTGTATCTTTCCTCCTTATGCCCTTTTGCTGTGGTTTCCCCTCCATTTTCTGACGTGGAATTGGATTGTTACTTTATTTGAAGACGCCAGTGTCCAACGCCACATGTCCTGAGGTGATCTGGTCTTCCACATCTCATACTTCAAAATCAAAGGACAGATCACTATATCTTGCTGGGGCATCCTAAACAATTTTCTTACGATGGACAGGTGTAAAAACCTGACTGGAGGAGGAGGGCTTTCTTTCAACATTCCAGAGTAAGAGGTATGGTTTAAAGTAAAACCAATGAACATTTTGGGGAGGTAAAAGCACATTTAAAACCTGTCCATTTTAGGCCAACAACTATATGGAAAAGGTGATCGACATGGCTCGTCGTTAGGGAAATGAAAGTCAAAATCACAAGACACCACCTTACATCTTTTAGAATGGCTGTTCTCAAAAAGGCAAGAGATAATAAGTGTTGGGGAGGCGGTGGAGAAAAGGGAATTTTTGTGCACTCTTGAAGGGAATGTAAATCAGTACAGTGATTATGAAAAGCAGCATAGAAGTTCCTCAAAAAATATAAAATGCAGCCACCAGATGATCCAGCCACCCCGCCTCTGGGTAGATAAGCAATGAACATAAAATCACTTTCTCAGAGTGATATCTGCACCGCACATTCATTGCCGCATTATTCACAAGGGCCAAGACATGGAGTCAATAAATGTGCACTGGCAGATGAATGGATAAGGAATCGTGGTGTAGATAGATAGATAGGTAGATAGATAAACAATTTATTCAGCCATAAAAAAGAAGAAAATCCTGCCATTTGCAACAACATGGGTGAATCTGGAGGACATATGTGAAGCGAAATAATCCCAATGCAGAAACACAAGCACTGTGCGACATCACTTATATGTGGAATCTAAAACAGTCAAACTCTTAGAACCATTGTGTAGTATAGTGGTTGCCAGGGGCTGAGGAGCAGGGGTAATGGGTGGATGTTGGTCAAAAGGAACAAACTTTCAGTTATAAGATGAGCAAGTTCTGGGTATCTAACGTAGAGCGTGGTGAGTACAGTTACTAATACTGTATTGTACACTTGAAATTTGCTAAGAGAAGAGATCTTGTGTTTTCACCACACACACAGGCACAAATGGTAACTATGTGAGGTGATGGTGTGTTAATTAACGTGACTGTGGTAATCATTTCACCCTCCATATGTATATGAAATTGTCACGTTGTACAACCTAAAACAATTACATTGTACAACCGGAATATATACAATTGCTATTTCTCAACCATACCTCAATAAAGTTGGAAAAAAATATGTAAATCCGAAAAAAATGTACATTTTAGCAATGGATGGTAGAAAGGGGATGCATTAAAAAAGGAGACCATCAAATGGACAAGAAACAAATTTTGATGATGTAATTGACCTTATATGTTGTTCACCATCAAAATACCTGCTTCAGGGGCCTGCCCGGTGGTGTAGTAGATAAGTTCACACTCCACTTCGGCAGCCCAGGTTTGTTGGATTCGGATCCTGGGTGCGTACCTACACACACTTATCAAGCCATGCAGTGGCAGGCATCCCACTCATAAAATAGGGTAAGGTGGGCCTGGATGTTAGTTCAGGGCCAATCTTCCTCAGCGAAAAGAGAAGAGTGTCAACAGATGTTAGCTCAGGTCTAATCTTCCACCCCTACTCCCAAAAAAACCTGCTTCAAAGTACTGAGTCCAAAATATCTACTTAATAAATAAATGAAAAGTGAGTTAACCCACTCAGATTGCTTGAGGGTCATGTGATGATAAACGTTAGCTTTATTTGAGGAATCAGATTTTATGTGTATGTTTGTAATGATATTTGCCTCTTTATTACTTTATAAGAAAGAATTAAGGAAACACAAATTCATTCATCCACTGTCCTATTCAAGAAATAGTCTCTGGGCGTTTTCTAAAGCCAGAGCTAGTGGCTTTGAGAAATCATGAGAAATCAAAAAACAACAGATGCAATCTCTTCCCTCCACACACTCATGATCTAGCGAAATCAATATTGCGTGATACTGTGCATCATGATGGGGGTTACCAGAGAATCCAATTTGATGGTGTGATGGATTGATTTTACTCCAGGTGACTGCCTTGTCATGCTGTCAAGAAGCATATGGTGTGAGCGTCATTGTGGGAGTACCTCCTGATTCCCAAAATCTCTCTATGAATCCTATGTTGCTACTGAGTGGACGTACCTGGAAAGGAGCTATTTTTGGCGGTACGTTGTTAAGTTAGAGGGCCAAATTCTTATTAACCTCAGGATTTCTTCCCTTTTACAAGTGACAAGGCCAGTTTTTAAAAAGTATCATGGTTAAAAGTAAATTTAAATTCCTTTGTATCTCTAGGCTCCAAATCAACTAGATGTGGAACTAATGCACACAGAAGGTCCCGACATAGACTTTTCTGGTGTCCCCATGAACTAAGTAGGCGCTTTGAGCACGTCTTTCTATACTCGAGACTGCACAGGGCACCGGAATACCTAGTAGACCCAGGAACCCATAGCAATAATTCATGTCTGCATTCATCGCCCACATTTAGACAACTGCTAAATTTGCTCCTTGACTGTGGGAGTGCCTGTCTGTACCATAATTTCTCTCTGAGAGAATTGACAACCAGGACCCGATTTAAATAAAGGCCAGACCACTGCAAAAGGATATTGACGCACACTCTCTTATGACGCTCAGGAGAGTGGTTTGTGGAATGCAGCACTTTTCATAAACTTTCATTTACATTCTTTTTGGAAAGTCTCCTCTCCAATTCTCCTCTTACCCCTGGCTGAAGCCAACAACTATGTCGCTTTATTTTCAGGTTTTAAGAGTAAAGATTCTGTCCCCAAACTTGTGGCCGATTTTATGGCTAAAAAGTTTGCACTGGATCCTTTAATCACCCATGTTTTACCTTTTGAAAAAATAAATGAAGGATTTGACCTGCTTCGCTCTGGAGAGAGGTAGGTTTTAAGTTTCTTTTTATGGTGTGTTTTGGCCAAGAGAGAAAAAAAGATGGAAGGATGAGAAAAACAGAGTGCCTTGGTTTTCCATTACCAGTTCAATCTTTGCATGTAGAACATTTAGGATTACATGGTGAGAAGCCAAGAACAGTTGCTTTGCATTTCCTGTTCTGCTGAAGCCAAATTATGTTGGTTACAGCAAATCTAAACGATCAGAGCCACTCAGCCTTCTTCACAAGAAAACACTCACCCTGGGCAAGGAAAAAGAATCAGAGACTCATGGTCATAATTATAACCAGGAGTGATGGCAGCCTCTGCCTGGCCACCAGAAAGGTTGACCATTAATGGCTATAAATTCAAATTCTATTCAGGACATCCCAAAAATTCACTGTGGGAGTAAGTGGAGCTACAATGGGATTGCTTTTTATACAGATATTACAAGTTTTTTCAGAAAAAATCACAGTCTGTTGTTAATTCTTCTTTCCATTTACAGAGAATTTTTTGCAAATAAAAATTATTATATTGGGTGCCGGCCCGGTGGTGTAGTGTAGTACGCTCCACTTCAGTAGCCTGTGGTTCGCATCTTTGGATCCTGGGCACGGACCTACACACTGGTCATCATCCATTCTGTGGCAGCGTCCCACATACGAAAGAGAGGAAGATTGGCACAGATGCAAGCTCAGGGACAATCTTCCTCACCAAAAAAAACCAAAAATATTTCTCTAAAGAGGAAGGGTACAAAATGCTATTTTAAATGTTTAAGTCTTTTCTTCAAAGCTTCGGAAATTAAGCTGATTCCAATTCCTACCTGTGACATTTAACTTTTACAGCCACTTAAAAGGAAGGATTGTGTCACCTGTGTTAACATACAAGGCAGAACTAGCAAAAGGCAGTTCTATCTAACTCCACCTTCTTGTTTCAGAGTCCCTGCTTTTCTGCTGCCTCACACTTCTTCTCGTGAGATTTTCAACTTTAAACAGCATTTCTTAAGCAGCCACACACATAACACATTACACTAGACGCTTAGTGTGATGAATATGATTGAGGAAGGAAAGAAACTAGGATCCAAAGAGCACCAGATTCCATCCTTTCTGGAAAGCAATTTGGTAATTTGTATTAGAAACCTTAAAAAAACTTAGATCCTTTGTCCCAGCGTTCCATTTATGGGACTCTATTCTACCAAAGTAGTTAGAAATACAAACACGCAGTGATTTAAGTATGTTCCTCTATCATCTATAATATCAAAAATTGGAAACATCCTGAAAGCGTAACATGAAGGAGATGCTTAAATAAGTTCCAGCCTTGTACTAGGACTCAATGAAGTCATCAAAAAGAAATGCTTTCATAAAAGTGGGAAAGTCTCATCATGTAAGTTTAGGTTATAGAATAGAGAAAATAAACATATGTACAGTATGCTACGAAGTTTTCAACAATAGCACTAAAAATTTACATGTGTCTAGAAAAAAGTTGACCAAAATTCAAGAAAATATTAACACTGATTATCTCCATGTTCTGGGATTACAGGTTACTGTTACTTTCTTCTTTACACTGTCCTGGAGTTTCTAAGTTATCTACATATATTTCTCTTGTCATATGTCTGTATATACAGACATATAATTTCTTAAAGACACAAAGACCTTCATTTTATAAAAGTATTTTTCCATCAGAAGATGGTTTTTGGAAAGGAGATTGGTTCTAGTGTAAATGTTACATGTCTGATCTGCCCAAGAATGAAGCCTCTCTGAATACAAATCAACTTTATCATCTACTTCTAAGAATCTGAAACATTTCTTCGTCAAAGCTCTATTAAACCTTCAACATAGTTTAACTCTGTTACGTTATCGGTTCCTTCAAGCAAATGACCTCTCATCTTGTAGTTTGTACAACTTTGTGTTTGGTTTAAACCCCAGCATCCCACACTAGACGTGTGACCTACAGCGAGTTACAAAGCTCTCTAGGTCTCAGTATTTGTAATCTTAAAAGTGGAAATCATATTAGAACCTGCCTCATAGTATTGCTGTTTGAGGTTTAAAAGACGTAACGCATGTAAGCAGCTGCAGAGTGTGTGAAAGACAGCAAGAACTGCTTCCATACCATCACCCATTGTAGTTTTGTATTCAATATTATGTCAGGCGTGTAGGTGCTCAATAATGATTTTTGAGGATGCTACTATATAAAGAAGCCTAAATGGCTGTCAAATTCACGATGTTTTTCTTGAGCTTAGGGTTGGGGAAAACACAAGCAAGAGCCAGGACAAGATGAACTGCCCTTTTACTTGACTCAACTTGGGTGCAAAGGCATGGGAAAGGAGTGGCGGGAACAGACACTTTTTCACTGAGACATGTCAAGTGCTCTCGGACTCTCACACAGAAGACTGAATGATCTACACGCTAAAGCCATTGACATCTTTTATTTCCTGTTTCAGTATCCGTACCATCCTGACGTTTTGAGACCATACAAATGTCTGCACTTGTAGCCGTCTTCTGGCTCCTCTATCCTCTGGATCATCAGCCAAACGACATCAATAATTCTGTTCCTCAAAGATGCTATTAATAGTTACCGCTGGGAGCTTTCTAAAAGAAACAAAAATTGATGTGAAGTCACTTTTCAAGCAAACGTTTAAAATCCAAGTGAGAGCTAGAGGAACCATCAGCTGGGTAACTGAGCCCACTAAACTTTCCTTCTTAATCATTCTCCTCACGTTGAATCCTGTCACCTTTCCCATTGAGGGAAGGCATGTGTTTTGACTTCTTGCATGATTTGTATCTTGGGCACCCTTAGTATTGAAGCCGGGGGTGGGGGGTCCTCATGATACTTGCCCCTCAGCATACACGTGATGGGCTATTGTGCTCTAAGCCTTCTCCTTCTACATGCATTTCCACTGTCTGTATTTGCCTTTTGATGAAGGTAACAAGGTCGCACAGTAAAATACAGTCTGTGAAAAGATACTCTCGGATTTATAAGTGGAGAAGGTCTAGAACTTCTAAATGCAGGGAATTTCTTAGGAAAATGTCATACATCTTTATAAGGTGGAGGGAAATGTCTTTATCGCTTTTATACTGTTGGCAGTGGATATATGATCGTTCTTTTAAATAAAAGCAGTTTCATGAGACGTCGTATTAAATTTGAAAAGGGCCATATTAAAAACTCCGTAATTTTTATTCATGGAAGTGTTTTGTTGGTTAAACAATCTTAATTATTACAATTAACTGAAAGTGAGTCTTAAGGTAATTAAAAAGCAATGTGGTGGCCTTAAATGTAGGGATGGGAATGAAGCAGCTATGGTCACAGCCTGTAAAATGGGTAACCAAGAAATGGCACAAATGTCCAAAGCAATATACTTTCCAAGTAGAGGCATGTGCATTTAAAGATGTACACTTTTTCAAAAATTATCTTCAATCTAGAACTTTTCTATGAGCTACCGTGCCTTAAATCAAGTGGATAACTCTGGAATTAGTTTATTTCTTGGTGTGTGAGAGCCTATGGCACCCATTTGTTAGTGCTCTCCCATTCTCAGGGGAAGATTTGCATTTTGAGCTTTGTCTCTAAATATGTAACGAAAAGCTTGCTGCTTTAGGAAGTTTTAGCTCTCTCTAAAAGGGTTCCTTCTATGTCTACGATTTGTTGGATGCTGTGGGAAGGAGTGCAGACTTAGAACAAGTGAGCTACCACTTCCTTGTGACCTTCAGTAAGTTACTCAACCTCTCTGAGCTGACGCCATCCTTTGTCTTAAAGATTGCTCTACCAACCCATTACAGGTTCACAGAGATTAGATGAGATGATGCTACTGAAAGGGCGCTGTCAACTGTGAAGTGCCCTGTAAATGTAGGGAATAGTTTGATTGTTTTTTCAAAAGTGCTGAAGGAGATATTTAGGATCAAAGCAGCTTTCAGAATGCCCCTGAGATAACATCATGGGACTCTCTGGGTCCCACTTTGCTGGGTGCTCCGATGTTTTTATATTGGTGCCGATGGTATGAGATCCAGAGGAAAAAGAGATGATCCTAAATGCCCACATCACATTAGCGGGCATATAATCCTGCAGATTGTGCAGAGGCCTGCATCCAGTTCCAACCCTCCTTCCTCTCAGGTTGTGGGGAGTAGGCGGACAGCAGGTTGGAGGTGGGCTTGTCGGTCCCCTCACAGAGGGGCACGGTCCTCCAGGGCTGTGTGGGGAGGTGGGGAGGATGCCTCTGACCCAGTACTGGCTCTCTGTTTACATTGACACTGACGGAGAAGGAGGCAGGTTGAAATCAAAGAAGAAAAACGGAACCACAGAGTGGCTGGTATTTTGTTAGCCCTGTAATGGCGCATGTGGCCAGGGCGTCCTGCTGGCCTGCAGCAATGAAAATTTTGACTCTAGAACAAGAATTTCCATATTTGCTGGTGTCCTTAAAAAAATGTAGCTGTGAATGTTTGCAGCTCGCACTCACTTTTAGCCAGCTCTGAGAAGCTTAGTCGAAACAAGGAACATTTTCAAAGTTTGAAGGGAATTTCACGTTGGTGGTTTAAGTGATAGCTTTGATACAACAGCTTAGCCCCTCCGGAAATAGGACACGAACAACAAGAAGTGATGTAAGTGAACTCTGAATTCACCCTTTGCTGCTTTACAGATCTCACAAGCAGCCCTCGGATTAGGAAGAAAGCCATTTTGACAGAATCATTAGGAAATGACTCAGAAGTTGAAGTAGAGTGAGCGCAAACCTGTATTTGACAGTTTCATTCTTAGAAACTGACTACCTAATTCTCTTAGCAAATGATCATTGCACAAATAACTGCTGTTAAGTATTGTCTGAAAATGTTAAAGCAACAATTTTACTGAAGTACATTAAACACTATTTGTCAAATACCTAGCAATATTCAGGAAATGGGCCATTGCATAAGAAGAGCAGTCAAAATCAGTGGGGCCAGAATAAAAGCAGAATGGGAGCACTATACTGGGGACCACACGCTCTTTCGATGCGACTGACGGTCAGGAATGCGGACTTGGAGTTAGGTTTTGTGTTTGGGGAAGACAGTGATCCAGTTTCATTCTTTTGCAAGTACCTGTCCAGTTTTCCCAACACCATTTATTGAAGGGACTGTTCCTCCTGCATTGCATATTCTAGGCTTCTTTGTCATAAATTAATTGACTGTATATGCATGGGTTTATTTCTGGGCTCTCTATTCTGTTCCGTTGTTGTCTGCGTCTGTTTTTATACTAATACCATCCTGTTTTAGTTACTGTAGCTTTCTAATATAGTTTGAAATCAGGGAGTGTGAGGCCTCCAACTTCGTTCTTCTTTCTCAAGATTTCTTTGGCTATTTGGGGTCTTTTGTGATTCCATACAAATTTTAGAATTGGCTGTTCTATTTCTGTGACAAATTTCATTGGAACTTTGATAAAAATTGCATTTCTAGATTGCTTTGGGTAGTATGGACATTTTAACAATATTAATTCTTCCAATCTATGAACGTGGAATATCATACCATTTATTTGTGCCTTCAATTTCTTTCATTGATGACTTATACTTTTCAGTGTTTAGGTCTTTCACTTATTTGGTTAAATTTATTCCTAGGTATTTTATATTTTCTGATGCAATTGTAAATGGAGTTGTTTTCTTAATTTCTCTTTCTGATAGTTCATTATTACTGCATAGAAATGCAACAAATTTCTTACATTGATTTTGTATCCTGCAGCTTTACTGAATTCATTTATTAGTTCTAACAGTTTTTTGGTGGAGTCTTTTGGTTTTTCTATATATACTATCCTGTCATCTGCAAATAGTAACAGTTTTATTTCTTTCTTTCCAATTTGGATGCCTTTTATTTCTTTTTCTTGCCTAATTGCTCTGGCTAGGACTTCCAACACTACGTCAAATGAAAGTGGTAAGAGTGGGCCTCCTTGTCTTATTCCTGATCTTAGCAGGAAAGCTTTCAGGTTTTTACCATTGAGTGTAGCTGTGAGCTTGTCATATATGGCCTTTATTATGTTGAGGTACATTCCCTCTATACCCATTTTCTTGAGAGTTTTCATCATAAATAGATGTTGAATTTTGTCAAATGCTTTTTCTGCATTTATTGAGATGATCGTGCGATTTTTTTTATTCTTTATGTTGTTAATGTGGTGTATCACACTGATTGATTTGCAGATGTTGAATCATCCTTGCATCCAGGAATAAATTTCACTTGATCCGGTTGTGTGATCCTTGTAACGTATTGTTGAATTCAGTTTGCTAATATTTTGTTAAAGATTTTTGCATCTATGTTCATGAGGAATGTTGGCCTGCAATTTTCTTTTCTTGTAGTGTCCTTGTCTGGTTTTGGTATCAGGGAAATGTTGGCCTCAAAACATGAGTTTGGAAGTGTTCCCTCCTCTTCCATTTGTCAACGAAAATAATCCATAACCAATCTATAAATGAAAATTTGGGAGAGTTTATTCTGAGCTAAAATGTGAGGACCATGGCCCAGGGCCTTTCTTCCTGAAGGAAGAAAGGGCACCAAAGAAGTGGGGTGTACAGAGTGGTTATATACCCACAAAGCGGACATTTCACATAGGATTGAAATGTCCCTATTACAATAGTCACGAGAGTGCTCTGTCAGCACAGTGATTGATGGACACAGCAGGTAGATCTGATGTCTTGGTGATGAGCTGGGTGGTCAAAGGTGAGCACAGCAATTAGTTCCTAGCCTAAGGAACGAAGCTTATCCTTAAGGAAATGCCAATGTGGGGGGAAGTTGCACCTTTATCTTAAGGCCATTTGTTCTTGCCATAGTAAATGTTTTAAGCAGATATACAATGCATGCTCGATGGCCATGTCAGGCCCTTTTGGAAAAAACAAAGTCAGGCCGAATTAGATTTACACCAAATAGCTTCCTCATATACTCCAATATCTCCTATTGCTTGCCATTTCAATTTGTCACATTTTTTGAAAAAGTTGGAGAAGGATAGGTATCAGTTCTTCTTTGAGTGTTTTGTAGAATTCATCAGAGAAACCGTCTGGTCCTGGACTTTTGTTTGTGGGAAGGTTTTTAATTACTAATTCAATCTCCTTACTGGTAATAGTCTTTCAGATTTTCTAGTTCTTCCTGATGCAGTCTTGGAAGGTCGTATGTTTCTAGGAATTTATCCATTTCTTCTAGATTGTCCAATTTTTTGGCATATAATAGTTTGGAGTAGTCTCTTAGGATCCTTTTAATTTCTGTGCTATCAGTTGTAACATCTCCTCTTTCATTTATGATTTTATTTATTTTAGTCCTCTCTTTTTTTCTTGGTGAGTCTAGCTAAAGGCTTGTCAACTGTGTTTATCTTTTTAAAGAACTAGCTGTTGGTTTCATTGATCTTTCCTATTTTCTTTTTAGTCTCTATTTCATTTTGAACCCTAACTCAAGCCTTAGAAAATTAGAAGTGAAAGAAAAGCTAGAGTGAAGTAAATTCCATCACTAATGGAAGGAAATACTAAGGCATTTGGTTTTATCTTTCCAAACTCTTCAAACTATAATGAACAGCAGAAAAGATTTAGAGTTGTCAGCGGCCATTTATTTTACATTTGGATCCTTCCCCTCCTTCAGGGACATTCAAAGACAGACAATGCAGAATATATTGTTTGGCTTTTGAGTGTGAGAGAGATTTGAGGCTCTCTGAGCTATTCATTCTTCCTCTCTCCAGTGGTCCTGAGGAGAAAGAAGGGAGTGAAGAAGAAAGGGGAGACCATAGCACTTACAGCCGAAAGTGATACCTAAAGGAGAAGTTGTCAAAGCTTAACCTGAACCTTGCATTCTATGATTATGTTGATTGTTACCTGGAGCTAAATATTTATGCCTTAATGAAGGATAAAGAGGAGTTTGATAGAAGCAGATTTAGGGTACGGCTTCCCAGACAAAGGGATCAGCATGAAAAAGCAGAATGTGTTTAGGGAATTATCAACATTTAGTATTGCAGTTAAGTGTCCACATTCCGCTTCAGCGGCCTGGCGTTCGGTGGTTCAGATCCCAGGTACGGACATGGCACTGCTTGGCATGCCATGCTGTGGTAGCATCCCACATATAAAGTAGAGGAAGATGGGCACCATGTTAGCTCAGGACTAGTCTTCCTTAGCAAAAAGAGGAGGATTGCCAGCAGATGTTAGCTCAGGGCTAATCTTCCTCAAAAAAAAAAAAAGAGAGAGAGAGAACAGAGCCTGTTTCAGGACACTGCCAAAGGGGAAGGAGCAGCTCATATAAATGACCTATTCGTAGGAAGTATAGGTGACTTGGTCCCAAGACTGAGGGAGTCCAGGGGGTGATGGGGTTTGGGGCAGGCCGCCCCAACATGTGCCACTCTGGTATGTGGATTATTTCAAGCTGAGGACAACAAAGGCTCAGAAGACTCAGGGAGAGCATTTTATCTTCCCCCAAACTGCCTAAAAGAATTTAACCTGGAAGGCGTGTTCCAGGAAGGAGCTAATACCCTAAGATAGTTGTAGGATAATGTAAAATAGGTGTGAGAGAAAGACACCAACAGGCCCATTCTTGGCCCAGCAAAACTCGTTTAAGAAACCTTTGCATTCCTGTCTCCATGTAAATTGTCTTCCTCCCCTCTGAAATCCCAGAACACTACCCCCAACATCTTCCTTTGCCTTCAACTGAAGATAATATTTAAGGTGGCATCTTAAATATTAAGACGGCCACATTGCCGAGTTGCTCAGTCTTCCTGGGTTTCTCCCATGTATCACGTGATTAAACTTGTTGGATTTTCCTCCTGCTTTTCTGTCTCATGTCACTTTAATTTGCAGCCCAGCCAGAAGGACCCAGAGTGGGTAAAGCAACTGTCTTCCTCCCCTACAGGTGCAAGGGAGAAAGAGACAGAATTGAGGCTGATTCCAAAGTGTCTGTTATGACACCTGGGTGGGGACTTTTGACCCCTTCACCAGTTTGGGATCAATGAACTGATCAGGTATCTGTGGTGAAGATCGTTAAGTTTAATATTGGATTTGACAAATGTGGAGCGCTTCTGAGGTCTTCAGATGGAGTTGTCTATACAACGTCTGCAGCTGAGAATCAAGTTCTGAGATACATGTACAGATTTGGGGTTGATTCCCATTTTAATAATTCCTCGCCATAAAAGTCCTCCTTCCCTAGCATTGAATTCTCCCACAGCCCCCTCCCAAAAGAATTACAAGACGCAAAAGTGTGATTTAAGCTCTGCCGATCAAATACACTCTTCAGAGCCCATGCTGGAGAACTGCATTTGGTGAACAGAGGCAGGGTATGGAGCATCCATTCTGCTGGTGCTGATTACAGCAAGGGCGGAAAGGTCCTGGAGAGGGAGTCAGGAGCTGTCCTGGCAGCTCCCTGATCAATACAAGGGCACAGCTTCCTTGGAAAGCCAGGTTCTGACAACATTTTTGGAAGCTCAGTCGAGAGTCTGCTTGCTCTACCATCTCAGTGATTCTGTGAGCTACATACCTCCTTCAAGAATCCCTTGTGGGTAAACGAGCTTAAGTGGACTCTGTTGTCTATAACAATGAACACTTTGACAAGAATGGGGTGTTAGCTGAATCCATGGGCATAGATAATATTGCCCAGGGAAAGAGTGTAAGACATTAGGGGAATAAATAGAAGGAGAAATGGAAGGAGCATTTCAGTCAGGGTGAAAGTATCAGCCAAGGGCCAGAAGTGTTTGCACTAATATCTGCGGCACCATGAGTAAATCAGTTGATTGAGAACTCAGAGATATGACTGCCCTGAAGAGAGAAGACAGACTGTGGAGAGACCCTCAGTGTCAGGTTTAGCAAATGAGCCAAGCTGGAAAATTAAGGTAACTGTAGTAAGTAGAAGAGATTGAGGCTGGATAAGGAGACCAACTAGGAGAGAATTTCATTGAGTGTGGTAGATGAGGGGGAAATCACAAGAGATGGATGCGAAACACCGTAAAGGAAGGATCGTTGAGACTGGTGTCTGTTCGGAGAGACAAAAACCAAAGATGACCATAAGTCTAGACATCAGGGGAGGGGTGGTGAAGAAGGATAATCTTGACATATAGAGAGCAACAAAAAAGATGGGGGTATAGATTAAAAAATTGGGCCATCTATTAGAAAAAAATGAGTTTTTGAGGTGATAGGAGGCTTTTAAAGATGTACAGTAAGGAGATGTGAGACTTGAGGTCCCAAATGGCACGAGAGATGAGGCAGTTTTTCCAGGTAAAGGTCATAGTAAAAATCATGAAAATAAAAATGAGAGCAGAGGACCACTGTTGGGATACATTCCCATCTTTGAAGTGAAATAAGGAAGTTCTGGGGGAGGAGAGAGAAGGAGCAGCCAGAGGAGACAGGAAGATGACCAGGAGACCCTGGGTTACAGAGGGCCAAGAACTGAGGAAGACCTCCCTTTGACCTCTGAAAGTGGCAGTTCTGGAGAAGACAGGAGACCAGGAGGAGCAAGCGGCGTAAACACTGAAGTGCAAGGGTTGAGCTGTCCGAAGAAACAGGCAAGTGTGGGAAATGTTGGGAAAAAGTGTGGGAAAAAGGGAGACAAACAGACTAAAACAGCAGTAGCAACAGGCCCGAGAGGACGTTCCTTTTAGGGCTAAATGAACATGGCAGTGCAGTAGAGAAGAAATGAATGAAAGACTTTGAAGAATAACAGATTACATTGCCCCAGAAGACACGGGAGATGGATATAGCACACAAGAGACATAAAAGCCAGGAATGTGAACAAGGAGATTTTTGAGATAATGAAGCAAATCTCTTATATGGGATTAATCTTCCCCATAATTTACACATATGGAGAAAAGCTTTCCAAATTCCAAACATCCTAGAAGGGAACTTCCAAAATATGATGTGTGGACTGGACATTACCTGTAGCAGCTGTCTTATTAAATTTATCCTGCCCCCTCATGGAGCCACTGGATCTTAATAAGTGTAGGTGGAAATTTTGGACTGTGAGCTATTAACACACCTAAATTAAAAAGTAATAACTAAGATGATTGCTTATCACAGTAGTCACCAACCTACCGCACCTGCAACAACATGTTACAGTTATACATCAAACAATACTACATCCTAGGGTAAGAGCACTAGATGTGGATCCTTTTGATGTCAGTGAGGATCACTTTCTGCTGCCCTGGACACAGCACCTTTGTTGTAAGCCTTCCTGAGGGTGGTACACATATCAAACATGAGTCCAGGATGGTACGTGAATAGACAACCAAGTGGACAAGGGGATTCTGAGAGTCTGGATGCAGATTTTGGATGTGGGAAAAAGAGCTTACCTATCCATTTGCGGAACCCAGTTATAACATTTCAATGCAACCCACTGATTAGTTGCCCAACAAATGGCTCATGGAGACCCTAGGAGAAGACTCACAATTTTTATTTGCCAGCTGAGCATCCATCTTTATGAATTCCTGAATACTGCCAATTTTTATAAAAAAGGGAGTGAGATATTTCACACGAAATAGACCAACTCCCAAGGAACGACTCTTTCTAATTCTGATTTGTATATACATTAAATCAATGAGAGTTCGGGGTTTAAAGACACACGGCTTAAACAGTGTGCCCACTGGACCTACCATCTTGGTGATGCTCTTTCTGTGAGGTCCATCAGAAAGTAAGTAAATTCAAAAGGACCATAGATAGCCTTCTTTCTCCCATACTGTTGGCATTTAAACTAAATCCATCAGGAAATGACCATGATTCAAAGGCAAGTAAGGAAAACAGTCACAACTCAAATTACTGGAATGCAGTGGAGTCAGATTATGTATGTTTACCTTACCCAAAAAATTGAAAAGCGAATTGTTCCCAACTTCATGACACCCTACACTCTTTCCTATCCGACGAATGTTACAAGCCTTTCGAGACCATCGGCAACGGGTGCCATCCATCCGGTTTCCTTATAGAAAGATTCAGGCAGTGCTTTCTCCTAGGATTATGGGGCCGCAGGATCCAGTGGTCAGTTCTCACCATCCTGCCAGATCTCCCTGTAGCCACTGCCCTGAGCGTGCTGCAGATCAGCATTGATTCTCTCCCAAGTGCGAAAAGTGACCATATTAAAAACAAGGTGCTTTTTTATCATCTTTAGAAGATTATGTATTTATGCCAGTCATGTTACCATTGCTCAAAATATGTTAGGAATTCTTTTTAAGCATTGTGATAAGAGTCTGTGACATCTGAGTTTTAAAGTTCTCAGTAATAGTGCAAATGAATAAGAGTGTGGACTCTGCAGTAAAAAAACAGAAAAAGTTTGAATCTCAACAAGTAGGTTGGGTTCCAGCAACTCTCTAATTTAAAAACTAGCACATAGCTAGTACATATTAGCTAACCTCCGTTTTCTCATCTGTAAAATGGGGATAGTAAAAGTCCCTATCTACAGCATTGTTGCTATGATTAAATGAGATGGTTCATGGAAATCACATGTTCTCGCCCCAGCAGTTCTTTGTCCCATGACGCATAATATCCATTGCTAAACCAGCACGCATTTTCAAACCACTTCCACTTTGCCATCTCCTCCAGAGGGCTTAGGAGAGCTATATACTCGCTTTCCCAGCCTTTCTTGCAGCTCGGAGTGGCCCTATCACATACTTCTTGCCAATAGAGACACAGCAAGATTCTGATGGAGTCTTCTGGGATGAAGTTGGCCATTTTTGGCTGAAGGAAACAAGTGAGATTAGCACTATCCCTTTTTTCCTCCTTCCCCCTTTTGCCTGCCTTAAACGTAGTTGTCAAACTGGAGCTGAGGCAGCCATCTTGGAACCAATGATAATAATCAGGGGAAAGGCTACGGTAATATCAGAAACACTGGCCTTGATGTCATCGTGCTGCTGAACACATTCAGGACAATGCCTGCCTCCAAATTCTGATTACTGAGAAGAAAATAACCCCTAGATGGTTAATCCACACTGAGCCAGGTTTTTGGTTATTGGCCTTTGATCCATTTCCAGCCAATACACTTCTTAGGGGTGCGTTAGACTTCCTAACCCTCACACCAAAACTGGAGCTTGAGCTCCACTACCTAGCCTACTCCTCCTCCCTCATGTAAGCCTGCCAGACACGAAGTGCCATCCAAGGCCCTGCCACAGCACACTGCCTGCACATAGGAAGCTACTGTTAAATCATTGCTGTTATTATTACCATCAACAATGTTCGACGAGAGAAACAGAAAAGTGAGAACACAAACTGAGCTACTAAAATGTTTCTGTAAGAGACACCAGAGCCCCTTTATTGTGACAAGGGCTGCCCAACAATGAGAACATGGACATCACAAGATGTGGCAGCAAGACATTTCTCCTCCTCTGACTCCTCAGCAGATAGTTCCACAGCTTATATGTCAAGTGTTCACATGGTGCTTTACGTAGAACCTTTAATATTATGTTTAAGTTTAATATAATGTTTATTATGTTTAATATTATGCTGAATTATGTCTAATTTTTACTTAAATCTCTTACTACTAGATAACTTTTCAAGGGCTGTGTCTTATTGTGTCAAGACCTTGTTTTGTTAATTCCCCCGGTACCTACCACACTGCAATACACATAGTGGGGAGCAGTAAATGTCGATTTGCATCATGATCTTTTGCCAACGTAGACACTGCAATCAGCAATAAATCACATAAATGTGGAGTAGTCAAATTTCATCATGTCCATTCCACTGAGACTAAAGTTTAAGCCCATTATACTGAGACTAAAGTTTAAGCCCAGGAATGAGCCTTGTTGCTGCCCAGGTTGTGTATTTCCACTCAATTCTGTGGTTCTCCACACACCATTCAAGATACGAGAATTTTTGCAAAGTAACCAAAAGTTTTTATTTCCTCTAAAACAGTTATCAAAAGGAATTACATTTCTTTCTAGTTTGCTAAGTGAAGAAAAAATGATTTTATTTTTTGGTATGAAGTAGTCCACCACCTGGGCAACTGGAAAATTGAGACACAAGGAAAAATGACCCACAAAACACAGAGTCTTCCAGCTGGTGCCAAATTAAACATTAACTGAGAAGTCAACCATTGAGTCTGAAAGAAGTCACTTAATATATTCAATTATTTCTGATATTTGGGGGAGAGGAAATGTGTATAATAGACTTCTAACATCTGAGGATTTATAGCACTTTTACAATACTTAGCGGTCACTAATATGTGATGTGCCCCGCTTGCAGAAGAAGTCTCTGCAACCCTCTGGGAGAGCAGGTGTCTCGCAGCTCCCTCCACAGGCTGGGAAAGAGGAAGGGAGGGGAAAGGGCAGCACCCTCCCCTGGGACCAAACTCGTGCCTCTGACCATTCCCCCTTCCCTTGCCTGGTCTTCTAGATACACTGGGGGAATTGAGGAACAGTTGCTATAGGGCCAACCATTAGTAATCGTTGGCGGGAGGGACCTCTGGCCCTGACTGTTAATGGAGTCCTTAGGGTCTCTTTACATTTCCAAAAATTGTTGCTTAAATACTCCAGTTAAAACGCCTTTATATAAATGTCAGAAGTAGAAATAAATAATTTTAACATTTAGCCAGTATATTGGACTTTCTAAATTATCTTGGACCTTGGTTCTATTCTTGTATCATAATCTTTTCTATTTTCAATTAAAGTTCCCATTTTTAACCACTTTTTAGCAAGTAGGATTCTACTGTTAGTTTCTTCTATGCCTTCCCACAGGTCACAACCTTTCCCAGTGACTTTCCCTTCCCTGCTCCCCTGTGTCCTTCCTCCTTCACATCATTCAAAAAGTTCCAAGAATTGCCTCTCCTCCCTGAGCCTGTCCTCGTTAGCAGAAAGTGTTCCCTTTCTAAAGATCTCCCTTGATTCTACATAAAAGTGTACTCTAAATTTGTGAAAACGTACTTGAAAAAATAAACACAGTTGTAGGTGATTCATAATCACATGAAACATGAAAACATGAAATTGCTATGTGTTGAATTAGCACAAAATTAGCGGCTTTCACCAACATCCTTTGTTATCTCACCATTTCTATAGGTCATCAGTCTGGGACAGTTTACTCTTCTCAGGGTCTCTCAAGGTTGAAATCAAGGTGTCAGGTGGGCTGCGTTCCTTTCCAGAGCTGGGAGTCCTCTTCTGAGTTCCATGGTTATTGGCCAAATTCAGTCCCTAAGGCTTGCACTCTCTTGCTGGCTGTAGGCCTGGAAGAATCTTAGTGTGGCTCCTTCTGTATGTCCTTTCATGCTTCCAATCTCCTGATTTCCAATCCCCCTCCAGCCTTATGTAACGTGACATAATCTTTGGAGTGAAATTCCCATCCCCGTTTGCCATATGTCATAACCTAACCAAGGAAGTGGCTAGCTCATCGTACTCAAAGCTTCCATCTACACTTAAGTGTAGGGGATTATATAAAATGTGCATGCTAGGGGCCAGGATTCTTGGGAGCCATCGTAGAATTCTGTCTACCACAACAGAATTCAGAACTAGAAACCCTCAATATCAAGTTCTTAAAAATTCTTAAAGAATGTGATTGACAGCAATTCGATTGCCATGCCTCTCTACAAGACTGTCAAGAATATTGGATAAATCAGTTTTTACTATGGGGCTAACTGATTAAATAGTTCAAGAGATTATATTTACATATAAATATGAATTCCAGCACAAAAGTTATTGGCTAGGTCTATAATCGAGTATTCCCACAGAAAGGGAGCAAATGTAGGCAGATGTCATGCGTATTAAACAGAGGATTATAGGAGTAACAGAGGCATGGGGCAAAGAGGATGGAGGAGAAATGTGCATGGTAGGTGAGAATATATTGCTTTGAATCTTTGCTTTCTCATGAGGTATATAAATTCAAATAAAATGGGAGATCTACTTCAATAATTTCATGAAAGTGTTGAAAATCAAATTCTGAGCATAGAGAAAAATTGAAATTTTGGTATAAAGAAATAAAGTCAATAATATACAAGGAAAGTATTTGCAATGCATATGATTGACAAAGAACTAATATCTCTACTATCCAAGCGCGTTAGTATATTAAAAAGAAGACAAACAGCTCAATAGGTAGGTGGGCAATAATGGGAATTCATAGCAGAGGAAATACAGATGGCCAACAGGCACATGAGATGGTGCTGAACCTTCATAATGGTCAGCAAATGAGAAAACTAAACAAATAAGACATCGTACTCACCTACTAGTTTACACTACTGACAAAATGTGAATTGCTGTGGGTTCCTGAAAAGCAATTGGTACTGTTCATCAAAATTTTAAAACATAAGTGTCCTCTCCCCAGGAGTACTACACTTGGAAACCCACGCCATGGAAATAACAGTGTCTGGGAGCACGGATATAAAGAAAAGGTTATTTAGTGCAGCCTTTCTTGTAGAAGAAAAAATAAATAAAATATCTTTGAACAATCGAACAGACAGAATAAAGAATGATAAATCTTTATTTTGAATGTTAAGCGAATATTTAAAAGAACACATTATATCTTTGAAGTGGGGTGAATATGATATATCTTTACATGTAAAAAGCAGAGTAACGTGTGTTGTATGATCCCATTTTTGTGAAAGACCAAACAAAGCAAAACAACTCGCATTTATTGGCGTATAGGTTGGTATGAGCCTGGGGAACGGTGAGGAAATGTCCAAAACAGGCCGTTTCCCTCAGAAACCTGGGACTGAAGGTCGCTGGAGAACTAGGTCAAATTTCTCACTGCCGCCATTTGGTTTCACTTGTTACATGAGGTTTATGACTGTATGACCCCCAAAGAAACTGCAAAGACATGAAATAAAGATTTCAGCTGCCCACAGTCCTGTGTAATTTTGAAATAACTTGAGGTTACTGTGATTTTTGTTCTCACTTAAGAAAAAACGCTCTAGCCAAATAATTGTCAAAATATTATGAATTATTCTGAGATGTCTCTAAAACCTTTAGAAGGTTTCAAAACTCTTTGTCCGTTTTGCACATTACTCATAGAGTCATAGACATGTTTTTCTTACTGGATCATTTAGGAACCTGAGATTATCAGATACATAAGATTAGATATTTGAAAATTTTCACCGGCCTTAAAAGAAACCATTTAGAGGTATTAAACATGAGATTATAAGGTCTAACAGATGTTTGGCTTCTAGTCATACAAGATTAATGTAAACAAACTTTCTGGAGGTACCTGCATGGTCCTGGATTCTGCCCTTTCTCTCTCAAGGGGCTTCTATTTGGATCTTCAGTTGCCTCTTGGACTCCAGAATGGTGGCTGCTGGGCATGTACCTTGCACACAGAAAATCAGAAAATCCTTCTCTGAAAAATCTGACCAGCCCAAAGAGAAAAGAGCTCAACAAACTGACACAGCATATTCCCTAAGAATAAAACCCACCAGATAGTTCCACAGCAAATCCCACAGTCAAAAGTACCATCCATGTGTTCAGAGCTCCCCACAGCATGGCCGAGTCCCGTTCCTCAACAGAAGCAGACAACCCAGAACCACCAGGCATCGGAAGTGAGTCTAGCTTTCTAAAGTAAGGAAGGACACAGCAAGCCGAGAGGGAAGAAATCGAAAGAAATGATCCATGCAAACAAAAAATTTAAACATCTTCAAAAAAGTTGTTATTATCCTAAAAGCGAGAAAAAGATATTGTATGCCTGAAATAAGGACAGTTTGTAATTAAAAAAGAGGTCTTGAGAATTAAGTTATCATAGCAGGAATGGAAATCCAACAGAAACTTAAAAGATCTCAAGAAACTTACCCCCCCAAGTTTCCCTTTCCTCAGGAAGCTACCTGATGAAGTTCCCCCAAAGCGATAAATTATTCAAGAGGAAGACTTAGGGTCTAGGAAGCTGATGCTGTCACCCTGCAGAGCTTGAGGGATTCCCAGGGCAAGGGTGGGGAAACTCCTGGAGGGCAGTGCGCCAGCCCACACGGAGTAAGCCAAAGACTCCAGGAGGAAGTGCGTCTGGGTATGATGTCCAGGACTGCCTCAGCTCTGGCTGGAAAACACGCTTCTCTCAAGTAACGTGACGGAAGGAAATTTGACGTGTTCTGGAAAACTGTACTACAAAACCCAAAAAGTGTCTTTAATGAAAAGTATGCAGCTTGAAAATGGGGATAATAGTGAACCTACCACAGAGGTATTTTGAGACTTCAACGATTGACAAATGCAAAGCGTTTAGAAGTACCTGGAACATAGTGAAAGCAGCAAAGGTATTAGCTGTTAGTCTTGTTGTTATCATTAGGTGATTATTTTTTTATTATTAGTATTTTTTTATTGAGTTAATGATAGGTTACCATCTTGTGAAATTTCAGTAGTACCTTATTGTTTGTCAGTCATGTTGTAGGTGCACCACTTCTCCCTTTGTGCCCACCCCCCACTCCCCTTTCCCCTGGTAGCCACTAATCTGTTCTCTTGTCTACATTTTTAAATTCCTCATATGAGTGGAGTCATGCAGAGATTGTCTTTCTCTAACTGGCTTATTTCACTTAACATAGTTCCCTCAAGGTCCATCCATGTTGTTGCAAATGGGACGATTTTGTTCTGCTTTATGGCAGAGTAGTATTCCATTGTATATGTATACCACATCTTCTTTATCCAATCATCTGTTGATGGGCACTTTGGTTGCTTCCATGTCTTGGCTATTGTAAACAATGCTGAAATGAACATTGGGGTGCATGGTACTTTTGGAATTGTTGACTTCAAGCTCTTTGGGTAGATACCCAGTAGTGGGATAGCTGGGTCTTATGGTAGTTCTATTTTTGATTTTTTGAGGAATCCACATACTGTTTTCCATAGTGTCTGCACCAGTTTGCATTCCCACCAGCAGTGTATGAGGGTTCCTTTTTCTCCACAACCTCTCCAACATTTGTTACTATTAGTTTTAGATATTTTTGTCATTCTAATGGGTGATATTGTAAAAGGTGTCATTCTAAAAGGTGATATCTTAGTGTAGTTTTGATTTGCATTTCCCTGATGATCAGCGATGAGGAACATCTTTTCATGTGCCTATTGGCCATCCATATATCTTCTTTGGAGAAATGTCTGTTCATGTCTCCAGCCCATTTTTTGATTGGGTTGTTTGATTTTTTGTTGTTGAGTTGTGTGAGTTCTTTATATATTTTGGATATTAAGCCTTTGTCAGATATAGGACTTGCAAATATTTTTTCCCAGTTAGTGGGTTGTTTTTTTGTTTCAATCCTGTTTTCATTTGCCTTGAAGGAGCTCTTTAGTCTGATGAAGTCCCATTTGTTTATTCTTTCTATTGTTTCCCTTCTCTGAGAAGACATGGTGTCCGAAAAGATCCTTTTAATACTGATGTCAAAGAGTGTACTGCCTATGTTTTCTTCTAAAAGCCTTATGGTTTCAGGTCTCACCTATAGGTCTGTGATCCATTTTGAGTTTATTTTGGTGAATGGTGAGAAAGAATGGTCAATTTTCATTCTTTTACATGTGGCTTTCCAGTTTTCCCAGCACCGTTTCTTGAACAGACTTTCTTTTCTCCATCGTATGCCCTCAGCTCCTTTGTCGAAGATAAGCTGTCCATAGATGTGTGGTTTTATTTCTGGGCTTTCAATTCTGTTCCATTGATCTGTGCACCTGTTTTTGTACCAGTACCATGTTGTTTTGATTACTGTAGCTTTGTAGTATGTTTTGAAGTCAGGGATTGTGATGCCTCCCGTTTTGTTCTTTTTTCTCAGGATTGCTTTAGCAATTCGGGGTCTTTTGTTGCCCCATATGAATTTTAGGATTCTTTGTTCTAATTCTGTAAAGAATGGCATTGGGATTCTGAGTGGGATAACATTGAATCTGTAAATTGCTTTAGGTAGAATGGGCATTTTAACTATGTTTATTCTTCCAGTCCACGTGCATGGAATGTCTTTCCATCTCCTTATGTCATCCTCCAATTCTCTCAGAAAGGCCTTGTAATTTTCATTGTATAGATCTTTCACTTCCTTAGTTAAATTCACCCCTAGGTATTTTATTCTTTTTGTAGTGATTGTGAATGGTATTGTGTTCTTGAGTTCTTTTTCTGTTAGTTCATTATGAAAATATAGAAATGCTACTGATTTATGCAAATTAATTTTATACCCCGCAACTTTGCTGCAGTTATTGATTACTTCTAAGAGTTTTCCAATGGATTCTTTGGGGTTTTCTATATATAAGATCATGTCGTCTGCAAACAGCGAGAGTTTCTCTTCTTACCTCCCTATTTGGATTCCACTTATTCCTTTTTCTTGCCTGATTGCTCTGGCCAGGACCTCCAGTACTATCTTAAATAAGAGTTGCGATAGAGGGTATCCTTGTCTCATTCCTGATTTCAGGGGGATGATGCTCAGTTTTTGCCCATGGAGTATAATGTTGGCTGTGGGTTTGTCATATATGACCTTTATTATGTTGACGTAGTTCCTTTCTATGCCCATTTTGTTCAGAGCTTTTACCATAAATGACTGTTGAATCTTGTCAAATACTTTCTCTGCATCTATTGAGATGATCATGTAGTTTTTATTCCTCAGTTTGTTGATTTGGTGTATCACATTGATTGATTTGCAGATGTTGAACCATCCCTGTGTCCCTGATATGAATCCCCCTTGATCATGATGTATGATCCTTTTGATGAATTGCTGAATTCTGGTTGCCAAAAGTTTGTTTAGAATTTTTGCATTGGTGTTCATCAGCAATTTTGGCCTGCAGTTCTCTTTTTTCGTGGTGTCCTTGTCAGGCTTTGGTATCAGCATGATGTTGGCCTCGTAGAATGTGTTCGGAAGTGTTCCATTCTCCCTAAATTTTTGGAATAGCTTGAAAAGGATAGGTATTAAATCCTCTCTGAAAGTTTGGTAGAATTCCCCAGGAAAGCCATCTGGTCCTGGAGTTTTATTCTCTGGGATGATTTTGATTGCTGTTTCAATCTCTTTCCTTGTGATTGGTCTGTTCAAATTGTTTGCTTCTTCTTGAGTGAGCTTTGGGAGATTGTAGGAGTCCCAGAATTTATCCATTTCCTCTAGGTTATCCATTTTGTTGGCATATAATCTTTCGTAGTATTCTCTTATAATCCGTTGTATTTCTGTGGAGTCTGTTGTTATTTCTCCTCTTTCATTTCTGATTTTGTTTATTTGAGCTTTCTCCCTTTTTTTCTTTGTAAGTCTGGCTAGGGGTTTGTCAATTTTATTTATCTTCTCAAAGAATGAGCTCTTTGTTTCATTGATCCTTTCTACCACCTTTTTCGTTTCAATAGCATTTATTTCTGCTCTGATTTTTATTATTTCTCTCCTTCTTCTGACTTTGAGCTGTGTTTGTTCTTCTTTCCCTAATTTGGTTAGGTGTAGTTTAAGATTGCTTATTTGGGATTTTTCTTGTTTGTTAGGATGTATCTGTATTGCAATGAATTTTCCTCTTAATACAGCTTTTGCTGTATCCCATATGAGTTGGTATGGCATGTTATCCTTTTCATTTGTCTCCAGGTGATTTTTGATTTCTTCTTTAATTTCTTCAATGATCCATCACTTGTTCAGTAGCATATTGTTTAGTCTCCACATCCTTGTGCCTTTCTCAGCTTTTTTCTTGTAGTTAATTTCTAGCCTTATAGCATTATGATCGGAGAAGATGCTTGTTATTATTTCAATTTTTTAAAATTTATAGAGGCTTGCCTTGTTTCCCAACATATGGTCTATCCTTGAGAATGTTCCATGCGCACTTGAGAAGAATGTGTATTCTGCTGCTTTTGGATGAAGTGTTCTATGTATGTCTAGTAAGTCCAATTGTTTTAGTTTTCTGTTTAGCTCCACTATTGCCTTCTTGATATTCTATCTGGATGATCTGTCCATTGATGTGAGTTGGTTGTTGAGGTCCCCTACTATTATTGTGTTGTTTTTAACATCTTCCTTTAGGTCTGTTAATAGTTGTTTATGAACATTGTTGCTCCTGTGTTGGGTGCATAGATATTTATAAGCATTATTTCTTCTTGATGCAGTGTCCCTTTGATCATTATATATTGTCTCTCTGTGTCTCTCTTTATCTGCCTTATTTTGAAGTCCGTTTTGTCTGATGTAAGTACTGCAACACCTGCTTTCTTTTGCTTGCGATGAGCTTGAAGTATTGTCTTCCACCCCTTCACTCTGAGCCTGTGTTTGTCCTTGGGGCTGAGGTGTGTTTCCTAGTGGCAACAAATTGTTGGATCTTGTTCTTTAATCCATTTTGCCACTCTGTGTCTTTTTATTGGAGAGTTCAATCCATTTACATTGAGGGTGTATATTGATACATGTGGGCTTAATGCTGTGATTCTATTGCTCGTTATCTGGTTTTCCTGCGTTACCTTTGTTTCTCGTCCTGTGTGTTTTGGCCTACCCATTGACTTCTGCAATTTCTTATGCTGGGTTTCCTAGATTTTTCCTGATTTATGTTTTGTGGCTCTGTTCTGTTTTTTAGTTTAGTGGCTACCCTGAAATTTGTGTTTAGAGTCTCATGTATAATATAGTCTGTTCTCCAGTGGTCTCTTACTTACTTGGCCTAGACTGATTTAGTCCCTTTGCTCTTCCCCTCCTAAATTATTATTTTCATCTCTTATTCCAACTCGTGTTATGAGTTTGTAGTGAGAGTAATAAGATCATCTTTACTTTGGTGGTTTCTTTACCTTTATCCTAATGCTATAGTTGAATATTTGCTCGCCTATTCTGGTTCTATCTACCTGTCTCCATACTGTGTGGTTTGTGACCCCTTTCTCCCTTTTTTTCTTTTTCAGGTATGAGAGCCTTCTTGAGGATTTCTTGTAGTGGAGGACTTTTGGTTACAAATTCCCTAAACTTTTGTTTGTCTGGAAAAGATTTAATTTCTCCCTCATATCTGAAGGCTATTTTTGCTGGATAGAGTATTCTTGGCTGAAGATGTTTATCTTTTAGAGTTTTGAATATGTCACTCCAATCTCTCCTAGCTTGTAAGGGTTCTGTAGAGAAATCTGCTGAAAGTCTGATAGGAGTCCCTTTGTAGGTTATTTTCTTCTGTCTTGCTGCCCTGAGTATTCTTTCTTTGTCTTTCATTTTTGCCATTTTTACTACTATATGCCTTGCAGTAGGTCTTTTTACATTGACAAATCCAGGAGATCTGAAAGCTTCCTCTACACACATTTCTCCCTCAATCCCTAGATTTGGGAAGTTCTCTTCTACAATTTCCTTAAGCACACTTTCTGCTCCATTGTCCTTTTCCACGTTCTCAGGTATTCCAATGATCCTTAAATTCTTTCTCCTCTTTGAATCCACTATTTCTCTGATATTTTCCTCATTCTTTTTAATTCTTAGTTCTCTTTCTTCCTCTGTCTGGAGCCATTCAGCCTGTCTATCTTTGATTATGCTAATTTGCTCCTCTATGGTGTCTACTCAGGCATTCAGTGAATCCGTATTCTGTTTTATCTGATCCGTCGTATTTTTCATCTCTAGTATATCTGTTTGCTTCTTCTTTATAGTTTCAATCTCTTTTGTGAAGTAACTCCAGAACTCGTTGACTTGTTTGTCTCTCTTTCTCTCTACCACATTGAGTTTTTTGATGATAGCTACTCTGAACTCATTTTCACTTAGTTTACCTATTTCCAAGTTACAGGACTTAATTCTGTGTTTTTATTGTTTTCCTTCTCGTCTGGAGCTTTTATAAATTGCTGGATGTTAGAGGAGCAGTTTTTGTGCAAGATGGTAGTATTCGGTTGCAGTTACAGCCTGTTGCCAATAGATGGGGGTCAAGAGCCACGCATTCTGAGCTCTCTGCCTTCAGACAAGATGGTGGCGCCCAGCCCAGTTTGGGGAGAAGGGGCACTTTCTCTCATGCGCCAATCTGGATTCCGATCAGCTCTCGTTCTCTGGTCTCCTGGGGCCCTGGCTTAATGGGGTCCCCACACACGGAAACTTTCCCCCATCAGCAGGTTTCCAGTGCACTGGCAGTCCTGGATGATCCCCAGGCTCGTGGCCCCTCACCCGCTCCTTCCCTCACCCGTAGCAGTGATGCCAGCCTCTAGGGGAGGGAGCGAAGTTCTCTCCTACCCCGTTCCAGCTCCTCCAAGGCCGGCTGCAGCCTCTCCATCCTCCGTGGTATTGTTTCTGTAGTTCTCTGAAGGTCTGCATTAGGATTATTGGCTGAAATTCAGTTTTTCCAATCCTTTGTTGTAGTTTGCAGGGGAGAGAGTCCCGGGTCAGCTCACCCCGCCATTTTGCTCCGCTATTAGGTGCTTATTAAACTCTGCTTAGCCCTCCTGGAACACCACCTCTGCCATGGGTGTTTTACTTCAGGACATTTTCATAAGCTCCTTAAAAGCCTCATCTGTAAAACGTGCATGACAATGATACCTACCTCGTGTGTTAATTTTAAGGATTGAATTAGATGAGACATTGTACGCCAAGTACCCAGCAAATTACGCACTCCACGAATATTGGATATTGATTGATAGTAACAATTTGTGTTTCTCACGGAAAAGAACCAAATTTTTAAGTTTTGAGGAGAAAACTCTCCACTGCAGAATGATTTTTAGTTTTAAGATATTTTTATATTGCTACAACCAAGGCATTTGCGTTACTTTGTATAATTTTAAAGTATTATGAGCATTTGGTGTTTCTGTATCATCTCAGTAATTATATTTTGCTTCTGCCAAGCACACCATCAAAATGATATAAAATAAGTCACCAAAGCATTTGTGGGACGTTCCGATTGTTTGTAGTTTGGCTCTCACAGAGAAGTCTGGAGTGTGTGCCTTTGTGGTTTTGGATTTGGCTTCTCTTAGATTATTTCTCAAGACCCTTGAGAGCTAAACAAACAAAGGGCCCTCATGCTGCTCTTGCTGGCAGGCCCCGGCTCCACGGCCACGGCAGCCTTGGCTAACATTTCAGCTTCCGTGACATCTTCGGCTTCAGTGTTCAAATCAACGTGGAGTGCTAAGTGAGCAGTAATGGTTTTGAATGTGGGTGTTTTTCTAAATTGCTCTTGGAATTTAAAATCTTGATCCAGAGTTCTATTAACTGCTCCCAAATTCCCTCCCTGACTCTTCGTTTTGCACCTCACCTTTCAACATGCTTTAAAGTTTTCAGACTATTGATGCACATATGTGAAATGTTACATTTTTTCTCTCTAGATATTTTTACAGTAATATTAATCTCACTATTTTGCCAAGTAATTTAAGTGCCCAAATGAAGGATTTGAACGGAGGGTTGTTTCCTTCCAGTTGGAATATTCTTTCTTGATTGCTTATAAATTACGAGGCCTCTAGGGAAAAGGAGACAGCAGGGTCTCTTGCAGAAATGCTGGTTCTTCCCTCACAGCTTTGGAATTAAATTCCAGCACTGCTCACTGTTAGCTGTGTGCCGCTGTCAGAGATGCCTGTCCTGGCCTTCCTGTCTATCTTCTGGGAGCGTTTGTGGTAATTTGTTACAACAGCAATAGAAAACTAATACACACCCTGTTATAACATGGCCACCTGGGGACTGTGGTGGTCACATCGCCCTCTCTGACCACAGCCTGCAAAGGTCCTGTATTTTAAGAAGCCCTGTGATTAGACTGGGTCCACCTGGATAATCCTGGATAATCTCCTCATCTCCAAATCTCTGATTTAATCACAGCTGCGAAGCCCTTTGGCGTGTAAGGCAACATATTCGTAGGTTCCAGGGATTAGGAGTAGACTGCTTTGGATGCCATTATTCTGCCTTCCACAGTGGGGCTCCCTGACTCCCGCTGAACCAATCATATCTTCTCACTGGAGAATTTAAACTTAGAAGATGGCGCTTGGGTTGAAATGTTCCAAAGAGGTGGGCTGGGTTATAGAGAGAAAGAGAATGAAGGAGAGAGAGAAGCAGAGGGGAGTGATACCCTGTGACCCTTTAGGGATTGACAGGGTTACCTTAGGACGTTCCAGATGTTCTTCCAGGACTGTTATAGCCTTCTTGATATTGGAATGCTGACAACCATCGATCGTGTGTGCCTTGCTCGTCCCTCCTGCCCATCTAAAATTCCTGAAGGCAAGACATGAGAGCAGAGCACTTGCCAGATGGTATCAGAAAGATGGCCTGCCTCTGTGGAGTTTGTCCTGATGTGTTTTCATAGGTCACGGAGTCATGTGTTCGTGGAGTGATGGAAGGGCGTGATTGGGCATCAGGGCTCCAAAATCATTCAGGCCTTAAAAGCAAGGTGGTAATGACTATAATTCCTTCAAACCCTAGGCCTCCAGGTATGGGAGATGAATAACAGGAAAATGTATAAAAGAGGGTATTAAGAGAAAATAATTAGTTCAGGATTCGTTGTCCATGCTATTGATTCCATCTGTATCTCTCAATTCCAATTCATCTTTTGAGATAAGTCATAATAAAATATTGTTTGTCAAGGCTTCCTGGATTCTCAAAGTATAATTCACTCCTTCAATTTAGTCAGCAAATATCTGAGCACCCACTATGTTGCCTGGCATTGAGTGACTGCTGAGAATGCACAAATAAAACACAGGGTGGGGTCTTCTTCTGCTGAATTCCACGTTGGAACTCTCCTGGCACTGACCACTTCCTAACTGGTATGGGGGCTTCTCTGTCCTGAGGACCTAGTGAATCCCGACCCCACTGCTAATCTGCAAGCACTCAAAGAGGAGGCACTGGATGGTGCTCATTATGGGATTCCTCATGGTTAGCATAGGCCCTCCTTAAGGTGAGGGAGCACAAGAACTCAACAGCTATTTATTAAACACCTGTTGCATACATGGTAGGAAATGCAGTTGAGAACATAAGAGAAATTTAAGAAGGCCTTGGACCATAAATTTCCAGTCAAATTTGAGAGATTGATCTCTGCACTAAATATAAAGAGCAACAGAAGAGTCCCAAATGGTCCCAAATGTCAGGAATGCTAGTGCTGAAAGAATGACTATGAGATGGAGCTCCATATCTCCATAGTGGGGCACTTTGACCTATGTCTCAAGGTTTCATTAGGATTTGAATGGACCAAGAGGACATAAAAGAGGAGAAGGAACATGATGACACGATGATCGAGGGCTAAATGAGGAATGGATTTCTGCTCGGGGGACAATGTGGACACAAGCTTGTAAAGAACCTAGACCCTGTATTAGGGAATATGCAGGGGTAAGGTAGATGAGAAGGTTAGCGTCCAATTATGAAGGGCCTTGAATGAGAGACACGAGACATGGGACTTTCATCTTTTCTTCAGCCCTTTCCAAATTGGAAGCCATCTGAAATCAGGGGACCACCCTGCTTCTCTGGTGGCTGACTGTTCTCAGGCCTCAGTTGTTTCTCAGTGACCATATAATTAAAGCTCAGTGAACTAGTCATGAAATTGTTCCTTTCACAATCATAGAGAAATATGTCCTTTATGTTAATTTGTCCACCTTGACAGACTACATCTAATTAAATAGCTGACTGTACGATGGGTTTTATGAGGCCTCCAAATATGGGTAAAAGACAACTCAAACTGCTATTCTCTGGAAACCGTGCTCACACTAGTTACACTGAACAAAGGACAGTAGAAATGACCCACATTCTTCAAGATTATTCCAGTCTACCTCAAATGCCTGCTCCTCTACAAAGCTTCCTCTGAGTCCTTCATTCAGAACAGCGCCTCCTTCTCTGTTCCAAAAGCACTAATTTATACCCATAACACGGCCCTTCCCAGAGAGGCTGACACGTACGAGACTTGGTTGTCTGTATGTCTTTTTTCCCCATAGATTGTGAGCTTGCTTTTATGGATAATCAATGTAGCTCATATTTATTGAGGGTTGTCCTATCTGTCAGGTTCCCTGATAAATGGTTTAGAAGGATTATCTCATTTGTTCATCAAACTACCCTTTCAGGTGGTCCTATTAGTTGTCCTCATTTTATAGATAAGGAAACTATGGTCAAGGACAGTTAAATAATAAATCCAAGGTCACATAGCTAGTAAGGATAGGGTCTGCCTGAACCCAAGGCCATGTCATAATCATTGCCCCATACTGCCTCTTGGAATGGATAGAGGCAGTCTCTTACCCATCACTGTCACCTCACTCTACCCTGCTGAGCGTCTGGAACAGGGAGGCACTCAGTCAATGCTGCTTGGTATTGTATCTCATGGAGCAGAAATGCCAGGGACAGTGAGGACCTTTGCTGTGACTGACTGGTGTTTGACTTCTCTGCTGTGAAACAGAGAGTGCTGGAGCATATATCAATCTCTCTATTGAAACGTTTTGACTGGTAGTAGCTCTACCATAATAAAATAGGGACTGATATGAATCAATGTCAATTTAACCCAACACTGAAGTTCAGGACTGAAAATAGTTAGGCAAATGTAATCCCTCAATTAACTATCATTAGGGCCGGCCTGGTGGCAAAGTGTTACGTTCACACATTCCGTTTCGGCAACCCAGGATTTGCCATTTCAGATCCTGGGTTCGGACACGGCACTGCTTGGGAAGCCACCCTGTGGCAGGCTTCCCACATATAAGGTAGAGGAAGATGGGCACGGATCTTAGCTCAGGGCCAGTCTTCCTCAGCAAAAAGAGGAGGATTGGCAGCAGATGTTACCTCAGGGCTAATCTTCCTCAAAACAATAAATAACTAAAAAATAAAAAAATCAATTAACTATCATTAAACAGCCCTGGGTAGAGATTCAGCCCCAGTTCTCCTATATCGAAGTGGAAGAGGAGAAAAAGGGGAAGAAGAAGACAAAGTTTTACTCTGTAGTTTTGACTTCTGTGTTTCTTAACTCAAATCCAACCTAGAAACCGGCCTCTACACAGAAAACAGATGACAAAAATGGGTGTGCATGCTAAGTTCGAAATGAACTATACAAACAAAAATCCCCTCATTAGTTTCATGAAGAGAGAGACAAAGAAGGGTGGAGCCCACATCCAAGGAGTGTAGGAGAAAGCCCCCCACTCAGACAGGAGACAGAAAGAGAAGCAGGGAAACGGGAAGATTCACGGACTGACAAACAGACTGGTCTGGCGGAAGCAAAAAATTGAACAAGGGGCCTTAGGGACTACACAAACACACACGACATCTTTTTATTGGCCAAACGTTGGGGAGATAGACCCTCACGCACTGACCCACAGTTGTGGCTAGATGACCACTTATGGAACAGCCTTAGGAAATGCTAGGAATTAATACCTTTGGAAGAAAACAAGTAAATTATAATAGCCCAAAATCCAAATTTATCTGAGTATCTTATTATGGCTCAGTTCAATTTCTCTCTTTTTATATATTAGTGCTTTTCACTTTAAAAAATCTCTTTCTATAAAGCAGTAATTACGCAGTTCACGTCTCTGAAGCACTGAGTATTTTCCAGGCACTGTGCAAAATGTTGCCTATACAAATAGAACTCATCACACGGCCTTCTCTCCTGTGTGTGTCTCTGTGTGTCCTCTCCTCTTCTTATACAAACAACAGGTATAATGGATTTGGGGCCCTTGCTAATCCCGTGTGACCTCATTTTATCCTAATGTAACTAATTATGTCTGCAACGGCTCTATTTCCAAATAAGGCCACATTGTGAAATTCCAGGAAGACGTGAATCTAGGAGGGACACTATTCAACCCAGTATAGTCCTTCCTCTGGCCTCCCGAAAATTGTATCAATCCCCATCCCACGTGTAAAATTCAGTTACCTCACTCCAGTATCCCCCAAAGTCTTAACCTATTTTCGAATCAACTCTAAATTCTAACTCTCATCTAAATATCTTCAACTCAAAAGTTCCAAATCTTACTCTGTAAATTCGGTATAGGCCAGACTCTGGGTATGATCCATCCTGGGGCAAAATTCCTCCCTATCTGTGAACCTGTCAAACCAGACAATGGGTTACAGGCTTCCAAAGTACAATTGTCACTGAACTAAAGTGGGTTCCCTCCTGGTGAGTTCAATCAGACCCTCCACCAGAAGTCGTTGTCTCACAAAGTAAGGTGTATTTGTGGCAAATAGGAGACCCTGAGGAATCATTTCCACAGTCCTGGCTCCCTGAACAAAGAGAAGCAGGGGCATTTATTTTGGATGGGGAATGAATATTCAAAAGGGAGAGGTGGGTATTCGCTTGCACAGGTTCAGCTGGAAGACATGCTTCCACATAGACTGCAGCTTACAGTAATATGGCCTCAGCTCCTGTACAGAGCTTAGCAATAAAATAAGGCTAAGGCCATAGGCGTAGCTCTCGTTGTGAGGCTTGGTCTGGTTCAGGGTGGTTGGTGATTGCATCTCTTGACATAACAAAAGGAAAAGGAACAATTTGGAAAGACAAAATATCCAAACCCACCCTTGACTTCCTTGGGGTGACTAGTCAGTGACACAATGGCAGGATGGGCATAGGATAGACATTTCCATTCTGAAAGGGAGAAAATGGAACGAATAAAGGACCTCTGGTCTAAAGAAAGGTCTCACCACAGCAGGGTAAGTCCATTAGGTTTCAAGGCCTGAGAATAATGTTCTAGGGCTTGATTCGCCCTCTGGCTCCAGGGAGGCTCTACCCTCTGGGCTTGTCTCTCTGGCCTCTGCATCCACAGCTCTACCCTCAGTCATTGTTCCTTTGTCTTGAAGGGTAGCACATGTTTGTAGCTGACTAGTTCTATCGCCCTTTGTCTTGCAGTGGAATCCTGGAAGTCTGACAGCCATTCTCCATTTCATCCTGTCTCTGGCTCGTTCGGTCCACATAGGCAGTGTTTCTCTGGGATAATAGTCTCAAAAGTCTCGTCGTTTTCTGTGTCTGTCAAGAGGGTCCACACGTCACATAGAAGGGAGTTTCACAGATCCTTCTTGGATAACCTCACTTCTACTCCAGGCTTCTGCTCAGATAGTTGACTAGATCCGTGAAAAACACGGCTGACCTCTTCAGCAGAGGTTTGTCTAGCCGCACCCTTGGCCCTGTTTCAGAGCTGCACGTTTTCCGCATGTTGATCTCCAATGGTGTAATAATTATTAATGACTTTCGGTGTATAAAACTATAAATATTCCATCTAGTTTGCCCAGAAGCAGAGTGGACGAAGTGAAGTTCTCTTGGGTATACCTATAAGACACCACGGGAAGCTGAAAATTCATCATGGACACTTTGGGTAAAGTAAGTACTGCCTTTAAATTATATCTACATCGACTTCAATAGTTTCACCAGAAGCGCACATTGAAAGAAAGTCAGGACATCATTTCTCCAATCAGATTCTCATGGAATGTGATGACAATATCCAGTGTTTTCCCACCTGTGGAAACTCATGGACACTGAGTCCCACTGCGGGGAAAATAAATGGCTAGAAATTTCTTGGGTGATATTAGCTCAAGTGCCAATCTTTAAAAAAATAAATAAATAGAATAAAAGTATGATTACAAAGCATTTTGAAGTCCTGGGAAAGTGCTTATGAGCAAGTAAATGGTAAATGTTCAACATATGGTGGCAGTTATTAGCAAAAAAGCTAATACAAAATTGCTTATATGACATGATCTTAATTATACAAAAATAATTTTAAGAGACTAGAAGAAAATATGCTAAAATTTAAGCAGCTTGTGTCTGAATGTGCAATGATCCCTGTTCTGTTTCTTTATGATGGTTGCGTTTTTACAAATTATAACAAATAAGCATTATTTGTAGGATCAGAATAAAAGTTAAACGTTATCACCAAATGATGGCATTTTATTTTCCCTGTGTCAACAGACAATCACATGCCGGGCAGCCATTGCCTGGGAAAGAAATTCTCCTCTTTCCATTGAAGAAGTGCAGCTTGAGCCACCAAAGGCTGGGGAAGTTCGTATTAAGGTAAATTGGACTCTTTTTCACCTTTACTATTGAAGGCAAATGAAAGGAAATCCTGTTTCACTTTGTGTATAATACAGCATAATTTACATTTTTGGTCTATCTACTTTTCTTAGTAAAAGAAGAATTTTTAAAACTGAGATAAATGAATAGAGTTAATGAATGTTTGCAATAGTCTTAACAATTGTAAAATATTGATAGTTCACTTACCTGCTATCATCTTTATTTCTTTTGCTGAGGAAGATTTGCCCTGAGCTAACATCTGTGCCAATCTTCCTCTATTTTGTTTGTGGGTCACCGCCCCAGCATGGCCACTGACGAGTGGTGTAGGTCGGCACCCGGGAACAGAACCTGGGCCGCTGAAGCAGAGCCCACCACACTTAACCACTAGGCCATGGGGCCAGCCCTATAATTATTTTTTAATTATTGAAATTTTTACTCAAATTATATGACATCATATGCCTATATACTTCACAATGTGACTTAAAAGGAGGTTTAAGTGTTAAGGTCTCTTCATTTTTGAGGGGAAGAGGACAAGGGAAGCATTTCCCTATACTTCAATGATACAAAGTTGGTGTTAACAAACGCATGCGCAGTGACCAACACACTAATTATGTGTGTCTATCACTTTGTGCTCGTACATTGAAATAACCTCAGAATTTGTTTGAAAACGTGGACCATGTGGTAAATTTCGGTTTCCAGGAGTGAGCAACTAGGATCCATGATGGCCTTTAAGGTGATTTGAAAGAGTTAACAATGAATTCTTGAACAGAGCTCAGACCAGCGCTGGGGAAACACTCTGACCTCTCAAAGGCCCTTGCCACTTTCAAATCAATCTCTCAATCAATGTGTCTCGAAGTTTACAAAATCACTAAATATGCAAGGTTAAGAGTATATTGCTTAGCATCTTACTAAACATTAAATTTCCCTATCTCCTAATTTAAGACCAGGACATTCAACACTTGATTTGGTGAATGCAATGAATACTGAAGTATCTAGTCTATAAGTATCTAATCAAAGCAGCAGGCATAGGAAGACGGTTAGAAGATTAACAGAGAAAAGGCATGAACACAGTTGGAAAGATGCCAGAGGGAAAAGACAATGGAGGGGAAGAGGGGAGTAGACAAAGATGGGTGCCCAGTGAAAGACAAAGCAGGAGAATATGGGAACTAACACTAGATAAACATCAACTCCACGTCTGGTGTCACGCTAAGGACTTTGTTCCACCAAGGAGAGAAGGGAAAGAGCAAAGTGACAAGATCGTACACAAAGGAAGGAGTCTAGTAACTGAGTGCTATTCAGAAGCTGTATTTTCCTATTTATCATCCATCCAAACAGCATTTAACTAGTGCTTGTGTGTACGGGGTCACCATCTGATGAAATGCTTACTAGTTAATTAGCCAATAGTCTCTGTTCTGATACTGATATGTTTCTTAACTATAAAGGTTACACCCTAAACAACAAATGCAGAACAGCCCCCAAGGGGGAAGCTCAGCAGCCAGGACCTGAGCAACCTCACCCCGAGCCCTGGACAATGGAGACTGGCTGGGTCTGCCCCCAAGGACAGACGGCCCCCCTCGAGCTTACACTATGGAGGCTTCTCACAGAGTTGCACGTTCTTGTTTGGTGTGTAGGACAAAACTAGTGAGATTCTAGCCTGCTGTCTACCTAAAATAACTTTTCCAGCCTTCAATAACGCCTTGAAGCCTTTTTAGGGCTGTGGGAACCAAAAGCAAAGCATACTTCTCGCCAGCATATCTTCCCGCCCACTTGCCACGATCACACCACGGGTGTTCCCAGGGTTCCAGCAGTCCTGAGATGCTGTCTGGATATCCTTTGTTAAGCGATAAGTATCCAAATAATTGTAGACTCGAAGGGGGAGAGACAAAGAGGACTACTCACGGCGCCATCTTGGATCCCCTGCATCCATTAGTTTTTAACATTATAATGATTTATGAGCACATGGCCATCTCTCTATTTTAAAGTTAACCTGGGCAAATAGAATTCAATAGAAATCAATGTTCTAATCATTAAAGAAGTTGATATTTATGTAAATTATCTTCCTGAAGGTCATGGGAAACCGAACCCAAGATTGACACCTCTATCCATGGCGTATGGGCAGGCAGCCCATATGTTTTGTCCATTGGTATAACTTCTAGACCTACTTAGCACATAAAAGGTGCTAAATGCATATTCAGAACAAATGAATGCACACTGTAGTGGTGATTTCTCTTGTTAATCTAGTTTAGTGCTAGAAGCACAGACCTGGGAGCCAGAAAGGCTTGGGCTTAAAGCCCAACTCTGCCATTAGCTAATAGCCTGACCTTGAATAATACGTTTAATTTTCTAGAGCTTTTGTTTCTTCATATGTAGAGTGAAGACTACTTTCATCAGGAGGCTTTTGTCAGGATGAGCAGAGAGATCCATAAAGCACTTGGCATAGTATGTGAGCCTCAAAGCATCCAAGAAGTGGAAGCTACTGGAAATATCGAATGAAGCTCTTCTACATGTGGCATAGGTCCCTAGGGACTTGGTAGTTTATAATATTTCTTTGTAGAGAAAAGACCTCTTAATCATAGAGACTAGAGATGGAGAAGTGAGATGATTCTAGTTACTATTTTAAGTTTCCCATATTGTTCAGAGAACGCTAAAGATAGTTTATAAGTATGCATATTAAAATGTTTAGTAAAACTTAAAAACTAGTAGAGAGAAGGAAATGGTGTGAGGGACTCAGTCAAAAAAGAAGAAAGGTAAGAAACAGACATAGAAAAGATGACCCAATGTAGAAAGCAAGCACATAAATGATGAAGAAATGCAATCAAGTATCAGTAATTCTAGTAAGTGTAAATAGATTGT
This sequence comes from Equus przewalskii, assembly GCF_037783145.1. NCBI lineage: Eukaryota > Metazoa > Chordata > Mammalia > Perissodactyla > Equidae > Equus > Equus przewalskii. Next base: position 40,009,003 of record NC_091833.1, read on the forward strand.
CACCGGTAATTCAGTCACATATCTGTTGAGTAACTTGGTGTACCAGGCGCCATGCAATGTGATGAGGATGCAGCCTCTGGCCATCTCTTGGATTGCCTTTCCTGTGAATTGGTTTCACTCTCAGGCCAGTTGTTTTTGCTGCCAGAAGCTGCCTGGAAGTGTTCTACCAACTCAGCAGCCTTAGCAGAAATGGCTCACCTCTTTCCCAGAGCTCCAGCAGAGGTCCTGGGACAAATTCTCAAGAGCCTCGCTCAGGCCAGGAGGCAGACTACCACAGGGGAGACGTGTGTTGCTCTAAAGACAAACTGGTCTCATCACCAGTTTGAGTGGCAAATACATCCCAGGCAGGCCCAAACTGCAGATATCTGCAACGCTGGTGTTCTCTTGAAATCTCTAAGTGTCACCAATATTGAAGTAAAATATGAGTGATGATTACTGAGTGTAGCCAAAAGGAAATAAATTAAATATTAGGTGTGGCTAGGGTACGCTGGTAGTGTCTGAGCTCTCGGTGATAAATTCTTTTGCACAGGATCCGCGTCCTGGATCTCTGGATCTCTCCCCGACTCCTATGGCGCTTCCTTCCAATCTGGATATCGCGAGGTTGAGAAAACAGGTTGCAAACAATTTCCATTACAAGTTTGAAGCCATCTTAATTCTTTTCTAGCACTAATGTAGCTAATAAGAGATATGAAGTCAGTCTGATTTAGAATTTTTATTCACTTATTTATTTCATTAATTACTTATTTATTGAATGAGGGCTTTTTTCTCTCTGGAAGCTTTTTTTTTTTTCTAAAACTTCTTTCTGACTTGGTGTTCTGAAGTGGCATAATGGTATCTCAGTTGTGGGTATTTTCCATTGATTCTTCTGAGAACTTGATGATGAGCATTCCTTTTGGAAGTATTCTATATCTTCAGGTCTAGGACATAGTCTATTTTTTTCTTTCCTAATTTCCTGACTTTTAGTTCTTCTGCCTTTGAAATTTCAATTAGTTGCTTGTTTTATATCCTATGTTGCTCCCCTTCATTCTTTCCTGTCATAATTTCTTTAATCTTTTTCTCTTTTTTAGAAGATTTTCTTGAATAGCTCTTCAAAGCTTTCCACTGTTTTTATTACAATTTTAGAAATCATGTTTTATCTCTGTAGGAACTTTTCTCTGTTCCTTTTTCTTAGCATCCTTGTTTCATAAAATTAATATCATCTGTATCTTCTCTAAGCACATACATTAGAGTTTTAAATTTTAGTCTTCTTCTATGTGCTACCTTTCTCTTTTTTAGTGGCTAGTTTGTTCCTTATCCTTTATGCAGCTACTTATACATTTTTGATCCTGGCCTATCTCGATTCAAGCATGAAAGACTAGCCTGCTTATTACGGGACTGTTCTTGTCTTCCTTTACTTTTGTGCAGGTTGATATGTTCCCCCACTAGCTTTTCTCCTGATTGAGAAGGCTGACTGGAGCTTTGTATAAATGTGTGTGTGTGTGTGTTGCTTTAATATCCACAGCCAGGGAGGGGCCTCAGTGCAAAGCACCAAGCCTAAGCCCGGAGGAGAACTAGGTGCTGATGCTTCTCCCAATACAGTAACAGGAGAAAGTGAAAGAAAGGGCTTGTAGTTAGGTATTTGGCATTGTTTTTCTACCATTGCTTTTCTAGTACTGTGAAGTTATTCTGCGGTTTATTCCACCTAATGGAATGGCCAAGTTGAAGCTTGGCTCCACACCTGATCCTCCCGGTGGGAGACAGAGAGAAGCCACCTGGAGAAGGGCCAATCCCACATGGGAGGATCTTTGAGAGAGCATAGCTCGTTAACTGAAGAGACTTTTACAAAATGTCCCAAACCTATACTCATCAAGAATGAGGAACTTAAGAAGACGAGCCACCACTTTAAGCCAAGAAAAGCATCTTTCCCTTCAAAAGTCTTGGAACACCGAAAGGTGCCTGAGGCCGGGCTTCTCTCTTTTCTCTACTCAGCAGAGGAGAAGGAAGCCATTTTGGACAGCTGGAGCACCTGAAATGCACTTTAAATACACTTTTGGAGTCTCACTCTGGTTCATATAAGAACCGTGGTGAATTACGAGAATATTATTGGAAGAAACACATTTACTTAGGTGTGAACACTTTTTTCCTATATTTCCAAACTCTTTTCATTTTCTAGAGATGCAGTGACTTGAAGTGATTGTTTATGATTTCCCACCCTGCACTCTTAGGACTGTTTGTATCTTGATTGGTCCAAAACAAACAAGTTCTTTTGTGGTGTTATCAGCTGGATGCAGAGTGGAAAATCTATTAATGGGAAGTTTGAGGTCAATATTTTGATAAACTTGAATTTCCAACTGTTAATATGCTTTCTAAATTCTAGCCCAATCTCTTAAAAAGTCTAAATCATTTGAGTCGGCCAGGAGGTATAGTGGTTAGGTTCATGTGCTCTGCTTTGGAGGCCCAGAGTTCGCGGGTTCAGATCATGGGCACGGACCTACTCACCACTCATTAAGCTATGCCATGGTGGTGTCCCACATACAAAATGGAGTAAGATGGGTATAGATATTAGCTCAGCAACAATCTTCTTCATCAAAAAGAAAGGAAAAAAGAAAAAATTTAAACCGTTTGTATTAAATACCGAAAGGAAGGAAGACAAACCAATTCCAAAACGTATTTTTTAACCCATGTGATAAACATAATGCAAAACATTTGAAATTAGAATATGCTACCATGATTAATCATATTAGGTACTCACCTTCTAATCATCACAAACCTGTTGACGTTAACACTGCTGGACCTTCTTGTTTACTTGAATACTTAGAAGAAATAAAGTAATACAAAAGTGAACAGAAGATTAGGTTTCTAAATAGCCAATGAAATACATGGAGTTTGAAAAGTGTCTGCAACTTGTACCAATTTCTAAGTTGGAATGATTAGTTAGAATGGCTAGTTTTCCAGTTCAAAATATTGTCAAGTTGTCGGAGGGTTAACTAGCTACACACCACATATCTTCTTTGTAAAGAGAGGCAGACTAAATTTAGATTCCCCTATCTGTGTCACCTTGGGCACTTCCCCTTATCCCTTGCCTTCCAATGTTCTCATTTGAACAAGGGGGCTAATAACACCCTCCTCTTTACGTGCTTATGGTGGTTGAAATATGGCAAGTTATGTTGACAGCTGCATTTCTTTTCTATTACTGTGTAAAAGACCAACAGAAAACCTCAGAAACTTCGTGGCTTAAAGCGGTACCCCTTTATTAGCTCATAGCTCTGTAGGCGAGAAGTCTGAGCAGCCTCAACTGGGTCCTCCACAAGACCAGTGTCAAGGTGTTGTCTGGACTAGGTCTTATCTGGAGGTTCCGGGGAAGAATCTTCTTCCAAGCTCATTCAGGTTACAGAGAGTCTAGTCCCTTGTGCTCATAGGACTGAGGTTTCCATTTCTGTGATGGTAGTCACCCAGTGGTCACTCTCAGCAATTAGAGGCTGCTCTCCAATCCTTGCACATGGCCTGTCCCTCTTCAAGCCAGCAATGGTGCTTTGAATCTCTGTGTTGCAGTCTCTGATTTCACCCTCCGCTTTTAAGGGCTCTTGTAATTAGACTAGGGCAATTTTGATAATCTCCTCTTGACATGGAACTGAATCATGGATACCACGTCCATCATGTTCACAGTCCCAAGGATTACAGCGGGAAATCTTGGTGACAGGGTGTGGGATGCATTTTAGAATTCTGCCTGCCACACTGGCTTAGCAACATGCCTGGCAATAGATAAAAAATAACTGCTATTTCTCCTCACCACTTTTCACATCCTAGCATTCACAGCACGTCTGTATCATTGACAGAGCAGCTTTCTCAGCCATTTAGTTTATGGAGGTTGAGATTTGGCTTTTTTCCATCTCAGGAAATCCACATGGTTCAACTCAACATTTCTGTGCCTTTTTCATGCTAACAACTCCAAAACCACCAAAAGGAAACTGGTGAAAGTAAATTCTTTTCAGGAAGCAATTCTACAAGTGATTCAATTGTGATGCAGAGACTATCGCTGTGAACTGGGAGTCAAGAGGCCTGAGCTCTGGTTCAGACTCACTTTTAATTAATTCTTCCCATTGGACAGGGTTCTTAACATTTCAGGTCTTCAACTTCCTTGTCGGTGAAACAAGGATACTAGACAGTAGTATCTTTACTTTTCTTCCAGCTCTAACAATTCTATGCTTCTGGGCTGGCCTGGTGGCATAGTGGTAAGTTCACAGGCTCCACTTCGGTGGCCCAGGGTTCATAGTTGTAGATCCTGGGCATGGGCTTACACCCGGCTCATCAGGCCATGCTGTGGTGGCGTCCCACATGCAAAATAGAGGAAGATTGGCACAGATGCTAGTGATCCTGAGCAAAGGGCTCCCTCTGCTCGCTGCAGTCTGAGCCAGTTAAGCATGAGTTAGGGATGGAGAAAGGAAGTTTAATTAGATTAGCCAGCATATGGGAAGATGGGTGACTAATGTCTCAGGAAGCCATCTTCAAAGATTACAGAATCTTGAGGCAGTTCGATAGGGAAAATGGGCAGTAAGGAGGGGGTTTCCTTCAGACATGACAGACTCCAGGTTCTTTTATTACTCCATCCTTCTGTCAGCTGTGATGGATACCTGGTAGGTGTGTTTGCCACCTGTGGTCAGCTTGTTCATGGAGAGAAACTCATAGAACAGAGTTTTAACTTATCAAGCTGTCAGGGACTACATAATGAAGTGGGAGGCCGTAAATTAGGAGAGCGTGTGAATTTTTTGGAGTAGGTGCAGAGCAGCAAGTAGTCACACAGAAGAGGGGCTGGGGCCATTTACGGAAACAAGAACGCCTCACTTTTGCTCACTTACATTGGCTCAGGGCCAATCTTGCTCACCAAAAAAATATTTAAAAAGCAAAAAATTCTGTGCTTCTATGTGATACTTTTTGGTGTTTATAAGTTTTTCAATTATTAGACCCAGAATCCTGAATATGTTTACATTCATTTTTTGTCTGTATTCTTACACACTTACACACACACACACACACATTTATTGACCACCCAATCAAGAATAGTTTTCTCAGACATTCTCTGGCACATCACCCTCTGTTGTTTTCTTTATAACTCTTTTCACAATCTGTTCACTTATTTATTTGCTTGTTCCTTATGTCACTCTGATATACCCAGAAAATAAGACTGGTAACCTTATTTTTCTTGTTGACCACCATATCTACAGTGCTAGTACAATGCAGTATATGTATTTATTAAGTGTATGGCAATTAATAAATTAAACAATTGAATTTCAGATAGTTTTGGCAAATATCTGTGTTACTAACATTGGTCTTGTGTTTTAACACCACCGTATTTTCTATGAAAATTGATGTTTTAATAATTGAAAATATGGTAATAATCACATTTACTTTGTGTCAGGTATTATGCTAAAATTTTCATATTCCCTCATTTAAATTATCTGGAATGCTTTGCCTTTTAAGAATTTTCAACGTCTAAAATTTGATAGTTTAAACTGTTCAGACTATGACTGACCTTCTGCCAGTGTATTAGATAGGATATTTGTGGCTGCTCTAACATAAATACCTCAAATTATAGGAGCTTAAACAAGATGGAAGCTTATTTCTCTCTCGTGTCTGTCCCGTAGGCTATCGGAAGCTCTCAAGGCAGCCCCATAAGCATCGGGGACCCAGACTCCCTACTATTATGCTGCTCTGTCATCTTCAACATGCGCTTCTGTCTGTGGCCAGGACGGCTGCTCTAGCTCCTTATCACGATCTCTCTCCCGGCTTCTCAGAAGAGGAGATGACGGAAAAGTGCTCTCTCCTTTAAGAGCACAGGACTTCATTCACTACTTCTGCTGAAATCCCATTGACCAGAATTTGGTCACACTACCATACCTGTCTGTTAGTGAGGCGGACCAGTGTGGTTATTATTCTAGACAGCTAAATTTCTATGCTTTTATTGTTAAAAGAAGAATAGACATAAGGGATAATTAGTGGTCTCTACCCTGATGAATAAATAGGGTTAACGTTTTCTCCACTCTGGGAAGACACTAAGAGATGAATATCCATAACTTTTGTAGGGATTGCTAGTGACTATGTGGTTAGTTTGGGCACATGTTAGGAGCTAAGAAACAAGAGATATACATCATCCACATTCAACCCAAAATTAAGGGAGAAGTTCTATCAAAATTTCTAACGTGTAGATGCTTAAAGAATTCCATTACTGGATTTCCAGGTAGCTTCTAGGCTTGATTGCAGATATTGTTCACTCCACTTCAGAAAAAGCGACCTAGGCACTTTCATGGATTCATTAATTCATTATTGCAAATAATTTTTAATCACCTCCTATAGCCAGATTCTGAGGGTGTTGCTCATATTTAACAGGTAAACAAAATAGGCAAGTTTGCTATTCCTTACAGACACTTCCCCAGGTTTTTCTTGAGGACTTGAGCCAATATTAGTATAAGATCCCGGAAATTGACTTTGGCTAATTGGGTAATTTAAAGCCATGATGTGTGGGATGCATCCTCTCCACTAGTTAGTGAAGTCAATGGAGGGTTGTTGTGGTCCCTTCCACTTCAAACAGTTCACAATCTTGTTTTTCTTTTAAACTGTTCATTTGGCTGTCCAATTCTCTATTGCTCTTTCTACAGCTATAACTATGTTGCAAACTTTTGAAAGTCAATACAGTATTTGGTACAGTCCCATGCCCTAAAAACAGTACTTGCTTATAATTCAAGGCTATATATATTTAAATAGATATCCATGTGCTCATTTTTTGTTTTCCCATCCTTTATATATACATCAACTGTACATTTTCATACTAAAATTCAAATAGTGCACAGGAAGTAAAATGCAAGGTAAAAGTCCCCTTTCTACTCACTTTCTAATATCCCCTCTCACCCCAGGTTAGTGGAATGCAAAAACGGTTTTGTTCTGTATCAGACAGCCAGCTTAAGGCCAGCTGGAAGCGCCAGCATTATCAGCCCCTCACAGGTTTGTCGCAGATGTTGAATATCGACAAGGAGAGAGGAGGCAAGTCAGAGTGGAGTCATATGTGCTGTTTTCTTTCCCCCTTCATTCTGTCTCTGTGCCTCTCAGATTCCAATAATGAGAGGTAAGAAATGGGAGTTAGCTGTCCAGATTCTAGCGTATGGTATTCTCTCCCGTGAGCTTGGGAAGGATGCTTGGCTAGTCAGGATTCCCATATCCATCTACTCAGCCAGGCCGGACTTTAATAGCAGAGCTCCCAGAACATCAAGCCTCAGCGCCTTCCATTTTTAAATTCCAGATATGGGAAACCCTCTCTGACTGCCTATTTCCTCCATTCTCCACCATCCGGTTTGCTTCACAACCCGAAATGAGTTCATCCATGTTTTCACAATCTACTCTGAGTTTCTGAAGCTCTTGTACCAGCACATCGAATCTTTTTTGCTTCCCTCATAACAATTTCTTTATACCACTAAAATAGGATTTATAATAACAAATAATAGCCTTATATGTTTATGAACTCCTGGGAAAGTGGTCATGGAGAAAAATGATTAAAGGGCACAGATTCTATGATTCTATTGCCTAGACTTTAGTCTTTGTTTTGTCACCTATTTGATGTTGAGCACATTAGTCCATCTCTCTCTGCCTCAGTTATTTCACTGTGACGTGGACATAATATGTCCCAATACACAGAGCTCAGCTGAGGATTACATGATGCATGCGAAGCACTTAGCCCAGTAACTGGCCCTAGTCAGTACTCAAGGGTACTCTGGGGGCCTATTTAGGGAGGGATCATGTCATATTATTCTTTGAACTTCCAGCATCTATTAGATCGACTATGTGGTGGTGTAAGTCACCAGGAAGATAATGTTTTTCGTCTTCATTTTGAAAACTAACAATGGGTACAGATCCTCAGCCATTCCAGAGTCTTGTCCCGTCATCTCTCCTGCTTGCATCTTTATTATTCTGGTGTTCTCTGAATTGGAGATTTTTAGACTGTTGTTCTCCTTCTTTATTCCTTCCTTTTCTTCCTTCTCTTTGAAAATGGTCATTGTTTTAGCATACAGCATTGAACAAAATGTCTTAATTTGGCATTCAGATTTCTGCGTTATTCTTTCAACAAAGTTTACTGAGCACTTACTTTGTGTTAGATACAGAGAGGAAAGGCTCAGGACTGCCCTGAAGGATAACCATCACTAATAAAGTGTGGTGGTGCTGTGACCTCACAGGAGAAATAATGGCCCCAGGGCTCTTTCACTTCTTGAAATCCAAGAAAGCTGTTTAACGGTGGTACATAAGAAATGTCATGAAATTCATAATTCTTTATCCTAGGGAAATTGCCTGATCCTAATCTGTTTTTATTTTCAAAAGCAAACAAGATATAAAACGTATCCAACTATCCTAGGGAGGATAGAACATGAGGTCACTGGATGAAGAGTTGCTGTTTTCACGAATAAATAACTGGAGTCATCTGAAGCCAGTATTGGAAATAGAACCACCCTAAGAGCTATGAGGCAGACAACAGATATACTGAGGGTGGCAGAAACACAGCTAAGAATCTGCTTTTATAAAATTGTCCAAAGGTCAATCACAGAGGAAACGACCAATAAGAGGAGGCAACAATTTTCATGCAAATGTTTGGCAGGCAAAGAAGAGATATGGCAGAAACTGCATGCCGAAGAAAGATGAAAAGTCTGGGCTAGCCTACAGCCCTAGATTAGGATGGCCCTGAGTTCCTCATGAAGGAGAAATTGGAAATGTACATCAAAATCTCACAGTATAGCATCTGTGTTCCACTATACAACATACGTTTTAGGAAATCAGATTGTTTTCTTTTCATAAGGCAATTCTAGTCCTTATGTACCAATGCATTTCTTCATTTTACAAAGTTCTGAATTAAGGTATTCCTCTGGATATTGTCAAGATGGCTGCAGCGGGTAGACTCTACCTGGTGAGAAGTTCTTAGGAGGGAAATGATGCACACCTGGCGTGGTTAATGGGGCAGCGCTGATGGAAGGAAACCTACAGACATTACAGCGTCAACCTGGTGCATGTGCTCCACAGCTGAACCCTCAGTGTTTCTGGAGAATTCGTCAACAACTGAAACTGTTTTCTTTAACAGTCCAAGTAAGCTTATTCAAAAGGACAAGATTGTGCAGACCGACCTCTCTGCTAGCTGCCTGCTAGTCAGTTTACCTCCCATATGCAGATGCTATTCATTGCTCCCAGATTTGGTTTTCTGCAGAGTTTTTTCTCCTCTCTCCCCTGTCATTTATGTCTCATTTTTGCCTCTGTCTCTTATTTCTTCTGACCAACTGACTCCCGCAAAGACAACTAAATACTCTCTTTGCAAAACAGCTGAATGTCTTTAAGCCATTCTTTGACTGTTTGTACCTGAAGCACTTCAGAGGTGCTGCCCACCTGGATCTACCATATCTGGGAGACAGCTATGTGGGAGAAAGTTCTTCGTGATATTTCTAATCAAGATGTTTTAAAACACCTCACCGTCTTCTCACAAATCACTGTCCTCCATTAGCCAGAGATAGTCACTCTAACATCTGCCACAAAGACACCCAGATTTATATAGACTTCTTTAAGCGATACTTTGTGGTGAGCAAGAGTGGCCTGGAGCCAATCTGTTGCCAATCTTCCTCTTTTCTTTTTCCTCCTCAAAGCCCCAGCACATAGCTGTATGTAGTTCGCCGATGAGGAGAACCCCGGGCTGCCGTGCGTGGAGCGGGCAATCGGAACCACTCGGCCTGGGGCCGGCCCCCAGATTCATATGTTTGTTTGTTTTCATTTAGTTATGATACAAAACAAGGTCCTAACGTACGTGTTGCTTTGCAAACTGCCTTAGATATCCACTTTGGTTTTTAAGCCTAACGATATATTGTTTATCTCTTTCTACAGAGCAAAAGGAGGACTATTTCATCATTGTGGAAAGCTGTGTGGTATAACATTATGTGGATAGATCATAATTTACTTAATTCACAACTGTTGGAAATGTAGGTTGTTTCTATTTTTCACCATGTTTATGTGACTATTCTTGCACAAATGTGTAACACAAGCTTCTTCAGGTCTGCCGCCTTCACACTTCTCTAGTCTCATCCGCCGTCACTTCCAAATCTGTGCTCTACGTTCATAGTAAAATGAGCTTTACTTCCACATGTCTACCATGCGTTCTCTCGCCTCTGAGCATTTGCACATTACTCTTTCTCCATAGAACACTCGTCCTAACCGCTCACTGTCAGCGCAATTCCTACTCCACTGAGATCGTTTCCCCTGGGAATTTTCCTGACTCGTCGAGACTGGGTCACAGCATCGCTACATGCTCCAGGAGGACCCTGATTTCCCAGGCTGTTTTGTTACTGAATGTTTCACCCAAAGTCTCTCTTTCTTGTTTAACTCCCATGAGAGTTGGGGGCTGGGAGCAGAGCGTTCTGTTAACTGCTGATCCCACACACGTAGAGCCATGCATGGCACACAGTAGGTTCTCAAAAATATGTATGGAACTAAATGGAAACATCCGTGTATTTGGCTATGTCCTTAGGATAAAATGCTAGAAGACAATTTGCTGGGTTAGAGAATGCCGAAGACTTTTGATAGATGATGGCAAATTGCCTCCAAATAGAAGCAAAAGTGCTCCTGTTTCTTTCCATCTTCAAATGTACTGAGTGCTGTGGACTGGGTTGTGTCCCTCCAACTTCACATGTTGAAACCTCAACCCAATGTGATGGTATTTGAAGGTGGGGCCTTTGGGATGTAGTTCAGTTTAGATGAGCTCGTGAGGGTGGGGCCCCCGTGACGGGATTAGTGCTCTGACAAGAAGAGACACCAGAGAGCTTGCCCTCTGTCTCCGTCCCTGCCATGTGAGGACAAGGTGAGAAGGCAGCCATCTACAAACCAGGAGGAGCGCTCTCCCCAGAGCCCGACTATGCTGGCACCTGGTCTTGCACTTCCAGCCTCCAGAACGGTGAGAAAACACATTTCTGTTGTTTAAGCCGCCCAGTCTATGGTATTTTGCTATGGCGGCCTGAGCTAAGACACTGAGTGTTCTCATTTATTTAATGTTTTCCCACCCTGATATACCGAATTATCTCGTTATTTTACTTAGTATTGTTTATTTCGCAAATTACTTATTAATGACTTCTGTTCAATTTTCTATTAGGAGATTTATCACATTTTAAATTATTTATAAGTAATATTTATGCATCAAGATTTCTTATATAACATGAATATTTGTTACATATGTCACAGATAATTCCTCCCACTTTTTCCTGTATCTTTTGCTTCATTTATGACCTTTCCCTCTAAACCAAAGTTTTAATTTTTTCGTGGTCAAATATTTAAGCTTTCTCTTCATGGTTTCTACCTTCAGTGTCAAGCTGAGAATAGCCTTCTGTACCCTACTGTTGTAAAAGAATTTACCTTTACCATAACTTAGTACTTTTACCATTTAATTTTCACGTCTAAGCTTTAAATTTGTCTGGCGTTCAATTTTGAGTGAAGGGAGTGTAGTGAATGCAACTTCTCCCCCCCTCCCCATGTCCCATTCACCCACTTGTCTCAAGCCAAGGATGTGCGTCTCTGTTGAAGTCCACAGGGGATCTGCATAACTTGGGGACAATAGGCTCAACTTGATGGCTCTCTAGTCCTGTCTGGGGTCATGAGGCTCTCAGAGAAGGCCAAGGGACCACCCTGCCTAAGTGCTTCCTGCTCCTGGCCCTGCTGTGGGTTTCCGGTGTTTGCTTCCAGAGCTTCTCCACAAGCACAAGGTCCTCCAGCTTGGGAAATGGTCCTTGGTGACTCGGCATTTCCAACCTCAAACTCCTGATAAAGATGCATCTCTGCTGCTGGAATCTTTTCTTGTTCTATTTGTGTGTTCTTAAGAATGCATTGTATTACTGTTTTCTTTCTCATGATTTTAGGTCACTTTCATAGCTTTTATACTTTATTTCAAATAGTTATCATTTTATTCTTTTGGAACTTAATTCCTCCTAGTCTTACTTGTCTTTTTATTCTTTAAAATGTTTTATTTTTTACTTTTTGTTGAAGAAGAGTGTCCCTGAGCTAAAATCTGTGCCAATCTTCCTCGATTTTGCATGTGGGACGCCACCACAGCATACCCTGATGAGCAGTGTGTGGGTCTGTGCCTGGGATCACAACCTGTGAGCGAAGGCAGAGTGCCAACCTAACAACTATGCCACCAGGCCGACCCCTAAAATGTTTTAATTCTACCATTAATCTTTAGTTTTAATTTCTTATTTTAAAATGTCCTTTGCCTTATCTTTTTCCTCTCTTTAAATCCCAATTATGTTATTCCTTGAAAGTTTTAGAGATTTTCTCTTTTATTTCTACATTTATACATGTGATCTCCAGTCTTAAAAATCATCGTACATCCTTGCTCTTATTTTCCCCATTTTACAATGTGGCAGTTGGTACTCATAGAAGGAAGGGCTTGTTATGATGACAGAGCTAGAATGGCAGGATCATATTTGAATTACACACTTTTAAAAAATTTTCATGTGTTTTCTTTAATTCTTGGACTTTCCCCCATTAAGTGAACTGGCCTTTCTGGGCTCAGATCTCAGGAAGGAATATTGCACTTGAAAGAGAATAGTCAAAGGACTTCTCCACTGGCTTTTCTGTTTCAAAAGCTGAAGGATTAGGGGAATGGAAATGACTCAAGGACACATGAAAAGTAGGAGAAGAAAAGCAGGATAAGAGGAGCTAAGTTTTTCCCTCTTCTCCCACTCTCCCAACCCCAACGAGGAATTGTTTATACTGGTTTGGTGAAAAGAGAAGATTTGAAAAGGAAGTTATGGGGTTGTCAATATGGATGAGTTCCTCTGAGAGGGTCCTATAGGTGCTCCCTAGGGGTGGAGGTGGCAAGATTTCCCAAATGTGTTCGTGTTGGAAAGTAGATGGGAACCATGCCTCAACATTTAATGGGTAGAAGCATAGGATGGTATGAAGACCTTAGGATAGAAAGTGGCTGTGTCCTGAGATAGCTTTCCAAAGATTTATGAGCCCCTGGCGTGTTGTACAAGCAGCAAAATCATCACGTAAACCCTAGAGAGGCATCTAAGGTACAGAGAAATTTGTATATTATGAAGGTACCTTGAGGATGGGAACAAGGGGGTAACTCAGTGACGACTTTCCTGGACTCACGACAGAAATCAGTTGGGTTGATGGTTGTAACAAGAATATCATCAATTAATCCCCATCATTTCTCTTTTGAATGTCACAGAATGAATCATACAAGAACTGTTCTCTGAGAAGTTATTTTGTTATAATTACATTCAAGATAAAAATTTCATTTTGCAGCATCTTGCTGTATTCCCATCTCTGTTGCTCCTCTTTCCACTGCACTGGAACAATCAGGAAGGTGAAACAGGAAAGGAAGGAAGTCCCCAAGGATGCCCTTGCCCCTTTTATCCTGTGGAATCTCAGAAGAGCAGAACACAGCGGATGCTGAAACATAAAAGTGCAATAAGGAAATGATTGAATTGCTTGAGAAACAGTGATTTCAGCAAAGCAATTATGCACCGTATCCTGAGAGACTGCACTGCCTACCTATCTCCACCGCCAGCTCCACGTTCACCCTAGTTCACCCACACAAAATTTCACCATATTGACTCGTGAAAGTAGGACCCAACATCAGCTGTGAGAGGAAGGCGTCAGCTTTGAGCACCATTCCCTCTGGCTGCATGATCACAGAGACTTTCAAACCTTCTGTGATAGCTTTGGATCAGCTTCTGTCAGCCCAAGAATGTAGCCCCATGTCTGATTATGGGAGAAAACATGGGTTCCTTGGTTCCTTTCCTTTTGCAATGTGTCTACTGCCTGCTAGATCCCCTGTCCCCACCCTCCATGATCTGTTTCTAAAATTTCAGATGCGTTTTCCTGGCTCTTAATTCCTGATTTAAATGGCCTTACATGTAAGGTAAAAATCGACAGGGGATAGCAGGGTATATTTAAAGACAGATTTAAAATGTCAAAAAAATCACTAAACAAGCAAAGGATGTAGATAGAGTTGGGGGAGAGAATATGAAAGGGTGACGTGCTTGGGATCCGACTGAGAAAATCAAAGTATTCCTTTCAGGAGTAATTCTTTGTTTACTGCTTGTTGCTTATTCTCCACTGTCTCCAGCACTTAGGATGGTCCTGGCAAACAGTGCACCATCGCCAAATACACATTGAAGGAGTGAACGAACACATCGAGTGGACGCTCCATCCCTGCCGTGTGCTGGCTGAAGCATCTGCCCGTCTGTCAGAATTGATCTAGAAAGAACTTCTGCCCTGCATGGAGCCTAAACCTCTGCCTGTGAGATTTCTTTCAAGGTTTCATGACTCCAGTGACGTGAACTCATTTATTCTGGACCATTTCTCTAACCAGGAAAAGAAGACATAATGGCTCATGTGGGGTAGAGTAGTTCTTAGCGCTATACTGACTTCTTAAACATTTCTCCGAAACAGGTTGATGTGGCTCTTTCCCAAAGAGGGGCCTGCAGGGAAGACTCTTTCTCATCCTGGCGACAGCAGGGAATAAGGTGGACAGGGCGGAAGATATTGAAGGTCCAAGTAGCCATGTCTTTCTCACAAAACCACTGGGAAATGCTTAAGGAGTCATTTTCTCTGTGAGTTCAGGGTACAGATCATCAAATAAAACACTCATCTTTTTCCAGCATGGTACAACTTGAAAGCTTTGTGGAGCTGGTCAAAAGGCAGCTGATGTGTTATTAATGGATCTATGTTAATTTTATTTTGCAGCTAATCAGTCACTAGTTGGGGAATACAGTCTCTGGTTTTATAACCTGCAAAACAAAAAGGCCATTGTAATGAGATTTGAGAAATACCAAATCAAAAAAAAAAATCAAATACGTCATGGAGATGCAGAAAGTATTCCTATGAAAAATTGCCGTTGAACATGAAAGATAATTCATTTGTACATCAGAAGCCAATGACTGCTGTTGCTAAGTGTGGCTGCTACAGACAGTTCTGTTACCTGGAACTCCTTTGGAGAAAAATGGGGTCAATATTCACACATTACTGAGTTGCAACATGGCCCTTTAAACTAGGAGTCTCCCACCCATCTCCTGGGCTTACCATTGTAGAACTGTCTCTCTGTTCAAACACACAGAGATGGCCTGAGAAGTTACCATCGGAAGAGTGGGCAGAGATGGGAACGTTAATTTACTAAAGCTGTTGGTTGATATTTCTCAGACACAAGGGCTTCTCTGGGAAGACAAAAACCAGTGCTGACACACCAGGCTGGTGCATATCATCACCCAAAAGGTACTGCTGTTGAAATTGTACACTAAGCTTTGACCCACCAGTGCAGAACCGAAGCTGACTGAATTATTCCAAATGCTGGAACAAACCAAAAACTATTTTGCAGAAGGTAAAAATTTTATTTAAACTTAAAAAACCCATTTAATGAAATTAACTAACATTGCTTTATAAAATGTGCCCATTCGTCGGAGGAGCAGTCTTTGGAGGCTTCAACCATTGGAGCTGTTCCCCAAGGAGAGGAATTCTGACCTCTATGTTTCCACAAATTGGCAAAAACTTTCACAAGAGAAGCCAACCGATCGCTTCTGTTCGCTGACCTACCTCCCAAACACACGCTCTTCAGTGTCCGCCCAGAGACAACCATCAGTGCTTCAAGAGAAAGCTGTGAATTGGATGGAGCCAACCCAATGATCTGACAGACACCGTAGCTCAGGTGGCAGGATTCCAAGCAGCAATCTGAGAAGCAGAACATCGACCATGAGCACATTCACATGCATCCCAACAGCTCCCGCCACAGCTGGAGCGAGTCATGGAGCTCCTAGTTTCGAACCCCTCCCTGCGCTGAGGCTGCTTCAACCTCTGCTTCCACCCCACCAGTGACGGGATCTCATCAGAGAACCAGTAGAGTGTAGTGGTAGAGAGCACAGACTGTTAGCCGTGTGACCTCAGGCAAGTTACTCAACTCCCTATGCCTCAGTTTCCTCATTCGTAAGAAGAGGAATGCTGCCTACTTCATAGAGTTGTTATGAGGATTAAGCGATTTATCATTCTTAAAACATTAGAAAACTATCTGGCACATGGCAAGTGCCACGTGTTTACTAAATAAAATTTCCTGCTGTCTCGAAGGCCACACACTGTATTCTTCGCCTGACTCTCTCGCTTTCCACGACTCTCTGTCCTGCTCATTTCTATTAAAACAAAACAAAACAAATATATATATATGTGTGTGTCTTGCCCCTTGCCTCCATTGTGCCTTGTTTGTCTCTTTCCTGTTACCTGTCACTCCTTCTACTTTGTTCTTCAGCAGAGTCCATTAGGCACACCCTGAAATGTGGTGAATGCCTACCTTCTCTCTTCTAAACCGGAAAATCCACAAATACGGTGCCTATTTACTCATTCTTGCATCCCTAGAACTTAACACATTGGTGCATTGGAGCTCATTTCTCAAATGAATTGATGGTTTTGATACAGGACACACGTACCTATCATATGTAAAGTAAACAATGTTCGTACTTAAATATAAAAGCACAGATGAAGAAAGAGCTAGGAATAAAGAAAAGGGAATACTGCTATTGTGGCCTTTAGCATGTTTTAACGTTGTTTACTATAATGACATATCTTTAAGTGTATACGGCGTTTCCTTTTAAAATGAATGCTGTCGAAGGAATTTACATTCTCTTTTTAGATTTGGGGCCCTCAGTTCCAAAAGGTATATTCAGGAGAGTTTATACTTACCTACATGAGAATATTGAACGTGTGCCCACCCATTAAGCATCTACTCACCGTGCCCCAAGCCCACACACCATGGTCTCAACGAGTCCGATGGCCTCAAAAGCAAAGTCGACACCAAAGCCCGTCATTTCCACCACCACCTGCTGGACGGGCTCCTTGAGCTTCCGAGGGTTGAGACAGTCAGTGACGCCCAGCGCTCTTGCCCGGGGAAATTTCCCCTCATTGATGTCAACCCCGATGATCCTAGAGGCACCAGAGGCTTTGCAGGCCATGACGATGGCCGAGCCGATTCCTCCAAGTTCAAAGACCACACAGGTGGAGCCGGGGTGACCTGCAAGTCCACAAGACATGTTTGTATTAGGAACCACACCTGGACAGGACACATGTGTAACTAGGAAAATAAACAAATCAACTGCACCATTGAGCCTTTTGAAACTATACACCGGTTGAAACATCTGGCCTGATCTGACCTAGTTTGGATGTTTTGCAGGCAAATCTCTATGGCGCACACCAACACACAGACAGCTCTCTCACCTTGGCCGAGTGAACAGCAGCCCCATAGCCTGTAGGCATCCCACAGCTTAGGAGACAAACTTTATCCATCGGAGCAGCGTCATCGATTTTGGCCACTGCAATCTCAGGCACAACAGTGTATTCAGTGAACGTGCCTGTGCGGAAAGCTTGATAAATCTTTTGTCCTTTGCAGGTAAATCTGCTAGTCCCATCCAGCATCAATCCAGAAGAAGGTAGAATGCTATTCCGCGGTGACACAGATGCAGGCACAGGCAACGGCACAGATGCGTGCAGTTGTAAAGAGAAAAGTGAGCACTCTTAGCTGCCGAGCGATGCTTGCCCGACATAAGCGATTTAATGAGAGTCAGGGGCAAATCTACTCACTCTTGCTTCTCACAGAAGTTTCCCTTGGGGGCCAAGCAGGAATTGCATTCTCTACACTGTGGAACAACGAGTGTGAGGACTTTGTCTCCTACATATGGAAAAAAATAATGTGCTCATTAGTTTAATATAATATTGGAACAGAAACACAATAGCATGTTTATGAAGAATTCATAGGATGGCTAGAAAGCTTGCTGTGGACAGATTACGGCAGCCAGTATAATATTGCCCATGGTTGTTGTGAAGGAGAAGCCATATAACAAGGTTTCAGAAATTCCATTTTTCTTTGGGCGAAGGGTGAAAATGTGGCAAGATTCCCTGCTGGGTGGATCATTGGAGGTCTGCTTCCGCTGACTCTGAAAAGTGAATAATAAAACCAGGCATGAACCCTAGCGAGGTCTCTGGCTTGACCCTTTTGTTTGCCATTTGAAGGGTTTAAATTCCCACAGTGGCTGTTAGCCTCCTAAGGTGGCCCGGCTAGATAGCAGGATGGCTCGTTCACTGAGCTCCCACCCTGGGATGGCACGCTGACCCGCAGCAGGCCTCTGGCATGCTCTCTCCAGTGAGTCTAAGTTCTAAGATGGGCAGACTTCACAGAATAAAAGGAATCGCTCTCCCTGCAGAGTGAGGCTGCTTCTGGAACACCTACAACAGAGGGTGGGTTTAGGTGTCAGAGTTCTGGAGAGGATGTTGAGTATGTTTGTATCTGGTCATTAGCTGGCCCTCCTGGGCTCTAGGGTGAAGATAACTAATCGACACGGTCATCACAGACTTACAAAGGCCTGGTGAGAGGCCTACAACGTTGTCTTTATCTTGATCCTTACAAATTTTTATAACACACAATCGAATTGCCTTTGGCCTCTTGCAGGGCTTAGATGGCATTAGAAATCTCTCCTAAGTTTAGATAAGGCATATCCTAGCTCCAGTGGCCCTAAAAATTTCCAAAGGTACTGGATCTCAAGCTCAGGAGAAGTTCTGCTCTCTTGTCCTTTCCCTTCAAACGCTCAGCATTTTCCACAAAACTTCCACTGGGGTTTTTCTAGTCAAAGAGAGCGTAGAGGTTCTGTCCTTCCTATTCGTATCACGTTCTCGGAGATGTGGAGACCGTGCCTTTTGACTTCGGTCCCTCCCACTATGCCTAATGTCCGCCGCACGGCAGGCGCTCCAGAGCCACTCGCTGAATGAGCACCCTGCTGACGGCTTCGTGCATGTCCTGACCATGCACTTGCTTACAGCTCTTTGCGTGTGCCTGGCTCCAAACTGCGAGCTTCTGGGCTGTCTTGATCTGCGTGATTGCTCTTACCCACTCTGAGCATTTCAGACACGCTGACAACAGCCATGCCAAGATCCTTGTTGAAATGCCTGGGGAAGAGCATGTACTTGCTACTTTGATTCTTTGAAATGTAGCTATCCTCCTGTCAATGAAAATTGAAGTCCTATGTTCTAGTTGATTAGAACCTGCATTCACTTGTCAAACATTCAGTGCCTTCTAACCGTGGGACAGGCACTGTGCTAAGCATGTGGGGGACACAAACATATATAAGCAGCAGTTCCTGCCCCTAAGGGGCTTTCAATCTGTTAGAAGGACACTGGTCCTACCTCAGCTCTCCTTTGGCTATGGATAGACGCTTGGCTCAGCCACTGCCCCTCTGGGTTGCTCCAGATGACAGCAGGGAAACTGTGCAACTCTTGGAATCCCTGGACACATTTAATACCATGATACGTGATGAGTTAGAAGAAGCTGGAGGCAAACCATTTTATTTCTCCTGTAAACATGTTCCTGCATTTTAAGTTCATCCTCTGTGCAAGGGAAGCTCTTGGGCAGACTGTTTGGTTTTGTGGCCCCATTTCCTACCTGGTTTCACTGAGCTTACTCCTCCACCAATACTCTCCACAATTCCAGCTCCTTCATGGCCTGGGATTAAAGGAAAGTTCCCCGGGAGTGATCCTTTCAGTATGTGATTATCAGAACCACATATCCCTGAAGATGTCATCTGCATAGGAATTAAGTGACCAAGGATCAATTGCTTTGGAAGTTTTCTTTGTCGTTTATCTGATACTGAACATTAAAAATCTTTTTCTTTTTTTGCCTGAAGAAGATTCACCCTGAGCTAACATCTGTGCCAATCTTCCTCTATTTCACATGTGGGTCACCACCACAGCATGCCTACCAATGAGTCGTGTAGATCTGTGCCTGGGAACTGAACCCAGGCCTCTGAAGCAGAGCACACCAAACTTAAACACCAGGCCGCAGGGCTGGCCCCTTAAAAAACCTTTTTTAACATGAATTATCTCACTGGATTCCTATTACAACACAGAGGAATACAGGGCAAATCTTATCACCCCCAACTTAGAGATGAGGAAAGGGAGAGTCCAAGATTTAGAATGACTTGCCCAAAGTCACAGGACGCACGCTCAGACCTGGAAATAAACTTAGCTCCTTTGACATCTACTCTGTGCAACCTGTCACCAAGCAGTTTTGCAATGTGAGGGCCACTCAATTACAGCGAAGAACTTTTTGACCACATGTCAACAGACCACCATTGAGAAACACTGAATTTTAGGCCCAACATAGTGGAGCGTTTCTCCACTGCTCTAGGAAATAGATTTTTGAAATTTTAAACTTGCACATTGAAAACATTCCTTAAGTTAATAGTGGAATATGAGTTTAAATTAAGGAAACTATCCATTGCAAAGTTGAACTGATGTTGAGAAGCTTTAAAACATCTTAGTTCATGGCTTCAGTTTTTGTGTCTGTGGATAGGCCCCACCGAATTCCACTGATCATAAAAAGGAAGCATTTCACGTCCCATAGGCCCTGCATCATTGCTCTGCCTGGAATATGGCCAGAAAAGCCTACGTTCGAACATACTGACCAGTTTCCCAGTATCTGCAGTGGGGGAGCCAGCATTTTACTGCTGGAACCCTGGGAACACCCGTGGTGTGATCGTGGCAAGTGGGCGAGAAGATATGCTGGCGAGAAGTATGCTTTGCTTTTGGTTCCCACAGCCCTAAAAAGGCTTCAAGGCG
The DNA here is from genome assembly GCF_037783145.1 of Equus przewalskii. Lineage (NCBI taxonomy): Eukaryota > Metazoa > Chordata > Mammalia > Perissodactyla > Equidae > Equus > Equus przewalskii. Next base: position 40,029,643 of record NC_091833.1, read on the forward strand.
TTATTGAAGGCTGGAAAAGTTATTTTAGGTAGACAGCAGGCTAGAATCTCACTAGTTTTGTCCTACACACCAAACAAGAACGTGCAACTCTGTGAGAAGCCTCCATAGTGTAAGCTCGAGGGGGGCCGTCTGTCCTTGGGGGCAGACCCAGCCCTGAACCTCGATTGTCCAGGGCTCGGGGTGAGGTTGCTCAGGTCCTGGCTGCTGAGCTTCCCCCTTGGGGGCTGTTCTGCATTTGTTGTTTAGGGTGTAACCTTTATAGTTAAGAAACATATCAGTATCAGAACAGAGACTATTGGCTAATTAACTAGTAAGCATTTCATCAGATGGTGACCCCGTACACACAAGCACTAGTTAAATGCTGTTTGGATGGATGATAAATAGGAAAATACAGCTTCTGAATAGCACTCAGTTACTAGACTCCTTCCTTTGTGTACGATCTTGTCACTTTGCTCTTTCCCTTCTCTCCTTGGTGGAACAAAGTCCTTAGCGTGACACCAGACGTGGAGTTGATGTTTATCTAGTGTTAGTTCCCATATTCTCCTGCTTTGTCTTTCACTGGGCACCCATCTTTGTCTACTCCCCTCTTCCCCTCCATTGTCTTTTCCCTCTGGCATCTTTCCAACTGTGTTCATGCCTTTTCTCTGTTAATCTTCTAACCGTCTTCCTATGCCTGCTGCTTTGATTAGATACTTATAGACTAGATACTTCAGTATTCATTGCATTCACCAAATCAAGTGTTGAATGTCCTGGTCTTAAATTAGGAGATAGGGAAATTTAATGTTTAGTAAGATGCTAAGCAATATACTCTTAACCTTGCATATTTAGTGATTTTGTAAACTTCGAGACACATTGATTGAGAGATTGATTTGAAAGTGGCAAGGGCCTTTGAGAGGTCAGTGTTTCCCCAGCGCTGGTCTGAGCTCTGTTCAAGAATTCATTGTTAACTCTTTCAAATCACCTTAAAGGCCATCATGGATCCTAGTTGCTCACTCCTGGAAACCGAAATTTACCACATGGTCCACGTTTTCAAACAAATTCTGAGGTTATTTCAATGTACGAGCACAAAGTGATAGACACACATAATTAGTGTGTTGGTCACTGCGCATGTGTTTGTTAACACCAACTTTGTATCACTGAAGTATAGGGAAATGCTTCCCTTGTCCTCTTCCCCTCAAAAATGAAGAGACCTTAACACTTAAAACTCCTTTTAAGTCACATTGTGAAGTATATAGGCATATGATGTCATATAATTTGAGTAAAAATTTCAATAATTAAAAAATAATTATAGGGCTGGCCCCATGGCCTAGTGGTTAAGTGTGGTGGGCTCTGCTTCAGCGGCCCAGGTTCTGTTCCCGGGTGCTGACCTACACCACTCGTCAGTCAGTGGCCATGCTGGGGCGGTGACCCACAAACAAAATAGAGGAAGATTGGCACAGATGTTAGCTCAGGGCAAATCTTCCTCAGCAAAAGAAATAAAGATGATAGCAGGTAAGTGAACTATCAATATTTTACAATTGTTAAGACTATTGCAAACATTCATTAACTCTATTCATTTATCTCAGTTTTAAAAATTCTTCTTTTACTAAGAAAAGTAGATAGACCAAAAATGTAAATTATATGTGTTTTATATACAAAGTGAAACAGGATTTCCTTTCATTTGCCTTCAATAGTAAAGGTGAAAAGAGTCCAATTTACCTTAATACGAACTTCCCCAGCCTTTGGTGGCTCAAGCTGCACTTCTTCAATGGAAAGAGGAGAATTTCTTTCCCAGGCAATGGCTGCCCAGCATGTGATTGTCTGTTGACACAGGGAAAATAAAATGACATCATTTGGTGATAACGTTTAACTTTTATTCTGATCCTACAAATAATGCTTATTTGTTATAATTTGTAAAAACGCAACCATCATAAAGAAACAGAACAGGGATCATTGCACGTTCAGACACAAGCTGCTTAAATTTTAGCATATTTTCTTCTAGTCTCTTAAAATTATTTTTGTATAATTAAGATCATGTCATATAAGCAATTTTGTATTAGCTTTTTTGCTAATAACTGCCACCATATGTTGAACATTTACCATTTACTTGCTCATAAGCACTTTCCCAGGACTTCAAAATGCTTTGTAATCATACTTTTATTCTATTTATTTATTTTTTTAAAGATTGGCACTTGAGCTAATATCACCCAAGAAATTTCTAGCCATTTATTTTCCCCGCAGTGGGACTCAGTGTCCATGAGTTTCCACAGGTGGGAAAACACTGGATATTGTCGTCACATTCCATGAGAATCTGATTGGAGAAATGATGTCCTGACTTTCTTTCAATGTGCGCTTCTGGTGAAACTATTGAAGTCGATGTAGATATAATTTAAAGGCAGTACTTACTTTACCCAAAGTGTCCATGATGAATTTTCAGCTTCCCGTGGTGTCTTATAGGTATACCCAAGAGAACTTCACTTCTTCCACTCTGCTTCTGGGCAAACTAGATGGAATATTTATAGTTTTATACACCGAAAGTCATTAATAATTATTACACCATTGGAGATCAACATGCGGAAAAAGGAACCAGCAATTAATGATCTAGAATGTGCAGCTCTGAAACAGGGCCAAGGGTGCGGCTAGACAAACCTCTGCTGAAGAGGTCAGCTGTGTTTTTCACGGATCTAGTCAACTATCTGAGCAGAAGCCTGGAGTAGAAGTGAGGTTATCCAAGAAGGATCTGTGAAACTCCCTTCTATGTGACGTGTGGACCCTCTTGACAGACACAGAAAACGACGAGACTTTTGAGACTATTATCCCAGAGAAACACTGCCTATGTGGACCGACGGGCCAGAGACAGGATGAAATGGAGAATGGCTGTCAGACTTCCAGGATTCCACTGCAAGACAAAGGGCGATAGAACTAGTCAGCTACAAACATGTGCTACCCTTCAAGACAAAGGAACAATGACTGAGGGTAGAGCTGCGGATGCAGAGGCCAGAGAGACAAGCCCAGAGGGTAGAGCCTCCCTGGAGCCAGAGGGCGAATCAAGCCCTAGAACATTATTCTCAGGCCTTGAAACCTAATGGACTTACCCTGCTGTGGTGAGACCTTTCTTTAGACCAGAGGTCCTTTATTCGTTCCATTTTCTCCCTTTCAGAATGGAAATGTCTATCCTATGCCCATCCTGCCATTGTGTCACTGACTAGTCACCCCAAGGAAGTCAAGGGTGGGTTTGGATATTTTGTCTTTCCAAATTGTTCCTTTTCCTTTTGTTATGTCAAGAGATGCAATCACCAACCACCCTGAACCAGACCAAGCCTCACAACGAGAGCTACGCCTATGGCCTGAGCCTTATTTTATTGCTAAGCTCTGTACAGGAGCTGAGGCCATATTACCGTAAGCTGCAGTCTATGTGGAAGCATGTCTTCCAGCTGAGCCTGTGCAAGCGAATACCCACCTCTCCCTTTTGAATATTCATTCCCCATCCAAAATAAATGCCCCTGCTTCCCTTTGTTCAGGGAGCCAGGACTGTGGAAATGATTCCTCAGGGTCTCCTATTTGCCACAAATGCACCTTTCTTTGTGAGACAACAACTTCTGGTGGAGGGTCTGATTGAACTCGCCAGGAGGGAACCCACTTTGGTTCGGTGACAATTGTACTTTGGAAGCCTGTAACCCATTGTCTGGTTTGACAGGTTCACAGATAGGGAGGAATTTTGCCCCAGGATGGATCATACCCAGAGTCTGGCCTATACCCAATTTACAGAGTAAGATTTGGAACTTTTGAGTTGAAGATATTTAGATGAGAGTTAGAATTTAGAGTTGATTCGAAAATAGGTTAAGACTTTGGGGGATACTGGAGTGAGGTAACTGAATTTTACACGTGGGTTGGGGATTGATACAATTTTCGGGAGGCCAGAGGAAGGACTATACTGGGTTGAATAGTGTCCCTCCTAGATTCACGTCTTCCTGGAATTTCACAATGTGGCCTTATTTGGAAATAGGGCCGTTGCAGACATAATTAGTTACATTAGGCTAAAATGAGGTCACACGGGATTAGCAGGGGCCCCAAATCCATTATACCTGTTGTTTGTATAAGAAGAGGAGAGGACACACAGAGACACACACAGGAGAGAAGGCCGTGTGATGAGGTCTATTTGTATAGGCAACATTTTGCACAGTGCCTGGAAAATACTCAGTGCTTCAGAGACGTGAACTGCATAATTACTGGTTTATAGACAGAGATTTTTTAAAGTGAAAAGCACTAATATATAAAAAGAGAGAAATTGAACTGAGCCATAATAAGATACTCAGATAAATTTGGATTTTGGGCTATTATAATTTACTTGTTTTCTTCCAAAGGTATTAATTCCTAGCATTTCCTAAGGCTGTTCCATAGGTGGTCATCTAGCCACAACTGTGGGTCAGTGCGTGAGGGTCTATCTCCCCAACGTTTGGCCAATAAAAAGATGTTGTGTGTGTTTGTGTAGTCCCTAAGGCTCCTTGTTCAATTTTTTGCTTCCGCCAGACCAGTCTGTTTATTAGTCCGTGAATCTTCCCGTTTCCCTGCTTCTCTTTCTGTCTCCTGTCTGAGTGGGGGGCTTTCTCCTACACTCCTTGGATGTGGGCTCCACCCTTCTTTGTCTCTCTCTTCATGCAACTAATGAGGGGATTTTTGTTTGTATAGTTCATTTGGAACTTAGCGTGCACACCCCTTTTTGTCACCTGTTTTCTGTGTAGAGGCCGGTTTCTAGGTTGGATTTGAGTTAAGAAACACAGAAGTCAAAACTACAGAGTAAAACTTTGTCTTCTTCTTCCCCTTTTTCTCCTCTTCCACTTCGATATAGGAGAACTGGGTTTGAATCTCTACCCAGGGCTGTTTAATGATAGTTAATTGATTTTTTTATTTTTTAGTTATTTATTGTTTTGAGGAAGATTAGCCCTGAGCTAACATCTGCTGCCAATCCTCCTCTTTTTGCTGAGGAAGACTGGCCCTGAGCCAAGATCCGTGCCCATCTTCCTCTGCTTTGTATGTGGGAAGCCTGCCACAGCATGGCTTCCCAAGCAGTGCCATGTCCGAACCCAGGATCTGAAACGGCGAATCCTGGGCTGCCAACACGGAATGTGTGAACTTAACACTTTGCCACCAGGCCAGCCCTAATGATAGTTAATTGAGGGATTACATTTGCCTAGCTATTTTCAGTCCTGAACTTCAGTGTTGGGTTAAATTGACACTGATTCATATCAGTCCCTATTTTATTATGGTAGAGCTACTACCAGTCAAAACGTTTCAATAGAGAGATTGACATATGCTCCAGCACTCTCTGTTTCACAGCAGAGAAGTCAAACACCAGTCAGTCACAGCAAAGGTGCTCACTGTCCCTGGCATTTCTGCTCCATGAGATACAATACCAAGCAGCATTGACTGAGTGCCTCCCTGTTCCAGACACTCAGCTGGGTAGAGTGAGGTGACAGTGATGGGTAAGAGACTGCCTCTATCCATTCCAAGAGGCAGTATGGGGCAATGATTATGACATGGCCTTGGGTTCAGGCAGACCCTGTCCTTACTAGCTATGTGACCTTGGATTTATTATTTAACTGTCCTTGGCCATAGTTTCCTTATCTATAAAATGAGGACAACTAATAGGACCACCTGAAAGGGTAGTTTGATGAACAAATGAGATAATCCTTCTAAACCATTTATCAGGGAACCTGACAGATAGGACAACCCTCAATAAATATGAGCTACATTGATTACCCATAAAAGCAAGCTCACAATCTATGGGGAAAAAAGACATACAGACAACCAAGTCTCGTACGTGTCAGCCTCTCTGGGAAGGGCCGTGTTATGGGTATAAATTAGTGCTTTTGGAACAGAGAAGGAGGCGCTGTTCTGAATGAAGGACTCAGAGGAAGCTTTGTAGAGGAGCAGGCATTTGAGGTAGACTGGAATAATCTTGAAGAACGGGGGTCATTTCTACTGTCCTTTGTTCAGTGTAACTAGTGTGAGCACGGTTTCCAGAGAATAGCAGTTTGAGTTGTCTTTCACCCATATTTGGAGGCCTCATAAAACCCATCGTACAGTCAGCTATTTAATTAGATGTAGTCTGTCAAGGTGGACAAATTAACATAAAGGACATATTTCTCAATGATTGTGAAGGGAAGAATTTCATGACTAGTTCGCTGAGCTTTAATTATATGGTCACTGAGAAACGACTGAGGCCTGAGGAACAGTCACCCACCAGAGAAGCAGGGTGGTCCCATGATTTCAAGTTGCTTCCAGTTTGGAAAGGACTGAAGAAAATGTGAAAGTCCCATGTCTCGTGTCTCTCATTCAAGGCCCTTCATAATTGGATGCTAACCTTCTCATCTACCTTACCCCTGCATATTCCCTAATACAGGGTCTAGGTTCTTTACAAGCTTGTGTCCACATTGTCCCCCGAGCAGAAATCCATTCCTCATTTAGCCCTATATCATCGTGTCATCATGTTCCTTCTCCTCTTTTATGTCCTCTTGGTCCATTCAAATCCTACTGAAACCTTGAGACATAGGTCAAAGTGCCCCACTATGGAGATATGGAGCTCCATCTCATAGTCATTCTTTCAGCACTAGCATTCCTCCTGTGACATTTGGGACCATTTGGGACTCTTCTGTTGCTCTTTATATTTAATGTAGAGATCAATGTCTCAAATTTGACTGGAAATTTATGGTCCAAGGCCTTCTTAAATTTCTCTTATGTTCTCAACTGCATTTCCTACCATGTATGCAACAGGTGTTTAATAAATAGCTGTTGAGTTCTTGTGCTCCCTCACCTTAGGGAGGGCATATGCTAACCATGAGGAATCCCATAATGAGCACCATCCAGTGCCTCCTCTTTGAGTGCTTGCAGATTAGCAGTGGGGTCGGGATTCACTAGGTCCTCAGGACAGAGAAGCCCCCATACCAGTTAGGAAGTGGGCAGTGCCAGGAGAGTTCCAACGTGGAATTCAGCAGAAGAAGACCCCACCCTGTGTTTTATTTGCGCATTCTCAGCAGTTACTCAATGCCTGGCAACATAGTGGGTGCTCAGATATTTGCTGACTAAATTGAAGGAGTGAATTATACTTTGAGAATCCAGGAAGCCTTGACAAATGATATTTTATTACGACTTATCTCAAAAGATGAATTGGAATTGAGAGATACAGATGGAATCAATAGCATGGACAACGAATCCTGAACTAATTATTTTCTCTTAATACCCTCTTTTATACATTTTCCTGTTATTCATCTCCCATACCTGGAGGCCTAGGGTTTGAAGGAATTATAGTCATTACCACCTTGCTTTTAAGGCCCAAATGATTTTGGAGCCCTGATGCCCAATCATGCCCTTCCATCACTCCATGAACACACGGCTCTGTGACCTATGAAAACACATCAGGACAAACTCCACAGAGGCAGGCCATCTTCTGATACCATCTGGCAAGTGCTCTGCTCTCACGTCTTGCCTTCAGGAATTTTAGATGGGCAGGAGGGACAAGCAAGGCAAACACAATTGATGGTTGTCAGCATTCCAATATGAAGAAGGCCATAACAGTCCTGGAAGAACATCTGGAACGTCCTCAGGTAACCCTGTCAATCCCTAAAGGGTCACAGGGTATCACTCCCCTCTGCTTCTCTCTCTTTCATTCTCTTTCTCTCCATAACCCAGCCCACCTCTTTGGAACATTTCAACCCAAGCGCCATCTTCTAAATTTAGATTCTCCAGGGAGAAGATATGATTGGTTCAGCTGGAGTTGGGGAGCCCCACTGTGGAAGGCAGAATAATGGTGCCCAAAGAAGTCTACTCCTAATCCCTGGAACCTACGAATATGTTGCCTTACATGCCAAAGGGCTTTGCAGCTGTGATTAAATCAGAGATTTGGAGATGAGGAGATTATCCCGGATTATCCAGGTGGACCCAGTCTAATCACAGGGCTTCTTAAAATACAGGACCTTTGCAGGCTGTGGTCAGAGAGGGTGATGTGACCACCACAGTCCCCAGGTGGCCATGGTACAATAGGGTGCGTATTGGTTTTCTATTGCTGTTGTAACAAATTACCACAAACGCTCTCGGAAGATCAACAGGAAGGCCAGGACAGGCATCTCTGACAGCGGCACACAGCTAACAGTGAGCACTGCCAGAATTTAATTCCAAAGCTGTGAGGGAAGAACCAGCATTTCTGCAAGATACCCTGCTGTCTCCTTTTCCCTAGAGGCCTTGCAATTTACAAGCAATCAAGAAAGAATATTCTAACTGGAAGGAAACAACCCTCCATTCAAATCCTTCATTTGGGCACTTAAATTACCTGGCAAAATAATGAGATTAATATTACTGTAAAAATATCTAGAGAGAAAAAATGTAACATTTCACATATGTGCATCAATAGTCTGGAGACTTTAAAGCATGTTGAAGGATGAGGTGCAAAATGAAGAGTGCGGGAGGGAATTTGGGAGCAGTTAACAGAAATCTGGACCAAGATGTTAAATTCCTAGAGCAATTTAGAAAAACACCCACATTCAAAACCATTACTGCTCGCTTAGCACTCCACTTTGATTTGAACACTGAAGCCGAAGATGTCACGGGAGCTGAAATGCAAGCCAAGGCTGCCGTGGCCATGGAGCCTGGGCCTGCCAGCAAGAACAGCATGGGGCCCTTTGTTTGTTTAGCTCTCGAGGGTCTTGAGAAATAATCTAAGAGAAGCCAAATCCAAAACCACAAAGGCACACACTCCAGACTTCTCTGTGAGAGCCAAACTACAAACAATCGGAACATCCCACAAATGTTTTGGTGACTTATTTTATATCATTTTGATGGTGTGCTTGGCAGAAGCAAAATATAATTACCGAGATGATGCAGAAACACCAAATGCTCATAATACTTTAAAATTATACAAAGTAATGCAAATGCCATGGTTGTAGCAGTATAAAAATATCTTAAAACTAAAAATCATTCCGCAGTGCAGAGTTTTCTCCTCAAAATTTAAAAATTTGGTTCTTTTCCGTGAGAAACACAAATTGTTACTATCAATCAATATCCAATATTCGTGGAGTGTGTAATTTGCTGGGTACTTGGTGTACAATGTCTCATCTAATTCAATCCTTAAAATTAACACAGAAGGTAGGTATCATTGTCATGCACGTTTTACAGATGAGGACACTAAGGCTTTTAAGGAACTTATGAAAATTTCCTGAAGTAAACACCCATGGCAGAGGCGGTGTTTCAGGAGGGCTAAGCAGAGTTTAATAAGCACCTAATAGCAGAGCAAAATGGCGGGGTGAGCTGACCCGGGACTCTCTGCTCTGCAAACTACAACAAAGGATTGAAAAAAATGAATTTCAGCCAATAATCCTAATGCCAGACCTTCAGAGAACTACAGAAACAATACCACGGAGGATGGAGAGGCTGCAGCCAGCCTCGGAGGAGCTGGAATGGGGTAGGAGAGAACTTCACTCCCTCCCCTAGAGGCTGGGATCACTGCCCGAGGAGAGGGAAGGAGCAGGGGAGGGGCCATGTGCCTGGGGATCATCCAGGACTCCCGCTGCCGGTGCAGTGGAAACCTACTGATGGGGGAAAGCTTCCATGCGCGGGGACCCCATGAAGGCAGGGACCCAGGAGACTAGAGAACGAGAGCTGATCGGAATCCAGATTGGTGCGTGAGAGAAAGTGCCCCTCCTCCCCAAACTGTGCTGGGTGCCGCCATCTTGCCTGAAGGTGGAGAGCTCAGAATGGGTGGCTCTCGACCCCCATTTATTGGCAACAGGCCGTAACTGCAACCGAATACTACCATCTTGCGCAAAAACTGCTCCTCTACCATCCAGCAATTTATAAAAGCCCCAGACCAGAAGGAAAATAATAAAAACACAGAATTAAGTCCTGATACTTGGAAATAGGTAAACTAAGTGAAAATGAGTTCACAGTAGCTATCATCAAAAAACTCAATGCAGTAGAGAGAAAGATAGAGAAACAAGTCAACGAGTTCTGGAGTTACTTCACAAAAGAGATTGAATCTATAAAGAAGAATCAAACAGAAATACTAGAGATGAAAAATACAATGGATAAGATAAAACAATACGGATGTCCTGAATGCCTGAGTAGACATCATAGAGGAGAAAATTAGCATAATCAAAGATAGACAGGCTGAATGGCTCCTGAGAGAGGAAGAAAGAGAACTAAGAATTAAAAAGAATGAGGAAAATATCAGAGAAATAGCGGATTCAATGAGGAGAAAGAATTTAAGAATCATTGGAATACCTGAGAACGTGGAAAAGGAAAATGGAGCAGAAAGTGTGCTTAAGGAAATTATAGAAGAGAACTTCCCAAATCTAGGGATTGAGGGAGAAATGTGTGTGGAGAAAGCTTTCAGATATCCTTGATTTGTCAATGTAAAAAGACGTACTGCAAGGCATATAGTAGTAAAAATGGCAAAAATGAAAGACAAAGAAAGAATAGTCAGGGCAGCAAGACAGAAGAAAATAACCTACAAAGGGACTCCTATCAGACTTTCAGCGGATTTCTCTACAGAACCCTTACAAGCTAGGAGAGATTGGAGTGACATATTCAAAACTCTAAAAGATAAACATCTTCAGCCAAGAATACTCTATCCAGCAAAAATAGCCTTCAGATATGAGGGAGAAATTAAATCTTTTCCAGACAAACAAAAGTTTGGGGAATTTGTAACCAAAAGTCCTCCACTACAAGAAATCCTCAAGAAGACTCTCATACCTGAAAAAAGAAAAAAGGGAGAAAGGGGTCACAAACCACACAGTAGGGAGACAGATAGATAGAACCAGAATAGGTGAGCAAATATTCAACTATAGCATTAGGATAAAGGTAAAGAAACCACCAAAGTACAGATGATCTTATTACTCTCACTACAAACTCATAACACGAGTTGGAATGAGAGATGAAAATAATAATTTAGGAGGGGAAGAGCAAAGGGACTAAATCAGTCTAGGCCAAGTAAGTAAGAGACCACTGGAGAATAGACTATATTATACATGAGACTCTAAACACAAATTTCAGGGTAGCCACTAAACTAAAGAACAGAACAGAGCCACAAAACATAAATAAGGAAAAATCTAGGAAACCCAGCATAAGAAATTGCAGAAGTCAATGGGTAGGCCAAAACACACAGGACGTGAAACAAAGGTAATGCAGGAAAACCAGATAACGAGCAACAGAAAGACAGCATTAAGCCCACATGTATCAATATACACCCTCAATGTAAACGGATTGAACTCTCCAATAAAAAGACACAGAGTGGCAAAATGGATTAAAGAACAAGATCCAACAATTTGTTGCCATGAGGAAACACACCTCAGCCCCAAGGACTAAAACAGGCTCAGAGTGAAGGGGTGGAAGACAATACTTCAAGCTCATCACAAGCAAAAGAAAGCAGGTGTTGCAGTACTTACATCAGACAAAACGGAGTTCAAATTAAGGCAGATAAAGAGAGACACAGAGGGACAATATATAATGATCAAAGGGACACTGCATCAAGAAGAAATAACGCTTATAAATATCTATGCACCCAACACAGGAGCAACAATGTTCATAAACAACTATTAACAGACCTAAAGGAAGAGTTAAAAACAACACAATAATAGTAGGGGACCTCAACAACCCACTCACATCAATGGACAGATCAACCAGACAGAATATCAGCAAGGAAATAGTTGAGCTAAACAAAAAACTAAAACAATTGTACTTACTAGACATATATAGAACAGTTCATCCAAAAGCAGCAGAATACACATTCTTCTCAAGTGCGCATGGAACATTCTCAAGGATAGACCATATGTTGGGAAACAAGGCAAGCCTCTACAAATTTAAAAAATTGAAATAATAACAAGCATCTTCTCCAATCATAGTGCTATAAGGCTAGACATTAATTACAAGAAAAAAGCTGAGAAAGGCACAAGGATGTGGAGACTAAACAATACGCTACTGAACAAGCGATGGATCATTGCAGAAATTAAAGAAGAAATCAAAAAATACCTGGAGACAAATGAAAAGGATAACATGCCATACCAACTCATATGGGATACAGCAAAATCTGTATTAAGAGGAAAATTCATCGCAATACAGGCACATCTTAACAAACAAGAAAAATCCCAAATAAGCAATCTTAAACTACACCTAACCAAATTAGGGAAAGAAGAACAAACACAGCTCGAAGTCAGCAGAAGGAGAGAAATAATAAAAATCAGAGCAGAAATAAATGCTATCGAAACGAAAAAGGCGGTAGAAAGGATCAATGAAACAAAGAGCTCGTTCTTTGAGAAGATAAATAAAATTGGCAAACCCCTAGCCAGACTTACAAAGAAAAAAAGGGAAAAAGCTCAAATAAACAAAATCAGAAATGAAAGAGGAGAAATAACAACAGACTCTGCAGAAATACAATGGATTATAAGAGAATACTACGAAAATTATATGCCAACAAAATGGATAACCGAGAGGAAATGGATAAATTCTTGGACTCCTACAATCTCCCAAAGCTCACTCAAGAAGAAGCAGACAATTTGAACAGACCAATCACAAGGAAAGAGATTGAAACAGCAATCAAAATCATCCCAAAGAATAAAACCCCCGGACCAGATGGCTCTCCTGGAGAATTCTACCAAACTTTCAGAGAGGATTTAATACCTATCCTTTTCAAGCTATTCCAAACAATTAGGGAGAATGGAACACTTCCGAACACATTCTACAAGTCCAACATCACGCTGATACCAAAGCCTGACAAGGACACCACGAAAAAAGAGAACTGCAGGCCAAAATTGCTGATGAACACCGATGCAAAAATTCTAAACAAAATTTTGGCAGCCAGAATTCAGCAATTCTTCAAAAGGATCATACATCACGATCAAGTGGGATTCATACCAGGGACACAGGGATGGTTGAACATCTGCAAATCAATCAACGTGATACACCAAATCAACAAACTGAGGAATAAAAACTACATGATCATCTCAATAGATGCAGAGAAAGCAATTGACAAGATTCAACAGTCATTTATGGTAAAAGCTCTGAAGAAAATGGGCATAGAAGGGAACTATGTCAACATAATAAAGGCCATATATGACAAACCCACAGCCAACATCATACTCAATGGGCAAAAACTGAGCACCATCCCCCTGAACTCAGGAATGAGACAAGGATGCCCTCTATCACCACTCTTATTTAACATAGTACTGGAAGTCCTGGCCAGAGCAATCAGGCAAGAAAAAGGAATAAGTGGAATCCAAATAGGGAGGGAAGAAGAGAAACTCTCGCTGTTTGCAGACAACCTGATCTTATATATAGAAAACCCCAAAGAATCCATTGGAAAACTCTTAGGAGTAATCAACAACTACAGCAAAATTGCGGAGTATAAAATTAATTTGCATAAATCAGTAGCATTTCTATATTCTAATAAGGAACTAACAGAAAAAGAACTCAAGAACACAATACCATTCATAATCGCTACAAAAAGAATAAAATACCTAGGGGTGAATTTAACTAAGGAAGTGAAAGACCTATGTAATGAAAATTACAAGGCCTTTCTGAGAGAATTGGATGATGACATAAGGAGATGGAAAGACATTCCATGTACATGGATTGGAAGAATAAACATAGTTAAAATGCCCGTTCTACCTAAAGCAATTTACAGGTTCAATGTTATCCCAGTCAGAATCCCAATGACATTCTTTACAGAATTAGAACAAAGAATCCTAAAATTCATATGGGGCAACCAAAGACCCCGAATTGCTAAAGCAATCTTGAGAATAAAGAACAATACGCTAGGTATCACAATCCCTGACTTCAAAACATACTACAAAGCTACAGTAATCAAAACAGCATGGTACTTGTACAAAAACAGGTGCACAGATCAATGGAACAGAATTGAAAGCCCAGAAATAAAACCACACATCTGTGGACAGCTTATCTTCGACAAAGGAGCTGAGAGCATACAATGGAGAAAAGAAAGTCTTTTCAACAAATGGTGCTGGGAAAACTGGAAAGCCACATGTAAAAGAATGATAATTGACCATTCTTTCTCACCATTCACCAAAATAAACTCAAAATGGATCAAAGACCTAAAGGTGAGACCTGAAACCATAAGGCTTCTAGAAGAAAACGTAGGCAGTACACTCTTTGACATCAGCATTAAAAGGATCTTTTCTGACACCATGTCTTCTCAGAGAAGGGAAACAATAGAAAGAATAAACAAATGGGACTTCATCAGACTAAAGAGCTCCTTCAAAGCAAATGAAAACAAGATTGAAACAAAAAAACAACCCACTAACTGGGAGAAAATATTTGCAAGTCCTATATCTGACAAAGGCTTAATATCCATAATATATAAAGAACTCACACAACTCAACAACAAAAAGTCAAACAACCTGATCAAAAAATGGGCTGGAGACATGAACAGACATTTCTCCAAAGAAGATATACGGACGGCCAATAGGCACATGAAAAGATGCTCATCATCGCTGATCATCAGGGAAATGCAAACCAAAACTACACTAAGATATCACCTTTTAGAATGACATCTTTTAGAATATCACCCATTAGAATGACAAAAATACCTAAAACTAATAGTAAGAAATGTTGGAGAGGTTGTGGAGAAAAAGGAACCCTCATACACTGCTGGTGGGAATGCAAACTGGTGCAGCCACTATGGAAAACAGTATGGGGATTCCTCAAAAAATCAAAAATAGAACTACCATACGACCCAGCTATCCCACTACTGGGTATCTACCCAAAGAGCTTGAAGTCAGCAATTCCAAAAGCCCTATGCACCCCAATGTTCATTGCAGCATTATTTACAATAGCCAAGACATGGAAGCAAGCAAAGTGCCCATCAACAGATGATTGGATAAAGAAGATGTGGTATACATATACAATGGAATACTACTCTGCCATAAAACAGAACAAAATCGTCCCATTTGCAACAACATGGATGGACCTTGAGGGAATTATGTTAAGTGAAATAACCCAGTTAGAGAAAGACAATCTCTGTATGACTCCACTCATATGAGGAATTTAAAAATGTAGACAAGAGAACAGATTAGTGGCTACCAGGGGAAAGGGGGGGTGGGGGGTGGGCACAAAGGGAGAAGCGGTGTACCTACAACACGACTGACACACAATAATGTACTACTGAAATTTCACAAGATGGTAACCTATCATTAGCTCAATAAAAAAATACTAATAATAAAAAAATAAGCACCTAATGATAAAAACAAGACTAATAGCTAATACCTTTGCTGCTTTCACTATGTTCCAGGTACTTCTAAACGCTTTGCGTTTGTCAATCATTGAAGTCTCACAATACCTCTGTGGTAGGTTCACTATTCTCCCCCTTTTCAAGCTGCATGTTTTTCATCAAAGCCACTTTTTGGGTATTGTAATACAGTTTTCCAGAACACGTCAACTTTCCTTCCGTCACGTTGCTTGAGAGAAGCGTGTTTTCCAGCCAGAGCTGAGGCAGTCCTGGACATCATTCCCAGACGCACTTCCTCCTGGAGTCTTTGGCTTACTCCGTGTGGGCTGGTGCACTGCCCTCCAGGAGCTTCCCCACCCTTGCCCTGGGAATCCCTCAAGCTCTGCAGGGTGACAGCATCAGCTTCCTAGACCCTAAGTCTTCCTCTTGAATAATTTATCACTTTGGGGGAACTTCATCAGGTAGCTTCCTGAGGAAAGGGAAACTTGGGGTGGTAAGTTTCTTGAGATCTTTTAAGTTTCTGTTGGATTTCCATTCCTGCTATGATAACTTTTAATTCTCAAGACCTCTTTTTTTATTGCAACCTGTCCTTATTTCATGCATACAATATCTTTTTCTCGCTTTTAGGATAATAACAACTTTTGTGAAGATGTTTAAATTTTTTCTTTGCACGGATCATTTCTTTCGATTTCTTCCCTCTCGGCTTGCTTTGTCCCTTCTTACTTTAGAATGCTAGACTCACTTCCGATGTCTGCTGGTTCTGGGTTGTCTGCTTCTGTTGAGGAACGGGACTCGGCCACGCTGTGGGGAGCTCTGAACACATGGATGGTACTTTTGACCGTGGGATTTGCTGAGGAACTATCTGGTGGGTATTATTGTTAGGGAATCTGCTGTGTCGGTTTGTTGAGTTCTTTTCTCTTTGGGCTGGTCAGATTTTTCAGAGAAGGGTTTTCTGATTTTCTGTGTGCAAGGTACATGCCCAGCAGCCACCATTCTGGAGTCCAAGAGGCAACTGAAGATCCAAATAGAAGCCCCTTGAGAGAGAAAGGGCAGAATCCAGGACCATGCAGGTACCTCCAGAAAGTTTGTTTACATTAATCTTGTATGACTAGAAGCCAAACATCTGTTAGACCTTATAATCTCATGTTTAATAGCTCTAAATGGTTTCCTTTAAGGCCGGTGAAAATTTTCAAATATCTGTCCTTATATATCTTATAATCTCAGATTCCTAAATGATCCAGTAAGAAAAACATGTCTATGACTCTATGAGTAACGTGCAAAATGGACAAAGAGTTTTGAAACCTTCTTAAGGTTTTAGAGACATCTCAAAATAGTTCATAATATTTTGACAATTATTTGGCCAGAGCGTTTTTTCTTAAATGAGAACAAAAATCACAGTAACCTCAAGTTATTTCAAAATTACACAGGACTGTGGACAGCTGAAATCTTTATTTCATTTCTTTGCAGTTTCTTTGGGGGTCATACAGTCATAAACCTCATGTAACAAGTGAAACCAAACGGCGGCAGTGAGAAATTTGACCTAGTTCTCCAGCGACCTTCAGTCCCAGGTTTCTGAGGGAAACGGCCTGTTTTGGACATTTCCTCACCGTTCCCCAGGCTCATACCAACCTATACGCCAATAAATGTGAGTTGTTTTGCTTTGTTTGGTCTTTCACAAAAATGGGATCATACAACACACGTTACTCTGTACTTTGCTTTTTACACGTAATGATATATCATATTCACCCCACTTAAAAGATATAATGTGTTCTTTTAAATATTCACTTAACATTCAAAATAGAGATTTATCATTCTTTATTCTGTCTGTTCGATTGTTCAAAGATATTTTATTTATTTTTTCTTCTACAAGAAAGGCTGCACTAAATAACCTTTTCTTTATATCCGTGCTCCCAGACACTGTTATTTCCATGGCGTGGGTTTCCAAGTGTAGTACTCCTGGGGAGAGGACACGTATGTTTTAAAATTTTGATGAACAGTACCAATTGCTTTTCAGGAACCCACAGCAATTCACATTTTGTCAGTAGTGTAAACTAGTAGGTGAGTACGATGTCTCATTTGTTTAGTTTTCTCATTTGCTGACCATTATGAAGGTTCAGCACCATCTCATGTGCCTGTTGGCCATCTGTATTTCCTCTGCTATGAATTCCCATTATTGCCCACCTACCTATTGAGCTGTTTGTCGTCTTTTTAATATACTAACGCACTTGGATAGTAGAGATATTAGTTCTTTGTCAATCATATGCATTGCAAATACTTTCCTTGTATATTATTTCATTTTTGACTTTATTCCTTTATACCAAAATTTCAATTTTTTCTCTATGCTCAGAATTTGATTTTCAACACTTTCATGAAATTATTGAAGTAGATCTCCCATTTTATTTGAATTTATATACCTCATGAGAAAGCAAAGATTCAAAGCAATATATTCTCACCTACCATGCACATTTCTCCTCCATCCTCTTTGCCCCATGCCTCTGTTACTCCTATAATCCTCTGTTTAATACCCATGACATCTGCCTACATTTGCTCCCTTTCTGTGGGAATACTCGATTATAGACCTAGCCAATAACTTTTGTGCTGGAATTCATATTTATATGTAAATATAATCTCTTGAACTATTTAATCAGTTAGCCCCATAGTAAAAACTGATTTATCCAATATTCTTGACAGTCTTGAAGAGAGGCATGGCAATCGAATTGCTGTCAATCACATTCTTTAGTAATTTTTAAGAACTTGATATTGAGGGTTTCTAGTTCTGAATTCTGTTGTTGCGTTGTGGTAGACAGAATTCTAAGATGGCTCCCAAGAATCCTGCCCCTAGCATGCACATTTTATAT
Organism: Equus przewalskii; assembly: GCF_037783145.1. Lineage (NCBI taxonomy): Eukaryota > Metazoa > Chordata > Mammalia > Perissodactyla > Equidae > Equus > Equus przewalskii. The sequence continues at coordinate 40,047,709 of NC_091833.1, forward strand.
AATCCCCTACACTTAAGTGTAGATGGAAGCTTTGAGTATGGACGAGCTAGCCACTTCCTTGGTTGGGTTACGACATATGGCAAACAGGGATGGGAATTTCACTCCAAAGATTATGTCACGTTACATAAGGCTGGAGGGGGATTGGAAACCAGGAGATTGGAAGCATGAAAGGACATACAGAAGGAGCCACACTAAGATTCTTCCCGGCCTACAGCCAGCAAGAGAGTGCAAGCCTTAGGGACTGAATTTGGCCAATAACCATGGAACTCAGAAGAGGACTCCCAGCTCTGGAAAGGAACGCAGCCCACCTGACACCTTGATTTCAACCTTGAGAGACCCTGAGAAGAGTAAACTGTCCCAGACTGATGACCTATAGAAATGGTGAGATAACAAAGGATGTTGGTGAAAGCCGCTAATTTTATGCTAATTCGTCACATAGCAATTTCATGTTTTCATGTGATTATGAATCACCTACAACTGTGTTTGTTTTTTCAAGTACGTTTTCACAAATTTAGAGTACACTTTTATGTAGAATCAAGGGAGATCTTTAGAAAGGGAACACTTTCCGCTAAGGAGGACAGGCTCAGGGAGGAGAGGCAATTCTTGGAACTTTTTGAATGATGTGAAGGAGGAAGGACACAGGGGAGCAGGGAAGGGAAAGTCACTGGGAAAGGTTGTGACCTGTGGGAAGGCATAGAAGAAACTAACAATAGAATCCTACTTGCTAAAAAGTGGTTAAAAATGGGAACTTTAATTGAAAATAGAAAAGATTATGATACAAGAATAGAACCAAGGTCCAAGATAATTTAGAAAGTTCAATATACTGGCTAAATGTTAAAATTATTTATTTCTACTTCTGACATTTATATAAAGGCGTTTTAACTGGAGTATTTAAGCAACAATTTTTGGAAATGTAAAGAGACCCTAAGGACTCCATTAACAGTCAGGGCCAGAGGTCCCTCCCGCCAACGATTACTAATGGTTGGCCCTATAGCAACTGTTCCTCAATTCCCCCAGTGTATCTAGAAGACCAGGCAAGGGAAGGGGGAATTGTCAGAGACACGAGTTTGGTCCCAGTGGGGGGTGCTGCCGCTTCCCCTCCCTTCCTCTTTCCCAGCCTGTGGAGGGAGCTGCGAGACACCTGTTCTCCCAGAGGGTTGCAGAGACTTCTTCTGCAAGCGGGGCACATCACATATTAGTGACCGCTAAGTATTGTAAAAGTGCTATAAATCCTCAGATGTTGGATGTCTACCATACACATTTCCTCTCCCCCAAATGTCAGAAATAATTGAATATATTAAGTGACATCCTTCAGACTCAATGATTTACTTCTCAGTTAATGTTTAATTTGGCACCGGCTGGAAGACTCTGTGTTTCATGGGTCATTTTTCCTTGTTTCTCAATTTTCCAGTTGCCCAGGTGGTGGACTAGTTCTTACCAAAAAATAAAATCATTTTTTCTTCACTTACCAAGCTAGAAAGAAATGTAATTCCTTTTGGTAACTGTTTTAGAGGAAATAAAACTTTTGGTTACTTTGCAAGAATTCTGCTATCTTTAATGGTGTGTGGAGAACCACAGAATTGAGTGGAAATACAGAACCTGGGCAGCAACAAGGCTCATCCCTGGGCTTAAACTTTAGTCTCCGTGTAATAGACATGATGAAATTTGACTACTCGGCACTTATGTGGTTTATTACTGATTGCAGTGTCTACGTTGGCAAAAGATCATGATGCAAATCAACATTTACTGCTCCCCGACTATGTGTATTGCAGTGCGGTAGGTACCGGGAGAATTAACAAAACAAGGTCATGACACGGTAAGACACAGCCCTTGAAAAGTTATCTAGTAGTAAGAGATTTAAGTAAAAGTTAGGCATATTCAGCATAATATTAAACATAATAAACATTATATTAAACTTAAACATAATATTAAAGGTTCTACGTAAAGCACCATGTGAACACTTGACATATAAGCTGTGGAACTATCTGCTGAGGAGTCAGAGGAGGAGAAATGTCTTGCTGCCACATCTTGTGATGTCCATGTTCTCATTGTTGGGCAGCCCTTGTCACAATAAAGGAGCTCTGGTGTCTCTTACAGAAACATTTTAGTAGCTCAGTTTGTGGTCTCACTTTTCTGTTTCTCTCGTAAAAGGTTGTTGATGGTAATAATAAGAGCAATGATTTAACAGTAGCTTCCTATGTGCAGGCAGTGTGCCGTGGCAGGGCCTTGGATGGCACTTCGTGTCTGGCAGGCTTACGTGAGGGAGGAGGAGTAGGCTAGGTAGTGGAGCTCAAGCTCCAGTTTTGGTGTGAGGGTTAGGAAGTCTAATGCACCCCTAAGAAGTGTATTGGCTGGAAATGGATCAAAGCCAAATAACCAAAAACCTGGCTCAGCGTGGATTAACCACCTAGGGGTTATTTTCTTCTCAGTAATCAGAATTTGGAGGCAGGCATTGTCCTGAATGTGTTCAGCAGCACGATGACATCAAGGCCAGTGTTTCTGAAATTACTGTAGCCTTTCCTCTGATTATTATCATTGGTTCCAAGATGGCTGCCTCAGCTCCAGGTTTGACAACTATGTTTAAGGCAGGCAAAAGGGGTAAGGAGGGAAAAAGGGATAGTGCTAATCTCACTTGTTTCCTTCAGCCAAAAATGGCCAACTTCATCCCAGAAGACTCCATCAGAATCTTGCTGTGTCTCTATTGGCAAGAAGTATGTGATAGGGCCACTCCGAGCTGCAAGAAAGGCTGGGAAAGCGAGTATATAGCTCTCCTAAGCCCTCTGGAGGAGACGGCAAAGTGGAAGTGGTTTGAAAATGCGTGCTGGTTTAGCAATGGATATTATGCGTCATGGGACAAAGAACTGCTGGGGCGAGAATATGTGGTTTCCATGAACTGTCTCATTTAATCATAGCAACAATGTTGTAGATAGGGACTTTACTATCCCCATTTTACAGATGAGAAAATGGAGGTTAGCTAATATGTACTAGTTATGTGCTAGTTTTTAAATTAGAGAGTTGCTGGAACCCAACCTACTTGTTGAGATTCAAACTTTTTCTGTTTTTTTTTACTGCAGAGTCCATGCTCTTATTCATTTGCACTATTACTGAGAACTTTAAAACTCAGATGTCACAGACTCTTATCACAATGCTTAAAAAGAATTCCTAACATATTTTGAGCAATGGTAACATGACTGGCATAAATGCATAATCTTCTAAAGATGATAAAAAAGCACCTTGTTTTTAATATGGTCACTTTTCGCACTTGGGAGAGAATCAATGCTGATCTTCTGCAGCACGCTCAGGGCAGTGGCTTCAGGGAGATCTGGCAGGATGGTGAGAACTGACCACTGGATCCTGAGGCCCCATAATCCTTGGAGAAAGCACTGCCTGAATCTTTCTATAAGGAAACTGGATGGATGGCACCCGTTGCCAATGGTCTCAAAAGGCTTGTAACATTCGTCGGATAGGAAAGAGTGTAGGGTGTCATGAGGTTGGGAACAATTCGCTTTTCAAGTTTTTGGGTAAGGTAAACATACAGAATCTGACTCCACTGCATTCCAGTGATTTGAGTTGTGACTGTTTTCCTTACTTGTCTTTGAATCATGGTCATTTCCTGATGGATTTAGTTTAAATGCCAACAGTATGGGAGAAAGAAGGCTATCTATGGTCCTTTTGAATTTACTTACTTACTGATGGACCTCACAGAAAGAGCATCACCAAGATGGTAGGTCCAGTGGGCACACTGTTTAAGCCGTGTGCCTTTAAACCCCGGACTCTCAGTGACTTAATGTATATACAAATCAGAATTAGAAAGAGGCGTTCCTTGGGAGTTGGTCTATTTCGTGTGAAATATCTCACTCCCTTTTTTATAAAAATTGGCAGTATTCAAGAATTCATAAAGATTGATGCTCAGCTGGCAAATAAAAATTGTGAGTCTTCTCCTAGGGTCTCCATGAGCCATTTGTGGGGCAACTAGTCAGTGGGTTGCATTGAAGTGTTATAACTGGGTTGCCCAAATGAATAGGTAAGCTCTTTTTCCCACATCTGAAATCTGCATCCAGACTCTCAGGATCCCCTTGTCCACTTGGTAGTCTATTCATGTACCATCCTGGACTCATGTTTGATACATGTACCAGCCTCAGGAAGGCTTACAACGAAGGTGCTGTGTCCAGGGCAGCAGAAAGTGATCCTCACCGACATCAAAAGGATCCACATCTTGTGCTCTTACCCTAGGACATAGTATTATTTGATGTATAACTGCAACATGTTGTTGCAGGTGCGGTAGGTTGGTGACTACTGTGATAAGCAATCATCTTAGTTATTACTTTTTAATTTAGCTGTGTTTATAGCTCACAGTCCAAAATTTCCACCTATAGTTATTAAGATCCAGTGGCTCCATGAGGGGGCAGGATAAATTTAATAAGACAGCTGCTACAGGTAATGTCCAGTCCACACATCATATTTTGGAAGTTCCCTTCTAGGATGTTTGGAATTTGGAAAGCATTTCCCCATATGTGTAAATTATGGGGAAGATTAATCCCATATAAGAGATTCCCTTCATTATCTCAAAAATCTCCATGTTCACATTCGTGGCTTTTACGTCTCTTGTGTGCTATATCCATCTCCCGTGTCTTCTGGGGCAATTTAATCTGTTACTCTTTAAAGTCTTTTATTGGTTTCTTTTCTACTGCACTGCCATGTTCATTTAGCCCTAAAAGAAACGTCCTCTCGGGCCTGTTGCTACTGCTGTTTTAGTCTGTTTGTCCCCCTTGTTAACATTTCCCACACTTGCCTGTTTCTTCGGACAGCTCAACCCTTGAACTTCAGTGTTTATGCCGCTTGCTCCTCCTGGTCTCCTGTCTTCTCCAGAACTGCCACTTTCAGAGGTCAAAGGCAGCTCTTCCTCAGTTCTTGGGCCTCCATAACCCAGGGTCTCCTGGTCGTCTTCCTGTCTCCTATGGCTGCTCCTTCTCTCTCCTCCCCCAGAACTTACTTCTTTTACTCCAAAGATGGGAATATATCCCAACAGCGGTCCTCTGCTCTCATTTTTATTTTCATGCTTTTTACTATGACCTCTACCTGGAAAAACTGCCTCATCTCCTGTGCCCTCTGGGACCTCAAGTCTCACGTCTCCTTACTGCACATCTTTAAAAGCCTCCTGTCACCTCAAAAACTCATTTTTCTAATAGATGGCCCAATTTTTTAATCTATACCCCCATCTTTTTTGTTGCTCTCTATATGTCAAGAAGATTATCCTTCTTCACCACCCCTCCCCTGATGTCTAGACTTACGGTCATCTTTGGCTTTTGTCTCTCCGAACAGACACCAGTCTCAGCGATCCTTCCTTTACAGTGTTTCTCATCCATCTCTTGTGATTTCCCCCTCATCTACCACACTCAATGAAATTCTCTCCTAGTTGGTCTCCTTATCCAGCCTCAATCTCTATCTATACCCATGGATTCAGCTAACACCCCATACTTGTCAAAGTGTTCATTGTTATAGACAACAGAGTCCACTTAAGCTCGTTTACCCAGCAGGGATTCTTGAAGGAGGTATGTAGCTCACAGAATCACTGAGATGGTTGAGCAAGCAGACTCTCGGCTGAGCTTCCAAAAATATTGTCAGAACCTGTCATTCCAAAGAAGCTGTGCCCTTGAATTGATCAGGGAGCTGCCAGGACAGCTCCTGACTCCCTCTCCAGAACCTTTCCACCCTTGCTGTAATCTGCACCAGCAGAATGGATGCTCCATACCCTGCCTCTGTTCACAAAACGCACTTCTCCAGCGTGGGCTCTGAAGAGTGTATTTGATCAGCAGAACTTAAATCCCATTTTTGCGCCTTGTAATTCTTTTGGGAGGGGGCTGTGGGAGAAGTCAATGCTATGGAACGAGGACTTCTACAGGGAGGAATTATTAAAATGGGAATCAACCCCAAATCTGTACATGTATCTCAGAACTTGATTCTCAGCTGCAGACGTTGTATAGACGACTCCATCTGAAGATCTGAGAAGCGCTCCACATTTGTCAAATCCAATATCAAATATAACGATCTTCACCACAGATACTTGATCAGTTCGTCGATCCCAAACTGGTGAAGGGGCCAAAAGTCCCCACCCAGGTGTCATGACAGACACTTTGGAATCAGCCTCAATTCTCTTTCTCCCTTGCACCCGTAGGGGAGGAAGACAGTTGCTTTACCCACTCTAAGTCCTTCTGGCTGGGCTGCGAAGTAAATTGACATGAGACAGAAAAGCAGGAGGAAAATCCAAAAAGTTTAAGCACGTGATACATGGGAGAAACCCAGGAAGACTGAGCAACACGGCCGTGTGGCCGTCTTAATATTTAAGATGCCACCTTAAATATTATCTTCAGTTGAAGGCAAAGGAGGATGTTGGGGGTAGTGGTCTGGGATTTCAGAGGGAAGGAAGACAATTTACATGGAGACAGTAATGCAAAGGTTTCTTAAACGAGTTTTGCTGGGCTAAGAATGAGCCTGTTGGTGCCTTTCTCTCACACCTATTTTACATTATCCTACAACTATCTTAGGGTATTAGCTCCTTCCTGGAACACGCCTTCCAGGTTAAATTCTTTCAGGCAGTTTGGGGGAAGATAAAATGTTCTCCCTGTGTCTTCTGAGCCTTTCTTGTCCTCAGCTCGAAATAATCCACATACCAGAGTGGCACATCTTGGGGCGGCCTGCCCCAAACCGCATCACCCCCTGGACTCCTTCAGTCTTGGGACCAAGTCACCTATACTTCCTACGAATAGGTCATTTATCTGAGCTGCTCCTTCCCCTTTGGCAGTGTCCTGAAACAGGCTCTGTTCTCTCTCTCTTTTTTTTTTTTTTTTTTTGAGGAAGATTAGCCATAAGCTAACATCTGCTGGCAATCCTCCTCCTTTTGCTAAGGAAGACTGGTCCTGAGCTAACATTCTGCCCATCTTCCTTTACTTTATATGTGGGACACTACCACAGCATGGCACGCCAAGCAGTGCCATGTCCATACCTGGGATCTGAACCACCGAACGCCAGGCTGCTGAAGCGGAATGTGGACACTTAACTGCAATACTAAATGTTGATAATTCCCTAAACACATTCTGCTTTTTCATGCTGATCCCTTTGTCTGGGAAGCCGTGCCCTAAATCTGCTTCTATCAAACTCCTCTTTATCCTTCATTTAGGCATAAATATTTAGCTCTAGGTAACAATCAACCTAATCATAGAATGCAAGATTCAGGTTAAACTTTGACGACTTCTCCTTTAGGTATCACTTTCGGCTGTAAGTGCTATCGTCTCCCCTTTCTTCTTCACTCCCTTCTTTCTCCTCAGAACCATTGGAGAGAGAGGAAGAATGAATAGCTCAGAGAGCCTCAAATCTCTCTCACGCTCAAAAGCCAAACAGTATATTCTTCACTGGTCTGTCTTTGAATGTCCCTGAAGGAGGGGAAGGAACCAAATGTAAAATAAATGGCCGCTGACAACTCTAAATCTTTTCTGCTGTTCATTATAGTTTCAAGAGTTTGGAAAGATAAAACAAATGCCTTAGTATTTCCTTCCATTAGTGATGGAATTTACTTCACTCTAGCTTTTCTTTCACTTCTAATTTTCTAAGGCTTGAGTTAGGGTTCAAAATGAAATAGAGACTAAAAAGAAAAAAGGAAAGATCAATGAAACCAATAGCTAGTTCTTTAAAAAGATAAACACAGTTGACAAACCTTTAGCTAGACTCACCAAGAAAAAAAGAGAGGACTCAAATAAATAAAATCATAAATGAAAGAGGAGATGTTACAACTGATAGCACAGAAATTAAAAGGATCCTAAGAGACTACTCCAAACTATTATATGCCAAAAAATTGGACAATCTAGAAGAAATGGATAAATTCCTAGAAACATACAACCTTCCAAGACTGCATCAGGAAGAACTAGAAAATCTGAAAGACTATTACCAGTAAGGAGACTGAGTTAGTAATTAAAAACCTTCCTACAAACAAAAGTCTAGGACCAGACGGTTTCTCTGATGAATTCTACAAAACACTCAAAGAAGAACTGATACCTATCCTTCTCCTTCTCCAACTTTTCCAAAAAATGTGACAAATTGAAATGGCAGGCAATAGGAGATATTGGAGTATATGAGGAAGCCATTTGGTGTAAACCTAATTCGGCCTGACTTTGTTTTTTCCCAAAGGGCCTGACATGGCCATCGAGCATGCATTGTATATCTGCTTGAAACATTTACTACCGCAAGAACAAATGGCCTTAAGATAAAGGTGCAACTTCCCCCCACATTGGCATTTCCTTAAGGATAAGCATCTTTCCTTAGGCTAGGAACTAATTGCTGTGCTCACCTTTGACCACCCAGCTCACCTGTGACCATCCAGCTTGAGACAACAGACCTGCCATTCTGCTGTGTTCACCAAGACATCAGATCTACCTGCTGTGTCCATCAATCGCTGTGCTGACAGAGCAGTCTCGCGACTATTGTAAAAGGGACATTTCAATCCTATGTGAAACGTCCTCTTTGGGGGTATATAACCACTCTGTACACCCCACTTCTTTGGTGCCCTTTCTTCCTTCAGGAAGAAAGGCCCTGGACCATAGTCCTCACATTTTAGCTCAGAATAAACTCTCCCAAATTTTCATTTATAGATTGGTTTTGGATTATTTTCATCGACAAATGGAAGAGGAGGGAACACTTCCAAACTCATTTTTTGAGGCCAGCATTTCCCTGATACCAAAACCAGACAAGGACACTACAAGAAAAGAAAATTGCAGCCCAATATTCCTCATGAACATAGATGCAAAAATCTTCAACAAAATGTTAGCAAACCGAATTCAACAATACGTTACAAGGATCATACAACCAGACCAAGTGAAATTTATTCCTGGATGCAAGGATGGTTCAACATCTGCAAATCAATCAGTGTGATACACCATCTTAACAATATAAAGAATAAAAAAATCACACAATCATCTCAATAAATGCAGAAAAAGCATTTGACAAAATTCAACATCTGTTTATGATGAAAACTCTGAAGAAAATGGGTATAGAGGGAATGTACCTCAACATAATAAAGGCCATATATGACAAGCTCACAGATAACATCACACTCAATGGTAAAAACCTGAAAGCTTTCCTGCTAAGATCAGGAATAAGACAAGGAGGCCCACTCTTACCACTTCCATTTGACGTAGTGTTGGAAGTCCTAGCCAGAGCAATTAGGCAAGAAAAAGAAATAAAAGGCATCCAAATTGGAAAGAAAGAAATAAAACTGTTACTATTTGCAGATGACAGGATAGTATATATAGAAAAACCAAAAGACTCCACCAAAAAACTGTTAGAACTAATAAATGAATTCAGTAAAGCTTCAGGATACAAAATCAATGTACAGAAATCTGTTGCATTTCTAGACAGTAATAATGAACTATCAGAAAGAGAAATTAAGAAAACAACTCCATTTACAATTGCATCAGAAAAAATAAAATACCTAGGAATAAATTTAACCAAATAAGTGAAAGACCTAAACACTGAAAAGTATAAGTCATCAATGAAAGAAATTGAAGGCACAAATAAATGGTATGATATTCCACATTCATAGATTGGAAGAATTAATATTGTTAAAATGTCCATACTACCCAAAGCAATCTAGAGATGGAATGCAATTTTTATCAAAGTTCCAATGAAATTTGTCACAGAAATAGAACAACCAATTCTAAAATTTGTATGGAATCACAAAAGACCCCAAATAGCCAAAGAAATCTTGAGAAAGAAGAACGAAGTTGGAGGCCTCACACTCCCTGATTTCAAACTATATTAGAAAGCTACAGTAACTAAAACAGGATGGTATTAGCATAAAAACAGACACAGACCACAATGGAACAGAATAGAGAGCCCAGAAATAAACCCATGCATATACAGTCAATTAATTTATGACAAAGAAGCCAAGAATATGCAATGGGGGAGGAACAGTCCCTTCAATAAATGGTGTTGGGAAAACTGGACAGGTACTTGCAAAAGAATGAAACTGGATCACTGTCTTCCCCAAACACAAAACCTAACTCCAAGTCCACATTCCTGACCATCAGTCGCATCGAAAGAGTGTGTGGCCCCCAGTATAGTGCTCCCATTCTGCTTTTATTCTGGCCCCACTGATTCTGACTGCTCTTCTTATGCAATGGCCCATTTCCTGAATATTGCTAGGTATTTGACAAATAGAGTTTAATGTACTTCAGTAAAATTGTTGCTTTAACATTTTCAGACAATACTTAGCAGTTATTTGTACAACGATCATTTGCTAAGAGAATTAGGTAGTCAGTTTCTAAGAATGAAACTGTCAAATACAGGTTTGCTCTCACTCTGCTTCAACTTCTGAGTCATTTCCTAATGATTCTGTCAAAATGGCTTTCTTCCTAATCCGAGGGCTGCTTGTGTGATCTGTAAAGCATCAAAGGGTGAATTCAGAGTTCACTTACATTGCTTCTTGTTGTTCATGTCCTATTTCCGGAGGGGCTAAGCTGTTGTATCAGAGCTATCACTTAAACCATCAACGTGAAATTCCCTTCAAACTTTGAAAATGTTCCTTGTTTCGACTAAGCTTCTCAGAGCTGGCTAAAAGTGAGTGCAAGCTGCAAACATTCACAGCTACATTTTTTTAAGGAGACCAGCACATATGGAAATTCTTGTTCTAGAGTCAAAATTTTCATTGCTGCAGGCCAGCAGGACGCCCTGGCCATGTGCGCCATTACAGGGCTACCAAAATACCAGCCACTCTGTGATTCCGTTTTTCTTCTTTGATTTCAACCTGCCTCCTTCTCCGTCAGTGTCAATGTAAACAGAGAGCCAGCGCTGGGTCAGAGGCATCCACCCCACCTCCCCACACAGCCCTGGAGGACCATGACCCTCTGTGAGGGGACCGACAAGCCCACCTCCAACCTGCTGTCTGCCTACTCCCCACAACCTGAGAGGAAGGAGGGTTGGAACTGGATGCAGGCCTCTGCACAACCTGCAGGATTATATGCCCCCTAATGTGATGTGGGCATTTAGGACCATCTCTTTTTCCTCTGGATCTCACACCATCGGCACCAATATAAAAACATCGGAGCACCCAGCAACGTGGGACCCAGAGAGTCCCATGATGTTATCTCAGGGGCATTCTGAAAGCTGCCTTGATCCTAAATATCTCCTTCAGCACTTTTGAAAAAACAATCAAACTATTCCCTGCATTTACAGGGCACTTCACAGTTGACAGTGCCCTTTCAGTAGCATCATCTCATCTAATCTCCGCGAACCTGTAATGGGTTGGTAGAGCAATCTTTAAAACAAAGGATGGCGTCGGCTCAGAGAGGTTGAGTAACTTACTGTAGGTCACAATGAAGTGGTAGCTCACTTGCTCTAAGTCTACACTCCTTCCCACAGCATCCAACAAATCGTAGGCATAGAAGGAACCCTTTTAGAGAGAGCTAAAACTCCTTAAAGCAGCAAGCTTTCGTTACGTATTTAGAGACAAAGCTCAAAATGCAAATCTTCCCCTGAGAATGAGAGAGCACTAACAAATGGGTACCATAGGCTCTCACACATCCAAGAATTAAACCAATTCCAGAGTTATCGACTTGATTTAAGACACGGTAGCTCATAGAATAGTTCTAGATTGAAGATAATTTTTGAAAAAGTGTACATCTGTAAATGCACATGCCTCTACTTGGAAAGTATATTGCTTTGGACATTTGTGCCATTTCTTGGTTACCCATTTTACAGGCTGTGTCCATAGCTGCTTCATTCCCATCCCTACATTTAAGGCCATCACATTGCTTTTTAATTACCTTAAGACTCATTTTCAGTTAATTGTAATAATTAAGATTGTTTAACCAATAAAGCACTTCCATGAATAAAAATTACGGAGTTTTTAATACGGCCCTTTTCAAATTTAATACGACGTCGCATGAAACTGCTTTTATTTAAAAGAACGATCATATATCCACTGCCAACAGTATAAAAGCAATAAAGACATTTCCCTCCACCTTATAAAAATGTATGACATTTTCCTAAGAAATTCCCTGCATTTAGAAGTTCTAGACCTTCTCCACTTATAAATCTGAGTGTATCTTTTCACAGACTGTATTTTACTGTGCGACCTTGTTACCTTCATCAAAAGGCAAATACAGACAGTGGAAATGCTTGTAGAAGGAGAAGGCTTAGAGCACAATAGCCCATCACGTGTATGCTGAGGGGCAAGTATCATGAGGACCCCCCACCCCCGGCTTCAATACTAAGGGTGCCCAAGATACAAATCATGCAAGAAGTCAAAACACATGCCTTCCCTCAATGGGAAAGGTGACAGGATTCAACGTGAGGAGAATGATTAAGAAGGAAAGTTTAGTAGGCTCAGTTACCCAGCTGATGGTTCCTCTAGCTCTCACTTGGATTTTAAACGTTTGCTTGAAAAGTGCCTTCACATCAATTTTTGTTTCTTTTAGAAAGCTCCCAGCGGTAACTATTAATAGCATCTTTGAGGAACAGAATTATTGATGTCGTTTGGCTGATGATCCAGAGGATAGAGGAGCCAGAAGACGGCTACAAGTGCAGACATTTGTATGGTCTCAAAACGTCAGGATGGTACGGATACTGAAACAGGAAATAAAAGATGTCAATGGCTTTAGCGTGTAGATCATTCAGTCTTCTGTGTGAGAGTCCGAGAGCACTTGACATGTCTCAGTGAAAAAGTGTCTGTTCCCGCCACTCCTTTCCCATGCCTTTGCACCCAAGTTGAGTCAAGTAAAAGGGCAGTTCATCTTGTCCTGGCTCTTGCTTGTGTTTTCCCCAACCCTAAGCTCAAGAAAAACATCGTGAATTTGACAGCCATTTAGGCTTCTTTATATAGTAGCATCCTCAAAAAATCATTATTGAGCACCTACACGCCTGACATAATATTGAATACAAAACTACAATGGGTGATGGTATGGAAGCAGTTCTTGCTGTCTTTCACACTCTCTGCAGATGCTTTTCATGCATTATGTCTTTTAAACCTCAAACAGCAATACTATGAGGCAGGTTCTAATATGATTTCCACCTTTAAGATTACAAATACTGAGACCTAGAGAGCTTTTTAACTCGCTGTAGGTCACACGTCTAGTGTGGGATGCTGGGGTGTAAACCAAATACAAAGTTGTACAAACTACAAGATGAGAGGTCATTTGCTTGAAGGAACCGATAACGTAACAGAGTTAAACTATGTTGAAGGTTTAATAGAGCTTTGACGAAGAAATGTTTCAGATTCTTAGAAGTAGATGATAAAGTTGATTTGTATTCAGAGAGGCTTCATTCTTGGGCAGATCGGACATGTAACATTTACACTAGAACCAATGTCCTTTCCAAAAACCATCTTCTGAGGGAAAAATACTTTTATAAAATGAAGGTCTTTGTGTCTTTAAGAAATTATATGTCTGTATATACAGACATATGACAAGAGAAATATATGTAGATAACTTAGAAACTCCAGGACAGTGTAAAGAAGAAAGTAACAGTAACCTGTAATCCCAGAACATGGAGATAATCAGTGTTAATATTTTCTTGAATTTTGGTCAACTTTTTTCTAGACACATGTAAATTTTTAGTGCTATTGTTGAAAACTTCATATCATACTGTACATATGTTTATTTTCTCTATTCTATAACCTAAACTTACATGATGAGACTTTCCCACTTTTATGAAAGCATTTCTTTTTGATGACTTCATTGATTCCTAGTACAAGGCTGGAACTTATTTAAGCATCTCCTTCATGTTACGCTTTCAGGATGTTTCCAGCTTTTGATATTATAGATGATAGAGGAACATACTTAAATCACTGCGTGTTTGCATTTCTAACTACTTCAGTAGAATAGAGTCCCATAAATGGAACGCTGGGACAAAGGATCTAAGTTTTTTTAAGGTTTCTAATACAAATTACCAAATTGCTTTCCAGAAAGGATGGAATCTGGTGCTCTTTGGATCCTAGTTTCTTTCCTTCCTCAATCATATTCATCACACTAAGCGTCTAGTGTAATGTGTTATGTGTGTGGCTGCTTAAGAAATGCTGTTTAAAGTTGAAAACCTCACGAGAAGAAGTGTGAGGCAGCGGAAAAGCAGGGACTCTGAAACGAGAAGGTGGAGTTAGATAGAAGTGCCTTTTGCTAGTTCTGCCTTGTATGTTAACACAGGTGACACAATCCTTCCTTTTAAGTGGCTGTAAAAGTTAAATGTCACAGGTAGGAATTGGAATCAGCTTAATTTCCGAAGCTTTGAAGAAAAGACTTCAACATTTAAAATAGCATTTTGTACCCTTCCTCTCTAGAGTAATTTGTTTGTGTTGTTTTGGTGAGGAGGATTGTCCCTGAGCTTGCATCTGTGCCAATCTTCCTCTCTTTCCTATGTGGGACGCTGCCACAGCATGGATGATGAGCAGTGTGTAGGTTCGTGCCCAGGATCCAAAGATGCGAACCCCAGCCCGCTGAAGTGGAGCGTGCAGACTTAACCACTACACCACCGGGCCAGCCCCCAATATACTAATTTTTATTTGCGAAAAATTCTTTGTAAATGGAAAGAAGAATTAACAACAGACTGTGATTTTTTGTGAAAAAATTGTGGTATCTGTATAAAAAGCAATCCCATTGTAGCTCCACTTACTCCCACAGTGAATTTTTGGGATGTACTGAATAGAATTTAAATTTATAGCCATTAATGGTGCACCTTTCTGGTGGCCAGGCAGAGGCTGCCATCACTCCTGGTTATAATTATGACCATGAGTCTCTGATTCTTTTTCCTCGCCCAGGGTGAGTGTTTTCTTGTGAAGAAGGCTGAATGGCTCTGATCGTTTAGATTTGCTGTAACCAACATAATTTGGCTTCAGCAGAACAGGAAATGCAAAGCAACTGTTCTTGGCTTCTCACCATATAGTCCTAAATGTTCTACATGCAAAGATTGAACTGGTGATGGAAAACCAAGGCACTCTGTTTTTCTCATCCTTCCATCTTCTTTTCTCTCTTGGTCAAAACCCACCATAAAAAGAAACTTAAAACCTACCTCTTTCCAGAGCGAAGCAGGTCAAATCCTTCATTTATTTTTTCAAAAGGTAAAACATGGGTGATTAAAGGATCCAGTGCAAACTTTTTAGCCATAAAATCGGCCACAAGTTTGGGGACAGAATCTTTACTCTTAAAACCTGAAAATAAAGCGACATAGTTGTTGGCTTCAGCCAGGGGTAAGAGGAGAATTGGAGAGGAGACTTTCCAAAAAGAATGTAAATGAAAGTTTATGAAAAGTGCTGCATTCCACAAACCACTCTCCTGAGCGTCATAAGAGAGTGTGCGTTAATATCCTTTCGCAGTGGTCTGGCCTTTGTTTAACTTGGGTCCTGGTTGTCAGTTCTCTCAGAGAGAAATTATGGTACAGACGGGCACTCCCACAGTCAAGGAGCAAATTTAGCAGTTGTCTAAATGTGGGCGATGAATGCAGACATGAATTATTGCTATGGGTTCCTGGGTCTACTAGGTATTCCGGTGCCCTGTGCAGTCTCGAGTATAGAAAGAGGTGCTCAAAGCGCCTACTTAGTTCATGGGGACACCAGAAAAGTCTATGTCGGGACCTTCTGCGTGCATTAGTTCTACATCTAGTTGATTTGGAGCCTAGAGATACAAAGGAATTTAAATTTGCTTTTAACCAGGATACCTTTTAAAAACTGGCCTTGCCACTTGTAAAAGGGAAGAAGTCCTGAGGTTAATAAGAATTTGGCCCTCTAGCTTAACAACATACCACCAAAAATAGCTCCTTTCCAGGTACGTCCACTCAGTAGCAACATGGGATTCATAGAGAGATTTTGGGAATCAGGAGGTACTCCTACGATGACGCTCACACCATATGCTTCTTGACAGCATGACAAGGCAGCCACCTGGAATAAAATCAATCCATCGCACCATCAAATTGGATTCTCTGGTAACCCCCACTCATGATGCACAGTATCACGCAATATTGATTTTGCTAGATCGTGAGTGTGTGGAGGGAAGAGATTGCATCTCTTGTTCCTCGGTTTTTCATGATTTCTTAAAGCCACTAGCTGTGGCTTTAGAAAACGCCCAGAGAATATTTCTTGAATAGGACAGTGGATGAATGAATTTGTGTGACCTTAATTCTTTCTTATAAAGTAATAAAGAGGCAAAAATCATTACAAACATACACATAAAATCTGATTCCTCAAATAAAGCTAACGTTTATCATCACATGACCGGCAAGCAATTTCAGTTGGTTAACTCACTTTTCATTTATTTATTAAGTAGATATTTTGAACTCAGTACTTTGAAGCAGGTTCTTTTGGGGGGTAGGGGGTGAAAGATTAGTCCTGAGCTAACATCTGTTGCCACTCTTCTCTTTTTGCTGAGGAAGATTGGCCCTGAACTAACATCCAGGCCCATCTTTCCCTATTTTATGAGTGGCACGCCTGCCACTGCATGGCTTGATAAGTGTGTGTAGGTACGCGCCCAGGATCTGAACCCGACAACCCCGGGCTGCCGAAGTGGAGCGTGAACTTAACTACTACACCACCGGGCAGGCCCCTGAAGCAGGTATTTTGATGGTGAACAAGATATAAGGTCAATTACATCATCAAAATTTGTTTCTTGTCCATTTGATGGTCTCCTTTTTTAATGCATCCCCTTTCTACCATCCATTGCTAAAATGTACATTTTTTTCTGATTTATGTATTTTATTTTTTTCCAACTTTATTGAGGTATGGTTGAGAAATAACAATTGTATATGTTCCGGTTGTACAATGCAATTGTTTTAGGTTGTACAACGTGACAATTTCATATACATATGCAGGGTGAAATGATTACCACGGTCAAGTTAATTAACACACCATCACCTCACATAGTTACCATTTGTGCCTGTGTGTGTGGTGAAAACACAAGATCTCTTCTCTTAGCAAATTTCAAGTGTACAATACAGTATTAGTAACCGTACTCACCACGCTCTACGTTAGATCCCCAGAACTTGCTCATCTTATAACTGAAAGTTTGTTCCTTTTGACCAACATCCACCCGTTACCCCTGCTCCCCAGCCCCTTGCAACCACCATTCTACTCAATGGTTCTAAGAGTTTCTGTTTTAGATTCCACATATAAGTGATGTCGCGTAGTGCTTGTGTTTCTGCATTGGGATTATTTCGCTTCACATATGTCCTCCAGATTCACCCACGTTGTTGCAAATGGCAGGATTTTCTTCTTTTTTATGGCTGAATAAATTGTTTATCTATCTACCTATCTATCTATCTACACTACGATTCCTTATCCATTCATCTGCCAGTGCACATTTATTGTCTCCACGTCTTGGCCCTTGTGAATAATGCGGCAATGAATGTGCGGTGCAGATATCGCTCTGAGAAAGTGATTTTATGTTCATTGCTTATGTACCCAGAAGCGGGATGGCTGGATCATCTGGTGGCTGCATTTTATATTTTTTGAGGAACTTCTATGCTGCTTTTCATAATCACTGTACTGATTTACATTCCCGTCAAGAATGCACAAAAGTTCCCTTTCCTCCACCGCCTCCCCAACACTTATTATCTCTTGCCTTTTTGAGAACAGCCATTCTAAAAGATGTGAGGTGGTGTCTTGTGACTTTGATTTTCATTTCCCTAACGACGAGCCATGTCGAGCACCTTTTCCATATAGTTGTGGGCCTAAAACGGACAGGTTTTAAATGTGCTTTTACCTCCCAAAAATGTTCATTGGTTTTACTTTAAACCATACCTCTTACTCTGGAATGTTGAAAGAAAGCCTTCGTCCTCCAGTCGGGTTTTTAAAGCTGTCAGTCTTAAGAAAATTGTTTAGGATGCCCCAGCAAGATATAGTGATCTGTCCTTTGATTTTGAAGTATGAGATGTGGAAGACCAGATCACCTCAGGACGTGTGGCGTTGGACATTGGCGTCTTCAAATAAAGTAACAACCCAATTCCACGTCAGAAAATGGAGGGAAACCACAGCAAAAGGGCATAAGGAGGAAAGACACAGCCTCGGAAAAGTTGGGTTCTCTTGGAACCTCAGCCACCCATGGCATATCGTCCCAGCTCAAGACCGCAAAGAGCTTCACTCTTCCTGTTTCTCACCGACACAGCTGGGATTTGCTGGAGAACCGCAAAAGGGGGACTTGCTGGTCTCTGGGGACTTTTTTCAGTAGATTCTAGAGGCTTCTGATTAGTGGAATACAGCTGGAAATGTGTTCCCTCTTGCAATTGATGATATTTGTAATTATTTGAAAGTAATATCATGTATATTCCAAAGCTGCTGTAAGCACTGCAAGACTGGGAACAGTGTTTCATATTGATAACACCCGCTGACATTTGTTAAGCGCTGACCACTTGACAGGTAGCACTGTGCTAAGAATGTTCCGTGTATTATCAATGGAATTTGGAAACAATGCTAGGAGATAGCTATCTCAAACTTTTTCATTGCAAAACCCAGCTGACTTTTGACAGTATTCAGTCCAACTCCCGGGTTTGGGTGCTCACTTTGAACCACTGCGTGGTCTGCTGTGGTAAGATAGCACATATTTTCTGTTCATAAAATGATTCAAAGCGTGAAATTGCTCATTATTTCCAGTGGCCAAAGTATGATATGTGGGAAAAATCAGAATTCATTAAAACATAAAAATTGTTAAAAAATTATTGTTCAGAAAGTGGGGAAAAATCAAACTTGCCAACTTGAGAACAGAATTTATATTGTATATATTTCAGCTTGAATTTTTTAACTAAAGATTAACAAGGTAAATTTGTAACGGCTCAATAAACAAACCTCCTACCTCTGCTAAGGGGAAATATTAGGTATAACTGTTTCGCTTAACTGATGGAATGAAAGATTTCTCATGACAATAAATTAAGCAATCAGGTAACAAACAGGAGCTGGCAAATCACCGCTCGTAGCTTTAAAAATGTTCCTTGTATAGAATATTTCTATTCTGCAGCCTGAGAGCATCCTCCAGAATGCAGAAGCAGATCTCAGGGCACTTTGCAGTACATACCATGGTGTCAAGCCGACCAATGACTTCAAATGAAAAATCCACGCCTCCATTGCTCATTTCTGTCAGCACCTCCTGGATGGGTTTCTTGTAGTCCTGAGGGTTGACACACTCAGTGGCACCCACTTCTTTGGCCTTTGCAAACTTGTCTTTGTTGATGTCCACCCCAATGATCCTGGCCGCTCCGGCTGCTTTACAGCCCATGATAACAGACAGGCCCACTCCTCCAAGGCCAAACACGGCACAGGTGGAGCCCTGGGTGACCTGTGTTTGTAGAAAATGCAAAAATGGATCAAGTAATGATTGTTGGAGAGCTCCTAAGCTGTGGAAAGTGCTATGCCTTGTCCGTTTTCAGGAGCTGCTCAGACTATGTCCAACCTCCTGTCAAAACCTCTTTTGGCTTCAGTTGTTTCAGTGTTTAAGTTGAGGGGTTTGAACTAGATCTTTGCTGGACATTAGACATTAGACCCGGGGAACTTAAAAAAATCTCAATGGTCACAGCCCATAACCAATTAAATCAGAATCTGGGCAGGTGGGACCCAGTCCCCAAGTGACTCCAATGGGAAGCCCAGGCTGGGAGCTGGGAGCCTGGATGATCTTTGAGCTCTAAATGCTGGTGACTTCCCTCTTAAAGAGAGTCTAGAGGCTCAAATCTCTTGACATCCAGCTTCAGCACATCACACATACATAAACACAATTTTTGGGAAATGAGATAATAAGTGGAAAACGTTATTCCAGGAGACTGAAAAAAATAGTCCAAATGAACCCTCAGTAGTTAACTCCTTGGTTGATTAACTTTCAGTAGTCATAACCAGTATAATGAGAGCGGAAATTAGCTCTGAAACATGGAAGAATTATCCTGAGGTTAACACAAAACCTAAGGCCAGGGGAAACTCACAGGTAACTTTAAGATAATACAGCTTGAGGCCAATGTGATCTTAGTGGGTCTTTCTCCCTGCTTTTTAACATACACTAAGGGACGATAATGCAATGAAAAGTTGGTCTATGTTAATAATGGATGAAATCCATTATTATGAGTGCCCTTGGCTGCTGCTCAATTAGAACACCTGCTGAAACAGATGATGCCATTGCACAAGGGCCTTCATGCAAGCACAGAAATTTGGAAAACACGTGCTCTCAATTGATTAAGGTGGCTAGGGACAGTTTACTAACCCTCGTCTGCTGGAGTCAGCCTTCAGTGAGGGTAAAATGCTCCTCCCGTACCTCGTAATCATTCCCTGGGGTACGGCTCCCCTCTTTGCCTTACTCAGGAAAATATGAGGCTTGTGGCCATGACTTAAAAGTGCTGGTAATTATGTGTTATGCTTTATGAATCAGCAGGAGTTTTGAGAGAGAGGTTCATTGCAGCTCTCATACGAAGCAGCTGTGAGATTTTGGACAAATAGCTTTATGTCTCTGGGCCTCAGTTTCATAAAATGAAAAGATGCTGGATTTCCAACCGTTTGTGGAAAGGAGCCTTTAGAGAACCTCTCCTTAGAATCTCCCACTTCAGCAGTGTGTGTGTGTGTGTGTGTGTGTGTGTGTGTGTGTTCATGGCAGAGGATGAGACATAGCAGTGGAATGAACGCATCACTGAAGCTTCCTCGCTTTCCTCATCGGGATCCACAGAGTGGGTGTGTTGATGGCCCTCGGTTTGGAGGGGTAGCAGGTAAGGCTTTGGAGTCTATTGTTAATCCTAATCCTGGGCGTGGAGGATCCCTGGACTAGATACTCCCCAAAGGCAACCCCTTCATTTCATTTACTTTTGCTGCCTCAGAACCCGGCAGACCCTACCGTGCCTGGTGCGTGTTGGTGCTGTCTCACTGTAGAATGAATGACTGAATGAGCAGCCAGCTCTAGAGTTTAGACATCCCAAAGAACAAATAAACAAGCATAATTATTGAAAACGACACCTTTACTGTTTCGTGACTAATTACCAACTGCTTTTGCATCAGTGATAAACAGATCAACGTTCTAGGATATGCTCTCCATTCCTTCTGAGGGCACTTTCCTACTCATCTTCGATACCCTCAATTCTATGGAGTACGTCAGTGTTCTTATGGGAGCAGGGGGAAAGCTACTAGTAAATGTACGAAGAATGATCTCTGATTCCTGTGAGAATCTGCTTTCCTTTTGGTTCCTGACAGTCTGAGTGTAACCGGTTTTATCACCCGTTGTCATTCGTACCTTGGCAACCTTGACTGCAGACCCATAACCAGTAGAAAATCCACAGCCAACGAGACAGACTTTCTCCAGCGGTGAGGCCGCATCGATCTTGGCCACTGAGATCTCGTCCACCACGGTGTACTGGGAGAAGGTGCTGGTGCCAAGGAAGTGGTGGATGGGCTTCCCTCTGCAGGTGAACCTGCTGGTACCATCCTGCATGGTTCCCCGAGGCATGCTCAGACTAGACAGTGCAACACACAGACACACAAGGGCATGAGACGGTTATAACCTATGTGCAAATCTATGGCTGTGTAAGGAGAGTAGCAGAAACTTACTTTTTCAAGCAGAGGTTGCCTTCAGGGTGTTTACAAACACTGCATTTTCCACACTGGGGAATAAAGAGTGGGATGACTTTATCACCTAGAGGAGGATAAAAGAAATTCTTAAACTTCTATCTGGGAATTAATAGAGCAAGAAGTTAAAGCTTATGCGTGTGTATTAGAGACATGTCTTTGAAAAGTCTCCACGAAATAGGATGCGGTGAGCACCGTGCCATCGGCCATCGCCTGCTGGCATTGTTGATTTGGGTTTATATGTGCCCGAGGACTGTCAAAAAAGAAGTGCAAATGTGGGAAAACCATGAATGTTTAAAAGCGGTTCCACTGTATTAGTCGTTATTTTATTGTGTGCCCTTTCTCCTGGTGGTGTTATACATATCATCTCATTTAATCTTCCTTAAACCTTCAATATTGTCACTGTAAGTATAAACATAAATGTTAGTTGTGAGTAGGCTGCCATATTTCTGCCAGATGTTGGGGAATCTGGTATTTTGTGATAGTTTGGAGTACAGTAAAAGTGAGAATTTTGACAACCATTTCTTGGCTTTTCAAAGTGACTATCCTTATCTTTACTATGAAATGAGTACTTAGCTTTGAAATTTTATTCATTTTTTAAGGAAACTAACAAAAAATGGGACAAAGAAGAATTTGAGAAATTCCTTTGAAAGCCTCAGTCCTCAACAATGAGTTCGATGCTTTCTTTAGAGTAGGAACCGCCTGTCAAATGTTTATGGCTGATCATTTGTGAATCATCTATTTCTCCTGCTACTGTGGAGGGGGCAGGGGTGGAAAGTAAGGGCGTCATTCATTATTAATTGATTTCTAACTGAAGCAGATACTGAGAGCTAAAATGCAAGGCAGATAATTTATTTTATTCTTTTCTGTCCACATGTCCATTAAGTATTTGGTTAAGGGGGGAGGTCAAATATACTGGCTAAAGTCATTTTTTAGAATTAAACACAATTTTTATTGTTAATCATCTATGCTCTCTATCCACAAGACCCAGGAAAATGGTTGGCCATAACATTTAATAGGTTAACTTTACATGGAGAAGATGACACAGAAATTTTCTATTTATTCACCCTTTACCTCTAGAAATATTTGCCTATACTATTATACAATAAAATTAGGATAAAATAAATGTTAAAGATGAAATAGTACTTTGTAACCAGTCACATTGAACCCTGGTTAAAGGTAATAAAACTGCTAGTTCTGCTAGGTCCCTTTCCTTTGCTTCCAAGTGGTCTGTTTCATTCCTTCTGGGCTCAAGAAGGGAGGCCAGGGCCGGCCCAGATGGCCTAGTGCTTAAAGTTTGGGGAGCTCCACTTCCCCACCCGGCTTGGGTTCGGAGCAGGAACCCCACCACTCATCTTTCAGTAGCCTCACACAGAGGAACTGGAAGGACTTACAACTAGAATATACAGCTACTTACTAGGGCTTTGGGGAGGGAAAGATAAAGAGGAGATGGGCTACAGATGTTAGCTCAGGGTGAGTCTTTACCAGCAAAATAATATTAAAAACTTAAACAAACAAGAAGGGAGGCCATATTGGAAGAGGAAGCCGATGGAGGGACTCTGCTTCCAGCTCAGCAGAGATCACATTATGATTCAGGCTTAGCCTCGTGGCCCCGTTCTGTGAGCTGCTGGCGGCACAGAGCAGTTTCCACACACTGATCCAGAGGTTCAGGATGTGGACTGATGTCTTTCCCTCGTCTCGTTTGTGGTTCTCTTGGGCCCTGGCTGGCCGTGCTCAGCAACACTCAAATGGCAGTTGTTTGATTATGAACTTCGTTCTGGCAGGCACTGCGTGTCTTTTGGTCCTCACGCAGCCCAGGATCCAACCTGGCACCTGACATCTAGAAAGCACTCAGTAAACGCCTGCCAAGGAGAGAGCGTGGGAGAGCATGCACACACATGTCAGAGCAAGGCAGGCAGGGAGGGGAGGTGATGGGGATGGCCTCCGTTCGAGTCCCAGCTCCTCTGAGACCGTCCACAGGGCCTTCACCTCTCATGGCTTCAATTTCCTCATTCAGCCTGGATGATCTTCGGAGCCTGAACCGAGGCACACCCCCCCAAGTGTGAAATCTGTACCTGGTCTTACTGTAGTGACGCCTTCTCCGATGCTCTCCACAATGCCAGCTGCCTCATGGCCTGCGATCACAGGAAGAGGTGCGACAAGGGTTCCACTAACCACGTGGTCATCTGAGCGACAGATTCCTGCGGCCACCATCTACGGGGAAAGGGAGGAGGACTGGATTCAGTGAAACTGTGGCCCTCACGTGGACTTATATCCACTTTCCTGAAATTGGGCTTCTAAAGTGTTTTCATGATTTTGCCGGTAATCCCTTCTCTTCCCAGATACAAAACTTGCGGTTTATCCCCAAGATTATTCAGTCTAAAACCCTCCTCCATGAGCCTTTCCTGCATTAAACAATTTGGAATAATCTGTGAAATGATTGTTTCTGAAATATTTAAGTCTTATAAATATACAACAGCGCATCCCTTTTATAGAAGTAAAGATAATTCAGATTAGCATCAGAAAACAGTCACTTAAGTTCCACCATCTAATGCCAATTGATTTTGAAATCTTGATATAAATCCCTTTGTACTTTCTTCTGTACAAACACATACATTAATTTTTTTTATGTTATATACTCTTTGGTTTCTTTTTAAAAATTTAGCTGTTTATATCTTTCCTTGACAATAAATGTAATTCCACTGTCTGGATGACCATATAAAAACTGCCTCTTGGGGCTGGTCCGGTCGCCTAGGGGTTAGGTTCAGGTTAAGTTTGCACACCCCGCTTCAGCACCTGGGGTTCCCTGGTTCCGATCCTGGGTGTGGACCTATGCACTATTCATCAAGCCATGCTGTGGCAGGCGTCCCACATAAAATAGAGGAAGATGGGCATGGATGATAGCTCAGGGCCAGTCTTCCTCAGCAACAAGAGGATTGGCAGCTGATGTTAGCTCAGGGCTAATCTTCCTCACCAAAAAACCCCAAATACTGCCCCTTGATGGATTTTGGTTCTTTCCAGTTTTCCTGTTTTCTTAATTTTCTAAACCTAAAATTCAGTACAAGTGGAAAAATGTTTCACCTTTATACGGACTTCATGGGCCTTCGGGGGTGCGACCTCCACCTCCTCTATGGAAAATGGTTTCTTTTGCTCCCACAGCACAGCTGCTTTGCATTTTATTACCTGGAAATTGAACACAAAGATGACACCAGCTGTTCCGCACTCTTGAAGTCAAGGATTGAGTCTTTCATCTTTTTATGTGCCATATCTAGACTCATGTCTGGAACATAAGTGTTCCATAGAAATGAACAACGTCTGATTTGCAAAGAGAGTAAAAATACCTTTTTATAAAAATGTGGAAAGCAAGAACATAGGGACAGAGAAACAGAATTAACTCTAATGACACATTGAGATAAAATGGAATATCTTCTTTTAGGCCACACGTATTTTTTTTCTCTTCAGGTTGTTTATTGCTGATATTTCCTAAGGCGGTGTTGAAATTGCTTGCTTACCCACACCTGTTGGCTGGCACTTAAAGTTCTGAATCACTGTTATTTTGCTGACAGATTCTGTTCATGTGAAATCTATTGCCCTCTTGCTCAATTCTCCGCTTAAGCACAAGCCATCGGACACGTGATTCCCGTTCTCTACTTGCCTGCCTGCCTAGCAGACTTCTTCTCGATTTGCCTGTTCCCCTCCTTTGATTTTCTCTCCTGCTACTCTGTGTGCTGCTTGTCTGCACCACTAATTTGAAAGTTCACTTCGGCAGCTCTGTTTCGTTATCATCTTATGTGTAAAGATTCCTTCCAGATTAGATGTGAGCCAAAAATTTTAGAAATTAAAGCCACACACACACACACACACACACACGTATTTTGAAATGGGAGAGCTGTGTGTTTGCCTTTCTAGCTAACATGGCTTACCCATAGACATTCTTAAAAATAAAAGTTCAACACATATTTTCAGTGCCTGGGAATGTAATATAAAACCTGTCTTGATTGCTGTAAATGTATGTAGTTGAGAATATTTTTCTAGAGAGAACTGACATCATTGCAAATATGATAAAAAATTCAACTGAAATTTATCTAACAATTCATTTTCATTATTTACATGTCAAATCGTCCCACTTTGCAATGTGCCTGTCGTGGTCAATGCCACATGAATGTGAGCGTCCTTGGAAGTAATACACCAGTGGTAGAGAGGTGTGGCTTATCGGGTGCTGTGATGCAGCAGACACATTGTGGCCTGTGCTGTGTGAGTTACATGCTCTGTCTGTAAACCTCACCGGGCAGTATTTTTGAATTATTGGTCTTATTTTACAGATGAAAAGATCGAGGTTCAATTGATGTAGAAATTGACTGAGCAATTTTCCTAAAGTAATGAAGCTGGCTGTCTGGAGAATTGATATCAATCTACCTTTATCTTTTCACTACCTCATGCTGGTGAAAGATTAACAAAAGGTAACATAATAATAACAACAACAAAGATAGCGGTCACTAACATTTATTGAATTATTTCTCTGTAGCCCGCACTATTCTTACTGCTTGCCGGTATTAATTCATTACATTCTCACAACACTTAATAAAGGAGTATTATTGCTGTTGCCATTGAGCATGTGAAGACGATGTAGCACAGGACAGGGAGACATCAAGGAAGCGTTGTGACGGAGCTGGAAGTTAGGACGTGGCAGCTGAGGGGAGGATTGAGTGCCTGTTACTTGTTGTTTTCATTACTACATTGGCTTTACTGTTTGGCTTTCTGAACTCATTATTTCTCTTAAGCTGAGTTTTGGCGATTTTAATTTTTCTTCCCCCTAGTTAATCTTCATTTGCAATGTAAATGCCATTGTAAATGCTAATCAGTAACGAATGAAAATAAGACAGTTGGAATAAGAAAACTGGCAATTGGTTCCCCATGTGGTTTCCATCCAATCTCACTGATACAGGCCTGTTGTGTCACACAGTGTGTGTAGAAATCTCAGAATGTTAAACTGAGTTATCAGAGCAAGATGTTATAATGTGTGATTCGCTCCTAACACAACAAATGTCCTGGGAAGAGTTGACAGGCTGCTGTAATTGAGCAGGCAGACGGGAGGAATTGACGACGCTGAATGACCGCCTGCCTCTCTGGGCCTGGAAGCACTGAACACACACGCTGACTCTGCAGAAGACCCAGGGCCCAGTCTCTGTGTTCCCAGCGCTCCTAAGTGATTCAAACTGCACTAGTATTAATGATTGTGTGAAATCACGTTGACTTTTGTACATAGAAGATAGTGTTCTGGAGGATTTCTCTGGGAGGGTGCTGAACTGTGCCATAACAGGACTCTTAGGTCGGAATTTGCATGTCGAACTTGGCTGGCTTACCCAGGATCATTCTGATGCTTTAGATGGATCAAACTTCTGTCAGACTCAACTTTACGTATTCATAAAAGATATGATTATAAAGATTAACACTTAAATTATGGTTTCTTAATATAAAGATAACTTTCTTAACATACAGATGACTTCTTGACTAAAAACGTTTCCAACTTTAGATTTGTGGATTACTCATGATCGGCTGTAACCACAGCACATTTATTTAACAGAGCACATAGAGACTTTGGAGGTACAAATGCTGCACATTCTGGCTGAAGATATTTAGGAATAGCCTTTTCCAATCGTAGTTCAATATGTGTTGTGTAATGAAGCATATACTCTATGCTGTATTTCAATATATATTGCTTCTAATTTAGACATGCATATTAAATTGTTCATTAAACATTGTCCGTGTATTATATTAATGAGAATAGAATTCTAAAAGTAAAACATTTTTCGCTTACTTTTCCTGCTGTGCTCATGATGCCGTTTTCCCTGCAGGCCAGGAATGTGACGAATCCTTGCGGAATCCCCTCTTGAGGATGTAAGCAGATAGACTGCACGGATGTTTTGTTTGCTCCAGTAATGCCCAGTTCCACACGTGTCATCTGGGGTCTTGAAGCCACGCCCATGAACGTTTTCTCATCCCAAGTGCGATCAGAATCAAAAGGCCACTGCACCAGCGCTCAAACATTGACTTTGTTTGCAATACACTGATTTTAGATAACATTGTGATTTCATTAGGTTAAATATTTCCTTACACATCTCCCTTTTTCCTGGATTCCATATTTCTCCTCTCTCAATTCCACACAGGGTGTTCAGAGTTCTGATTGCTGTTTGTGTGTATTAAGCCCCAACTTTTTTTTATTGAGGTATAAGTGACTTATAACATTATATTAGTTTCAGGTGTTCAACATAATGATTCCATGTTTGGATACATTGTGAAATGATGACCACAGCTAATCTAGTCACCATCTGTTGCCACACAAAGTTACAAGCATTTTTTTTCTTATGAGGATAACTTTTAAGATTTAGGGTCTTAGCAACTTTCAAATATGCAGTACAATAAAGACTTGAATGTGAGCCCTGAGGCCACAAAACCCCTAGAACGAAACATAGGCGGTGAGCTCCTTGACGTTGGTCTTGGCGATGACTTTTTGGATCTGACTCTAAAGGCAAAGGCAACAAAAGCAAAAATAAACAAGGCGGCCTACGTCAAACTAAAAAGCTTCTGCACAGCAAAGAAAGCCATCAACTTACACAGCTCGAAGGACGTGCAACTAGGACATACAACTATATGCCGGGGGGTTGGGGGAGATAAAGCAGAAAAAAAAAGAAAGCCATCAACAAAATGAAAACACAACCTACTGAGTGGGCGAAAATATTTGCAAATCATATATCCGATAAGAGATTAATATCCCACGCATGTAAAGAATTCATATAACTCAATGGCAAAAAGACAAATAATCCAACTTCTAACCCGCATGATGAAGTTAGACATGAGGAGGAGTAAAAAAGGAGCAAAAATGGACAAGATCAGAGAGAGCTACAAGCCAGAGGAATGTGTTTGCTCCAGCACTTTCCTCCTCTTCATAGCAGAGAAGTCAGACAGCAATCAGTCATAGGAAAGACGCTCACCATTCCTGGCATTTCTGCTCCACTCAGTACCGATCAGCACTGACTAAGCATATCCCTGTTCCAGGCACTCACCTGGGCAGGGTAGGGTAGCAATGATGGGTAAGAGACGTCCTCTTTCCCTTCCTAGAGGCAGTATGGGGCAGTGGTTATGCCATGGCCTTGGGTTCAGGCAGACCCTATTCTTCGTAGTTGGGTGAACTTGGATTTATTATTTAGCTGTCTTTGGCCTTAATTTCCTTATCTGTGAAGGGAGGATGAGTAACAGTACCACCTGAAAGGGTTGTTTGATGAGCAAATGAGATAATCCTTTTAAAACATTTATGAGGGAGCCTGAAATAGGACAGCCTTCAATAAATATTAGCTGCAATGATTATCCATAAAAGTAAGCTCACAGTCTATGGTAGGGGGAGGGGGGGAGAGGCAGGTGACCCAGTCAGACCACCTGGGATTTCTCCATCACAGTGAGAGCATTCTAACTGAAGGACTCAGAGGAGGCTTTGTAGAGAGAAGGCATTTAAGGTAGAAAGTAAACAACGATCATTTTGGCAAATAGTGAAAAAAACCCACTTGTGCATTCCTGTTGTTCCTCGCTCAGGGCCATGAGTGTGAGGAAAAGTGTGAGTTTGATATTCAATAAGTCTCCAGTCTTTTACCAAACTTGGGGGACACAGTGCACTCAATAACTTAAGTAGATATGGTCTGTCAACATGTGTATGTTAGCATAAAGGGTAGGTTTCTCTAGAACTATCAACAGAACAAAACCGTTGTCTGTTTCCAACTTTACTAATGCAGGTGTAGAGAGCCGTCCTGGGGCTCAGAACATCCACCCAGCAGAGAGGCAAGAAAGGTCTTCCATCTCCTCATGGTGGTCTTACGACCACCCAGTAGGCACCACTTCTTGACAAGGGCCACCGCCCTACTCTCCCCACCCACCCACCTTAACCTGTGGACAGCAGTGCAAAGAAAGGGAGTCTGGCACTTTTCAGAGACTGGTGGTATCAGGGGGCTCATATGTCCCAGTCAATTTGAAGGACTCATCGGATTGGTGTGTTTATAGAGTGACGGAGGGATAGGGTACCAGGAATGACTTGAATTCTTAATAAATTGGTGGTTTATTTGGGAGACAGAAAATTTACAGGAAGCTAATGGCTGTGATTTATTAAGCACATACTATGTTTCCAGAACTCCACTGGTGGTTTTTCATACATTATTACGTATCATCCTCAGAGCAATCCTACAAGGAAGGTACTATTATTATTCCCATTTTACAGATGAGGTAAGAGAAGCTCAGCAATTATAGATCCCTAAATTCCTTTCCGAGTCAGAAGTGTTGGCTTCAAGAACAGCAAGGTTTCAACAGATATGTGAAAAGACGTGGAGGAAACAGTCATCAGATAGTTCTTGACCACACTCCTAGTGTTTTCACTATTTGCCGTATGAATAGGCTGAGAATTCTTCAAATCTTTAAATTGTGCATTCAGCCATCTCTCCTGTCTGGCATCTTACTATAAGCCATGAGGAGGAGCCAAGCTGCACTTTTACATTTTGCTTATCTGCTTTGCTTGGAAATTTCTTCAGCTGACTATCCAATTTCAGTGCTGGCAAATTCTACCTCCCACAAGACACTAGAGCACAAACACAATTCAGCCAAGAGCTTTGCCACTTCATAACAGGACTGCCTTTCTTCCAGCGTCCAAAACATGTTTCTCATGTCTGTGTGAGACCTCAATCAGACCTTCCTGTCCATGTCGACAAGCATTCCGCTCATGATTCCTCAGATATTCTCGAAGAAGATTGAGGCTTCCTTTTCAGCTCTCCTCTTTTTGTTCTGAGCTCTCATCAGAATTGCCTGTAAAGGTCTATTCATGGCAACCTAGGCTTTTTCTGGCATATACCTCAAAACTCTTCCAGCCTCTGCCTATTCCCCAGTTCAAACGCCACTTCCATACCTTTAGGCATTTGTTACAGCAGCATCCCGGCTTCTTGGTACCAATTTCTGTCATTGCTCCTTTGGGCTGCTACAACAAAAACAGCATAGACTGGTTTAAACAACAAACATTTATTTCTTACATATGCGGGTAGCTTCGGTGCCTGGTGAGAAGCCGACTTCCTTGTTTATGGACAGCCATCTTCTTGCTGTGTTCTCACATGGTGGAAGGGGCAAGAGAGCTCTCTGGGCGCTCTTCTTAGAAGAGGATTAATCCAATTCATGAGGGCTCCACCCTCATGACTGAAACACCTCCCCAAGGCCCCACCTCCAAATACCATCACTTTGGGGATCAGGTTCAAACATATAGCGGGTGTCCAGCCAGAGTTAGGTGTCCAGCCATGAAACAATCAGCTAAAAAACGAAGGTTGAGGGGCTGGTCCAGTGGCATAGTGGTTAGGTTTACACTCCACTTGGGCAGCCTGGGCTTTGTCTGTACGGATCCCAGATATGGACCTATGCACTGCTCATCAAGCCATTCTGTGACAGGCATCCCACATATAAAGTAGTGGAAGATGGGCAGAGATATTAGTTCAGGGCCAATCTTCCTAAGCAAAAAGAGGAGGCTTGGTAGCAGATGTTAGATCAGAGCTAATTTTCCTCAAAAAAAAAAAAAAAAAGCACCAAAAAACCCCTAGAGGGTTGAGGTAATGTAGCTGTGGAGAGCTATACCATCTCCAATGGTGTCATGAAGCTGGAAAGAGGCAGTGGCAGAATCCTAAGCCATATCTGTCTGATTCAGAAGCTCCCCAGAAATGGGGAGCTGGGGAGGAGCGATAATATACAGAGTCCATTGTAGGAAACTGGGAGTCCAAAGTGTACAGGGTTTCCACTGGTTGCATTGCTATGGTCTCTCATTGGCTGGGCTGTTGCAAGGCAGGGAAATCTTCCTTCCCTCTGCTGCATAGTAATGTAACAAACACGTTCCTGTCAGAGATGCATGCAGACATCTCCTTCTGTTTGGAGTAATTGATCATGTATGACAGAGCATGAGACCTCCCCTTACAGGCCTTCCTGACTCCAATTTAGTTGAGGTTTGTTTTATTAATTTCACATTTATCCCTTTGGATAAAGATCCTTCCCTAAGAGCATCACTGGCCAAGAGTCAGGTCTCCTGAGTTTGGTAGCCTTTGTCCCTCAGTGCCAGGAAGGATCTTTCCCAGTTGTCATGTCCTACGTGGAAGAGAAGGTGCACAGTCTGAGGCCACATTTCAGTAACAAGGAAAGGAATGAGGGAGAATTCTCAGGCATTTGTTAGCCAGAGTCTATATTTTTCTGAGGTTGTAGGCTTTGGAAATCATCTGGAGGTGCTGGGCTAGCATCACCTTATTAGGTATGTCATCTTTACAAAGGTTCAACAGGCAACAAGTACAGAACTTTACAACAAATATACAAAGCAAGATCAAGAGCAATACTATAAATCCAATTTGCAGGATAGTTCCAAACCAGGAGCCCAGACCTGAAGGTAACCAGCTGAATACATCCAAAGACAGTGGATTTTCAGATGAAATTTATTGTACCCAATGTGCCTGCTCCCTAATATTATGTAATTGGGTCTCTACCTCCCCAGAGGCATTTATCCACGTGCAATAGGAGGTGTTTGCTATTGCACAGACACCTCCTTGCTCAGTAAGCGTATAATTAAAGTCTATACAATTATTCAAAACTACCTTGCCCAATGAGTTAAGCAAGCGTTGCTGAGCTGAAAATGCCTTGGCTGCAGAGTTGGCCAACTCTGCTAGTGTCAGGGTAAGATTCTTGATCATTTGTTGATTGGCAGTCACTTCAATACATGGAAAGAAAGTTTTCTACACAGAGGCAAACCCAGAATCATCATGCCTCCTGGAAGCTCTTATTTAAGGCGGTTATTGAGGTTTAAGGGGATGGACCAATGAGAGGCTTAATGTAGAGAGAATAGGACAGTGAATACAGCAAAGGCACACTCTCCTTATATTCTTCAGCTGTCAAAACGATGAGTCAGCCAAGCATAAAGGCCATTCCCCAAACTCCCACACAGGAAGTTATAACCATAAGGCTCCCACAGAAGTGATGGTGTCTATGGACTCATTCATTGGCATAAAGGCATTAGCATAATTTAACCAAAGCTCAGGCATTATGTTCTTACATACTGAGAGGTTACCTAAATATAAATGTATGTCAAGAAGTTTATAAATGGCCTGATTTACATTGGTGGTCCCGGAAATTTTCTTATATGGCTATTCGAGAGGTCTCATTTTCCCATCCTAGGGGTGGGTTAAACTGAAACAAGAAACCAAATGAAGTGGGCTTAGTCCCTAACTTCATAAAGTAGGCCTGTGGAACAATTGAACCATATAGTAGCACTTGGGATTCCAGTAAAAATACTCTGTGGGAACTAAGAGGTCATTTCTGTCCTAGATAGATTAAGATTTCTGATGACAAATCCAAGAATGGGAGAGCTTTCTACCTTTCACCAGATATTCAGCAAATGCAGATAAGAGCATTGTCTTCACAGGAAAGAGAGAGAGAACATAAGGTAAGAAGCAACATCAAGTAAACAGTGTACAGGCCTGGTCCAGTCATTTTGGGAAAGCTGTCTGCCTCAGATGTTAGCTGCTTCTCCTCCAATCCATTGTATGAATGTCTCCGGTGTTGGTACAGGACCAGATGTCAGGTGGAGCCTTCTTTATCTGTGAGGTGTGTACCCAAGGCATGAGTCCCCAAAATTTTGTTTCCACCCGGTATAGTCCCTCCGCAAGAGCTTTGAAGGGCAGTGAAAACTGGAAACGGTAGTTTGGAAAGTTGTAGCCAGACATTTAAGGAAATCAGAAGAATTTAGGATCCAGTCCAGCTTACAAGTGTATCACAAAACCTTAAAGACAATTAATAGGACTAGAACTTAATATCTATGAAGGGACAAACATAATTTCTCTCTCCAGAATTACTCCCATTTTTTCTTAAAGATAATGATAGTAAAACTAATTTGTTTGTATTAAACTTGGCCTGGTTATTTATATAAATGCAGCAAGAACAGAGATTGACCATAGAAATTCTTTTTAAGGTTGCTTTGTTAGAACCTTGTAGGCAAAGTACTAGGCCTGTTTTTTCAAGCAGTTTCTTAAAGCTGTCTGGTCATTTCTGAGTCTATGTACATCTTTCTTGACTATGACAATCTGTGAAAGCCTTGGTGACATAGCCATTATTTCCATGGTGTCGTGTTAGAAGGGGAACAGGTTCTCACTGAATTTGTAGAAATGCATATATTGTCTTGAAAAGAATACTTAAGAGATTCTGAGTTCTGGAGAGATACGGTAGGGAGAAAAAGATAAATTCTTTAGACCTTGTTTTGGAGTTACAATTTACCAAACTGCTGTAAGTTATAGACAGCTTAAAAGAGAGGAGAAAAAGGGGTCTTTTACATCTGGAAAGCAAAACATTAAAGTAATCAGTTTTCCATTCAAGTTTTAAAAATTCTGATCCAGTTCAGTGCTATAATCTTAAAATTATCACAAATCTTTATTCCAGAGTACTTGTCAATGTCTTCTCCCTGAAACTCTTTGAAGATGAAACATACTTTTAAAAGCATAAGAATACAACAATAACTGTCTGTAACTGACAAAAGACTTCAAAAAAAGACAATTGTTAAGGATCCGATGAGGGTTCATTATAAGTCAACTGACAAGGAAATTTGAGCATGTTTATGACATACATTTTTAGGTAGTAACTACAATTACAAGTGATAACATCATATCTATTTGACCAAAGTAACAATGCAAGATTTCAAAGGCAAATACATAAGGTTACATAGTTGTAATTAAAATGTAACTCCTTTAATATTAAGGAAACAGTTTTCCTGACGAAAGACCTAATCAAAACAAAACTGAAAATCTTTTAGATAAAACACAAATCTTTGTTTTCTAGGCATATGACTTATAAGGTAAAGAATCTTTCACAGTGTGTTATCAAAAGCAGACCAGTAGTCCAAGAAAACCTTGTTCTTTTAACGAAAAGAAAGCCAAATTTTAAGTTTTGCATCAGCTTACTCTTGATATTTAAAACTCACTCATTCCAATCTTAGCTAGTCCTGCCCACACATAAAATTCCTTTCCCAAAATACCTTTCCATAAACCTTCCTCAATTTTATATTTATATTCAGATTTTGTCCTATTCTTTTCCCTTCCTGTTCCAAAATAGCCAGTCTCTCTTTAGGACAATATAGGTTTCTTTGCCCTCAACAGAATGCATTTCCATTCCTCATACCTTCTTTTCCTGAAACACACATCCTATTTTCCTTCCATCTGGAGAAGTTTCCCTTCTTTTTATAGCTTTAAACAATTATGAATGGTCTGCTATTGGCAAATTTATGCATACATTGTATAATTCCTAGAAATATATTTCCCTTATAATCAATTTCCAAGGTAGCACAAAACGTTTACCAACAGGTCCAAATATCTTTAGTTTCTTTGTAAAGGAAGCCAAAAGCAGATGACTATGTTCAGTAATTTTTAAAAATTAATTAATCAATTAACTTTTTACCAAAAGAAATCTTTAGTCTCCAGGAGGTACACACATCCATCATCCCTGGTCCTCAGGGCCACACTCATTGGCATTCACCCTTCAGCAGCATGTCTCCCTTTTCCTGACATATAAATGGAAGAGCCCCAAGACCAAGATCTTTCTTCAAACACAAGTGGTCTCACACTTAGTTACTTCACATATTCATTAGAAATCAGGATTCCTGTGTTTCTTGTACAGCCATGCAACAGAGGCCCAGCATTTGTACCGTGTCTGTGGGAAAGGCAGTCAAAGGCCAGTGGTCTCCCTGCCTTGGGTAAGATGGCTGAACAGTTACCTAGGTGAGATTGTCTGTCAGAACAGTCTAGGCCAGGACCGAGGGCTCAGCTTCCAGGGCTGCCCGGCAGAAGCCACTCTGTCCTGGCTGACACTGCTTCCTGGTGTTCCAGTCTCTTCTTGTCATCTGAGGGCTTGGGAAGGCCCCGATCACCTGTGGTTTGTAGAGCAGCAGCACAGGGCTGGGCAGGTGAGTGAGAGCAAGCATACACTGCAGTGCAGCACTCTGGACAGCCATGGAAGGGCTAGAGCTGAGGTTCAGGAATTTGATGACGAGGGTGTCAACGTGAAGACTCATGACTTGGGGTGCTTCTAGTAGAAGAGGCTAAAGGCAGCTGAGGGTGGAGAGCTGTACCATAGACTGGGGGCGGGACAGGGCCTCCAGCAGCAAGGAAAGCAGCGCAGGCAGCTCTGGCAAGAGTACAGGCTTAAGCATCCTAATTTGCCTTCACATCTTGAGGAGCAGCATGGAAGCCCTGGACCAAAGCATGCACATTGTCTGTGAAGAACCGCTGGTGCAACGTGATCCTCACTTCAGCTTGGCCAGCATGAGTGAACACTCAGTGCAGTCAGCCACGAGCAGAGGGAAGCCATCATGGATCACGGATCATGGATCACTCAGGAGCCATGAGCCAGCCTGTAAGGCAGGAGCTGAGAGGAGGATATCTGAGCTATAGGGCCTTTGTTACCAAGAGAAGCAGTGTGAAGGCCTGAGTCCAAGGCCCAGAGCCCAGCCCAGCCTCCACTCTGTCCACAGCCAGCTGTAGGAATTCCTCCAGCTGTTGCCCTGCGGGGTGCCTGTTGAGGAGTCCTGCAAAGCACTTGGCAGGGCTGGTGGAGACGGGGTAGCTGTGGCAGCAGCTCAGCTCTAAAAGCTCCTGCATGAGTTGGTTCAGCTGAGGCATTTCCACATTTCGAGGCAGGGAGCAGACGAAGGCCATGAGCAGTACAACCAGCCACCTCTGCCCTGAAGAGCCATCTTGGGATGGATGGAATCTGCAAGGGAAGGGACACTGTTTGCAGGCAGAAGGGAGACGTTGCCATCCAAGAAGAGGGGCACAATGCGGGCAACACTCTGGGCAGCTAAGTCAGGGCTCGAGTGGGTGGTGGCAGTGCCAAGGACAGACACCATGGTGGCCAAGACCTCATCCACCAACAGCACTTTTCGCAGAACTGAGTGCCCCTTCTCTGGCAGAGAAGCCTGCACAGCCAAGGCAGGCAGGCAGGGTAGAGCTGTCTGATGGAAATACCAACAACGCATGGGGTCTAGCTGGCATTTTTCCACCACCTGCTGGAGGCTTTGACAGATAGCAATAACTTCACTCGGTCCCGCAGCCATATTCCCTTGGTTCATCTGGCAGAGATGCTAAAGCAGCAGAGGCAGTCTCCTTGACAAGGCCGGGATGTGTTGATACAGCTGACAAGGGCTGGAGACAGCACAGATGCAGCATTTGGTGGGACCATCCCCTTTGGCCACATCTGACTCCCCCAAGCACAGCTCCTCAGCAAGCTTGGGCACTGGGTGGCTGCTGAAGGCCACAGGGTAGAGAGTGGCCAGGATACCTGATGCTTCCAGTACTGCCACCCTGCAACTTTGGGAATCCTCCTCCAGGAAGCTCGGTCTATATAGGTGACCCACCACCAGCTCTAAGTCTCTGGGATGCAGGAGACCTGGCTGGGCACCCAAGACTCTGAGTGTACTGATGCTAACAAGCTGAAGCTGGCTGTCAGGGTCTGTCAAGGCCATGAATACCAGTGAGCACAGCTGGTCCTTGAAGCCACTCAGAGGCCTTTCATCCTTGTCTTCATAGCTCCGTTTCTGTTGCAGCTTCAAGAAACCCAGGATCATTTCGAGGATTGTCTGCCACGGGTTGCTCTGCCTGTGCCTGTGGAACTGTTCTAGCAGTAAAGGCAGCATGTTGCTGGTGATGTGGTCACAGGTCTGGGCAGAGGCCCATGCAGCAGCCTGCAGCAGTTTGGAACTAGGCTATACCTGTTTCAGGTCCGGTTCACACAGATGGTGCCTGCAGTCCTGTAGAATGTTGCTAACGAAAGAGTCCAGGAGGTCCTCAGCATCAGCCCTTGGCACAGAGTGAGCCACACATGCAGTCAGGGAGTGGAGGGCTGGTTGGCCCTCAGTCTCCACCCACTCACTTGCTTTCTGGAACATCTCCCTGTGATAGAAACCCAAAGGATGGGGAGGAAGTCCTTCAGTTCCTTCTGTCCTTACAAAGAATGGCAAGCATTCAGAGTCTGTAGAGAATCCATCTTGACACTCAGAATCTTGGGATCCACTTTCTCAATCAGCAGGGGCAGCAGGAACTTAGCAAATTGTGGTGTAGAAGCCAGCACAGCTCAAAAACTCAAGATGAGATCTTCTCTCTGCATACCATGGGGTCATTAGGTGGAGGGGTAAAATCAGTAGGGAAATAACAAGATGTCACTTCAAACAACTCTTCCACAAAGGGTCCCAGACGATAGTCCCTGGAGATGAGGTCATGGACGATGTGGAAGGCCACCAGAAGATTACAGGGATCCTCTTCCCCAACCATCACCTGAAGCCAAAGGTGAAGTCAGCTCCTAGGCCCTTT
Source organism: Equus przewalskii (assembly GCF_037783145.1). Taxonomy (NCBI): domain Eukaryota; kingdom Metazoa; phylum Chordata; class Mammalia; order Perissodactyla; family Equidae; genus Equus; species Equus przewalskii. The sequence continues at coordinate 40,085,659 of NC_091833.1, forward strand.
GGCTCTTCTTCCCAGGTACGTGTGAAGTTGCTGATGATAGTATATACAGTGTGTCAGTCCACTTGTGGCAGGGACTGTATGTGGGCCACCTGGAAGATGGCTTTAAGCACAGAGACAGCCAGTCCTGGGTGTTGGGACACACACAGGCTTAGTGCTCTCAAACCCTGCAGGACAGATGGGATCACAAGATGGTGGTCCTTCAGCCAGTTCTCAAAGAAGAAGATCAGGTGAACAAATTCCATCTCTAGGAGCAAGGAGTGATGCTGGGATAGCATCTGTGGCAAAAGCTGGATTCATTGTGCCTGAGATCGTGGTTCTGGATTCTCTAGAGAGGAGCCAAGGGCTTCCACCACTTTTAACACTGTATAGCTCCCAGATTTCATGTCTGCAGCCACTTGGTCAAGGGGCCCTCCTGCTCACCCATGACAAAGTCGTGCACGAGGGCCCACAGGGTGCCGTAGGTGCCACCACCTCCAGAGCAGTGGTGGCGGCCATGATGCAAACCATGCAATAATTAATGTTTAAGTATCTTATCTTGTTTATAAAATCATCCAGATATTCAATAAAATTCCATCATTTAATTTAAGTTAGAAAAATCTCTAAAGTTTCAAGTTACCAAAAAGATTTTGGAAGCTACTTTTCAAGCACAAATACCAGAAAATGTAATTATTGCACCCAAAAATGCTTATCCCATTTTTATCTATTGAAGTCATTTATTGCCAACAATTATGTTTAGATTACTCACAAAACCTCCATGTGATATTAAAGCAATTAGCCATCATCTTATGTTATTATTATTATTTTGCTGATGAGCTTTATAACAGAGATAACATGAGCTTAATAAATCCGGGTAGAATGAAAGTTGTATGTCTGCATTACACTCAGTGTTGATAACTCTAATGGCATGCCTGCTTTAACTAAATAAACAACCTTAAGCTAACTTCTGTTTACTAAAGATTAATACTAGATCACATAAACTTGAAAAGCATTTGGGTTAGTTTCTATTACATTTCTGAGATTAGAGAATACTTAGTTTATAAGCACTTAATCCAAAGCTGATTAAGTAGAGCTCTCTTACAAATTAATTTTGGTAATATTGTCTGGAGTTAAAAAAATATCAAATATATATATCAGATATATATATATATATAAAATGTATCCATAGCCACATATACAGACATAAACAGAGATCTTATAGCTTTTATGTTAAAAATTTTAACCATATCTCAGCTACAAAACTCAAAAGAATAGTGAGATTCAAGTTACGCTTCTAGAAGATTACATGCTCAGATGGCTAAAGAGTTATGTGGGGTTTCTTCTGTTTTTACTGAAGATTTTTATTTGCACGCTGTCAAATTCTAGAATCATTTCCTCATTTTTGGAGAAAGAAACAGCAGGTTATAATTTTTCTAGGAACTCTCAGCCTAACAAATGAATAGGAGTGGAGCTGCAAAAGAGAAGGAGGAAGATGGCATAAGGAGTGGAGCCTGAAGCAAATACATTGAGAAAGACAAACAAGGTGGCATCTGAGACAGAAAGTTGGGCGAGGGGGACTCAAGGAACACAAGACTTCCAAAGCACTGTTGTTCTCCTTCAGTTTCTTAGTTAATTGGGCTAATTTAGATATGGTGTCTTATAGCGAGGAAATTTTAGAGTTTTTTGCACATTTGGAAGCATCCAGATGCCAATTAAAATAAACATACCATTTATTTTGTTTAACTGTAGAGCCTTTGAATTTGGTTTTAAGAAAAAATGAATTTGGGCAGATCAAAAGTTCCCCGTGATGGCCATTGTAATTGCAAACTAATCTTGATCTGTTTCACCCACTTCGTTAAAAATCCACAAGTAGGGGGCCCATCATTCTTAAGCATAAACCCGGCCAGGAGGGCTACCCTCAGGGCATTTAGATGACTTGGATCCCATTTCTCAAATTCTTCTGAAAACCCAAGACAGTTGCTGGAGTCCTAGCCATGACTCTAGAAGGAATCCAAAAACAAAGGACAGCACCTGGATTCCATCTAGCCCAATCCCCAAAAGGAGCCTTGCTACTACACTTCAGAAAAGAACCAAGTACTCCCCAGGGATGAAACCTCGAGCCCAAGGACAAAAGCTTGAACCAGAAAGGCTAAAGCCTTTCCAAATCCCAAATGACATCAGAAAGCTCAAAATGCAAAGCAAGTACATGTCGGAATCCAAGAAGAGAGTCAAGGAACTGAAAGTAGGCAGCAACTCATGGAAGCAGACTGCAAGGGGCTTGGTACGGGTACTTTGCTTGATTCTGGGGGTCACTCTCCTGGGGGTCTCCTCTTTCGGATTCCACTTCTGACACCAAACGTGTCAACTTAAAACGTAAATTGACCACTTGTTTTACCCACAAAATGAGTTTATTCAGGAACAAAGAATTGCCATTTTAGTTAGGCGGTCTCCTTGAACTATAAGCAAATGCAGAGAAACAGAGGAAAGTGCACAACTCATCCTGTTTGGAGCAATTGACAGTGTACGACAGGCCATGAGAGCTCTCCTACCGGCATTCCTGACTCCAGCTTAGTTGAGGTCTCTTTTATTAATTGCGCAATCCGTCAGAGAAATGAAGTCTCAGGGCAAACTGCTGCCCCCATAATTGGAGAGACCAAGAGGTGAATATAGAGAATCACAACTTACTGGAGCAGCAACCATCGTAGGAACCAGTGCTGTGTAGGAAAACCTGAACTGCAATCAATGAATTGCTGGAGGCTCAGTGTAGCCAACTCTTAAAGTTAAACTCCAAGGGGACCCGGTCATAATAGGGCCCCAGCACTTCTCTGAGTTTTACTTCCTGGATCTCAACCAGGCTCTCAGCGTTATCTGCTTTATCTGTTCTTTCATTCTGGAGCTCCAATACTCACATATTGAGTGTCTCCTTCTGCCCTTTCTCCTTTTTTTCATCTCTGTATTTTTGCTCCCTCCAACTTCAAATTCCTTCTTAAAATGAAGGCACCGGTGGCATAGTCAGTATTTGCAGAGCCCGGCACAATCCTCCTAGGATTGAGGGTACCTACAAGGCCAGCACTGGCACTTCATCTTTAGTTCCGGTGGTGGGAAGGGAGATGGGTTGGAATCAAAGCCTGTAGCAATGCCGTGCAATAGTGCACCAGGTCAGAGTGCCCTACGGGATCCCAGCAATGAAAAACTTGATTGCTAGGACCAAGGACTTCTGCTTTTGCCAGTCTCCCCCACTGATCGATGACCTTGTGAACTGACGCATCTTATCTTCATGGAAATAGGGGCCCTGATGTTTTGCTCACCATGCCTATTAGCTCCCTGAGAGATTATGAGTGATATTCACATGATGATTGGTATGTTCATGGTCCACTTAAAATCTGTGCTACACTTCGGATAATAACGTATCTCCGTTTGCCAGAGGCAATGAGTGCTGTCCCAGAGTAATTATTAACAGCTCATGCTTCGCTTTCAAAAGTGTTCTAGTTCAGATGATTAAGTATGCAATGAGACTCCTTACACCTGCGTGTGAACTAGAACTGGGCCACGTGGACACCCTGGATGAAACCTAGATTTAGTTAGCTGCAGAAGGCTTCCTGGGAATAGAGACAACCTGAAAGTTTCAAGAAATAGAACTTCATGTTAGGAGTTTAACCAACAGTTCTGGTGGTGGTGACCTATTTCAGCAATATTGTAACAATTGAAAGAGTAATACAGAATACCACTTAACTAACCTTTACTACTTTATGAATCATACAAGCTAGTCTAGGGTTAGGAAGAGCAAAGGCTAATGTAACTTAACAAATTTGATAGACTCATAAGAAAATTACTCTCAGAAGTGAATTAGAATGAATCAAAGTCTATATTCAATAACTACATAGTATTTAAATACTCGATTTCATTAGGAAACGATCATTACAAAACCTCAATGAAGTGTTCGCTGAAAGGTTTGAAAATGGTGATTGTACTGAACTCCATCAAGTTTGATCTGTATGCAGCTGGCAATAACCTGAAAATGGGCCATCGCATAAGAACGGTTAAAATTATTGTGATGAGAGTGAGTGAAAAGTACAATAGTGATACTACAGCTTTAATCAAATTGGTGTTTGAAGAGATTGATGGCCATTTATGTGGCCTTGGTTTCTTTTTTCTTGGATTTATCACCCAGAAGACATTCTCTGTGTTGCTAGCATGAACATCAACCAAACCAGACCTTGGTTATTTTCCAAAACTGCAAGCTAGGTGGAAATAAAAAAAAGTCCTGATTTGCACAGCTGTCTGAAAGCTTGTCCAGGCAAGCTACTTAAAGTGCCTACCATGTCAATAAATGTTAAGAAATTTTCTTTTCAAGAATGCAAATCAGAAAAAAGGCAAGATGAATCTCATTCTTATGTGTTATGTTTCTTGTCCACCTGTCACTCAGAAATTGAGGAGTTGCAGTAACCTTGCTGGTATGTAGTTGCCTTGCAGTAGATCACTGTAGTCTCCTAAGGGAATTGATGTTCGCTTACTCTAATGTCAAAAGTAAAAATCTTCCTAGGATGCCTTGTCTGGGACCTGAGTTGCAAGGAGGGGAGCGAAAGATGCTGAAAAAATAACTTCAGGAATCAGTATTTCTCCTGAGTCTAAATTCAGGCCTTGGGCAAGTAGAAGGTAAAGGAAAAGCTGGAGTGCAGTATATTCCTTTATCTATAAAGAGAATTCAAAAGCATTCCTCCCCACCACCCCCTCAAAGCTCCAAGAACAGTAAATAGCAGAAAAGATTTGCAGGCGTCAGGAGCTATTTCTGTGACACACAGTGCTTTCCTCTCCTACAGGGAAATCCCAAGGCATGCAACACTCAAGCTGTAGACCATTTCCAAGTCTGAGGAGCTCTGGGGCTTTTCAAGCAGTTTTTATCTATTTTAAAATTAACTTTATTGCTGTCAACCTTACACACATAAAATGCACCCATTTGAAGTGCACACATCAATGTCTTGACCAATGAATGTATCTCCAAGTCTACCACCACGAACCAGATCTGGAACATTTTCATCCCCTCAAAGTTCCTCGTGCCCCTTTGTGGTCAATCTACCTGCACACCCAGCCCCAGGCAACCGCTGATCCGCTTGTCTTAGTGAACATTGCTTTGCCTGTTCTATCATTTCACGTAATAAAATCAAGCCAGTACAGACTATTGTGTGTTTAGCCTCCCCCTTTAGCATGATGTTTTCGAGATGAAAAATGTTGTGTGTATCAGTATTTTGTTCCCTTTTATTGTTAGATGGCAGTCTGTTGTATGGATCTACCATAATTTGTTTAGCCATTCACCAGGGGACGGGCATTTCAGTTGTTGCAAAGTTGGCTAGTATGAAAACAGCCACTGTAAACACCTGCGGACAAGTGTTTTTGTGGACGCGTGTTTTCATTTCTTTTGGATGAATGTCTAGAAGTGGAATTGCTGGATCATATGGTAGGTGGCTGTTAAACTTTATAAAAAACAGCCACACTGTTTTCCAAAGTATTGTACCATTTTCCACCCCCACAGGCAGTGTATGTGAATTCCAGTTGTTCCACATCCTCACCAACACTTGGTATTGAAAGTCTTTTAAATTTTAGCCATTCTAGTGGGTGTAATGTTCTTTCCATGTGGTTTAAATTTCAATTACTTCAAGGTTTATGTTGAGCATTTTTTTAATGAGCTTATCGGTCATTTGTATATTTTCTTTTGTGAACTGTTTAAATCTTTGACCTATTTTTATTGTTCTGTGTTCTTACTATTGAGTTTCAAGAGTTCTTTGTACATTCTGGATACAAGTGCTGTGTTAGGAATACGTGTGAGAATATCTTCTCCCATTGTGTGGCTTGCATTTTAATTTGCGTAATGATGTTATCAGAAGAGCTTAAATTTATAATTTTGATAGTCTTATTTATCAATTTGCTCTCTTATGATTAGTACTTTTTATGTCTTGTCTAAGAAATCTTTGCCTAACCCAATAAGCAGAGACTTTTCCTATGTACTCTTCTAGAAATTATATAGTTTCAGCTTTCACATTTAGGTCTATGATCCAATTTAAGTAAATTTTTGGTGTATGGTGGCAGGTAGGTGTTGAGATTCATTTGTTTTCATCTGACAGCACTGATTCCAGCACCATTTGTTGAAAAGCTCTCCTTTCCGTCATCACATTACCTTGGCACCTTTGTTTAAAAACACACACACTCATATTTGTGGGTGTCTTATTTCTGGCTTCTGGAATCCCTACCATGTTCTATTGCTATTAATCTGTCTTTGTGCCAGTACTGCACTGTTTTGATTACTGTAGCATTACAATCATTCCTGGGTCATCCATCTGAGCTCTTATTTTCAAAATTGGTTTAGTGATTCTGGGTCCTTTGAATCTTCACATAAGTTTTAGAAGCAGCTTGTCCTATTCTACCAAAAAAAGTCTGCTGGGAGTTTGGAATTGTGTTAAATCAATAAATCAATTTGGGGCAACATATATCATGAAAATACTGAGTCATCCAATGCATACCCATGGTTTATCTGTTCACTTACCATCGTCTATAATATCTGACAGAAATGTTTAATAGATTTCAGTGTATGATTCTTGCTCATGTTTTGTTAATTTCATCCCTAAATACTTCATATATTTAGTGATATTGTAAATAATAATCTTTTTCCAATTTTTCATTATTACTATATTAAAATACAGTTGATTTCTGTATATTGACCTAGTATTCATTAATCTTGCTAAATTTACTTCTTAATCCTAGAAGCTTTTTGATATATTCCATAGGATGTCCTATGTATACAATCATGCCATCTGGCAATAAAGGCGATTTAAATCCTTCCTTTCTAATAACTAGGCCTTCCATTTGTTTTTCTGGCCTTAATGTACTAGTTTGGACTTCCAGTACATTGTTGAATTGGTGAGAGTGGAATTCCTTGCCTTGGTCCCAAACATGGCCATACGGTCTTAACATCAAGGATGCTGCTAGCTTTAGGTTTTTGTAGTTAGCAAAGAGATCTTTAACCATGCATGGATGTTGGATTTTGTCCAAGGTTTCCACCTATTGAGATGCTCACATGACTTTTCTCCTTTAGGAATTACACTTACTCTGCAATGAATTACATTAATATTTGAGTGTTAAACCAACTTTGCATCCTTGGGGTATGTCTCACTTGACCAGAATGCATTATCAATTTTATAGATTGTTGACTTTGATCTACTAACGTTTTGTTAAGGATTTTTGTGCCTACATTCACAAACTCTGTAGTTTTCTTGTACAATATTTGTTAGGCTTAGATATCAAGGTGATGCTGACTCGATAAAATGAGTTGGGAAGTGTCCCTTCTTCTATTTTCTAAAGTTACTTGAGTAAAATTGTTATTATTTCCTCCTGAAGTGTTTTGTGGAATTTACCAGTGGAGCCACTCAGAAATGGAGTTACTTTGTGGGAAGATTTTTCACTGAGAATCTCAGTTAAAAAACAGACAGGAGGGAGGCGCAGGATGAAGCAATGTGCCTGAGGCCTTGAATCAGGGTTGACTGGTTTCTTCCTAGTCACGATCACATGATCAGACTAATTAGTTAACTAATGAAGTTTAATAGCAGGGTGTGTTTTGCCACCTCATCTAGAATGATATTCCCAAGAGTCTGAAAAAAAAGAGGTTCAGTAAAATCAACCATGAGGCCAGGTTGTAAAACTCTTCTAAAAGCAATAGATAATTGAAAAGAACATGTGTGTAAGTTGATTGCATAGAGCGTGAAAAGAATGTTAGCAGGTAGAATTAATCAACAGAACAGAATGTTTTCTCCTTCTACCATAAAAGTCTGACACCTGCTTCCCCATGTTTATTTTATAATCTCAGAATTGCATAATTAGTTATTCTGAATTTAATGTCTACGTTACATGACATTCCATTAAGAATATTATGAATTCTAAGTTGTCTGCCTCTTGAAAATGTGAGACCCTCTGCTCCACAAGGCCTTTCTGACTCTAAAACTCTGTAGCAAAAGAAAAGCATTCCCACTGCACTTTGAGATTTTGTTACAAACATTCTACAATTGGATGGGATCACTTAGTCTAAGTTATTTTTGACATGATAAAAGCAACATCCTCCAAGATTATGCAATTTATTCAAGTCGTGCAGAGGTGAGGAAATATCTGGAATGGGAACTCCATGCATTTTCTAGTGTACTTCACTAATATGGGGCTCCGGCCACAAGTTTCTTAGTTCTCTAGGTTATTGCACCTTTGGGTTCAATTACCGGGTTAACACGATAGGAGAGTAGCCCTGCCTGCAGTGCCTCCACACAACAAAACCAACAATGCTACAAAAAAAACATAAATAAAATGACATCCACAGTAGAAATTCAAAAGGCCAGAGTCAGAAAGGATTTTCCATTTGTATTGAGAAGCAATTTTTTTTTGGCATACCACATACTTCAGCCTTTGAATCAGATTGGAACTTCGAGGAAATAGAGAGATATTTTGTTTTCTCTCTCTTCTCTGTGTGAAGGGTGAAGGGCCGTACTGACCACTGGGACATTTGGCCATTCCTGAACTATAAAGTGTTGTCATTGCCTGTTCGAATCTCTCTACTCTCCCTAGACAGATGCTACATCACTGCCTCCATTTCTCCATCCAGGCTTTTCTGTGAATACAATCTATTCTATGAAAGGTGCCTGGGAAGGCACATGGTATCCTGAGATGATTAGTGACCTAACGAAAAGTGTTGCAAATGTGGATAAAGTGTGGGAAGAGTTCATGAGGAGGTCTAGTCCCATGTGTTATGTTGTTCAAGTAAGAACTGCACGCTGCTCGACAGTTGCATTGCTAGTCAATGTAAAATGAGCTAGGAGCTCTGCACATCAATTACATCTTTAGTTTTAGCTACAAAACGAGCTCCAAGAACAAAGTATGGACATTGAAGACTGTCCCACTCATCCTACCTTTTGACAAACGTAGTAACTGTACAGACACCCTTTTGAAAAAGTAAAAAGGAAAAAATGAAAATGGGGCATATAAAAGGATGCTGCAGCATACAGAAAGGGAATAACACCCCAAAATAGAAAATAAAATAACAACATAAGAAACATATTATAATTTTAATTTTTTTTTGAGGAAGATTATCCCTGAGCTAACATCTGCTGCCAAATCCTTCTCTTCTTGATGAGGGAGACTGGCCCTGAACTAACATCCGTGCCCATCTTCCTCTACTATATATGTGGGACACCTACCACAGCATGGCTTGCCAAGCTGTGCCATGTCCGCACCTGGGATCGGAACCTGCGAACCCCAGGCCACTGAAGTGGAACATGCGGAACTTAACTGCTGCACCACCAGGCCTGCCCTGAAACATATTACAATTTTAAACAGCAATTGTTTCATTGGTCTTCATCAATGAAGTGTAAGAATGGTATAGGCTCCGTGAAAAGGGTGCTTTGACCATTAGCCTAAGGTAAAGGCTGGGGTCCAAGTGGTATCTGAGTGAATGGGAAATTTTTAAAATAATTTTTGCAATTTTTACAATAATTCCCTCAAAATGGAAGCAGTAAAGAGTAGAATTGACACTTCTGACATCAAATCAGCAATCTGGAGAAGAAACTTGAGATTCTCATCAAGAAACTGTATAGTGGGTAAGACAAAAAAGACACTTCTTAAAATAAAATGATAAAGGTCAAAAATAAAAGAATAGATGATGGCTTTATTCGTTCCATTTATTTTTATTGAGCATCTATTTTATTTAGGCATATTGGGCAAATTCAAACAAAAGGAAATCAAGATAGTTTCATATGGGGCTGGCCCCATGGCAGAGAGGTTAAGTTTGTGTGCTCTGCTTCGGCGGCCCAGGGTTTCACCAGTTCATATTCTGGGCACAGACCTAACACCTCCCATGAAGCCACGCTGAGGTGGTGTTCCACATAGCAGAACTAGAAGGACCTACAACTAGAATATACAGCTTTGTACTGAGGGGCCTCTAGGAGAAGAGGAAGGAAAAAAGAAGATTGGCAATAGATATTAATTAACTCAAGGCCAATCTTTAAAAAAGAAAAAGATTATTTGATAAACACCATTCGGAGTAGAGTTCAGGGCAAAGAAGCATGAGACCAGACAAAGAGGACCATTTTGCATGGATAAAAGGAAAGCTGCACTGCCAAGAAATATCCCTGCATTAAACAATGTAATATTTTAGAAGTTAGGACCATGGGGAAATGAGAGAAGCAAACACTTACTGAGGACTTGGCAGAACTTATCTAGTCTAAGGGGGAGGAATGCAGAGAGGTGGGGCCACTTTATCCACGAGGACGCCTGGGCTCCAAGTTACAAAGTACCAATCAACTATGGCTTAAGCCTTTGCTACTCAAAGTGAGGTCCACAGAGCAGCAGGGTGAACATCACCAGGGAGTGTTAGAGATGCAGAATCTCAGGGCCCACCCCACACCCACTGAATCAGAATCTACTTCTAACGAGATCCCCAGGTAATTCAAATGCACATTCCTCATTCGTATGCACACATATACAGTCATGCACTACAAAATGACGTTTTGGTCAGTGACCAAATATATATATAAGATGGTGGTCCACATAAAAAATGGTGGTCCAATGAGATTATAATGGACCAGAAAAATTCCTATTGCCTAATGCCCCATAATCATCATAACGTCACAGAGCAAGGCATTACTCACACGTTTGTGGTGATGCTGCTGTAAACAAACCTACTGCCCTGCCAGTCATAAAGAGTGTAGTACATACTATTACATACATCACAGAACCCTTGATAATGATAAATGACCATTTTACTAGTTTATTTATTTACTATTTGTCATTATTTCAGAGTGTACTTTCTCTACTTATAAAAATGTTTACTGTAAGACAACATGCCACGTTATGCCAAGCGGCAGCCTCATGTATCTTGTGTTGATCGCATCTCTCGATTCCATCATTTTCTCTTGTGTTGTTTTATTCATCATGGCCCCTAAGCATACAAAGTCCGCTTGTGATGTTGCCAGTAAGAGGCCACATAGAGACTTGGAAATGAAATTAAAAGTGACTAAGGACTACGAAGGTGGAAAATCACTGACGGTTATTGCTCACCAGTCAGGCATGTCTCATTGCACCACAGCTAGGATCCTGAAGAACAAGAACACAGTGACAGATGCTGTGGAAGGATTTGCTTTTTTGAAGGTGTTGAGACTGACGAAAATTGAGAAGGTGCTAAATCAGACCAGGAGAAATTTCCGTTGACCTGGATTGAAGATCAGACACACAAGTGTAGCCCTCTCAATACGATGATAATCACAGCCAAAGAAAAAATGTGCACATGGTGTTGAAAGGAAAGGCTGGACTCTACTACCATGTTGAACTTAGTGCCAGCTCTGGGTTGTTTAAACGATTCAAGAATCATTATTCATTGCATAACGTGAAAGTGAGAGTTGAGTCTGCAAGTGCTGATGTGAAGGCAGCTGGAGAATTTTTGGAAACTCTAGATTAGCTGATTGTGGAGGAAAATTACTTTCTAGAACAAATATTCAGTATGGATGAAACTTCCCTGTTCTGGAAATGGGTGTCTGAAAGGACTTTCATCCATAAAGAGGCCAAGACAATGCCAGGGTTTCAAGGCTTTTAAGGGCAGGATAACGGTCCTGCTTGTGGGGCAGTGTCACAGGGTACAAATTGAAACCCTTTGTGATCTGGCACAGAGAGAACCCCCGGGTCTTCAAACACATCAGTAAGCTCACACTGCCAGTGCACTACAGGAGCAGTGAGAAGTCATGGATGACCCAGCTTCTCTTCCAAGACGCCCTCTGACATTGCTATGGAGAATGGATAAGTTTTGTTTAGAGAAAAACATAACTCCAGATTTTGCTTATTGTTGATAACACTGCTGGACAGATTTCCTTTATTGGTGACCTTCACCCTAATATCAAAGTGTTATTTCTCCCTCAGACAACAGCTCTTTGATCCAAGAAATGGATCGACAAGTTAGAGCAGCTTTTAAGGCCTACTACCTGAGGAGGACCTTTGCCCAGGCTATTGTTGCAACTGAGAAGGACACTGATGTAATTCTGGAAGGACTACAAGGTCTGTGACTGCATCAAGAGCCTTGCTTAGGTTTGGGGTGACGTCACTAAGGAGTGTACGAATAGCATCCGGAAGAAGCCCCTCAGTGGATTCATCCATGACTTCCAAGGATTTGCCAGGGATGAGGAGATTGCAGACATCAATATGGTTGTGGTTGAGATGGCAAACAACTTTAACCTGGGTGTGGATGGGGATGATATTGAGAGCTCCGAGGGTAGGTTCCTGAGGAATTGACTAGTGAGGAGTTTTGGAACTAAACAGGAATGCATAGCTGAAAAAGATGCAAGAAAAGATAAAGATGCAAAAAAAAGAAAACTGCAGAAGAAAAAGAAAAAGAACCCCCAAGAAGATTCATAGTGAAGGGTTTAGCAGAAGCATTTGCAGACCTCAACAAGCTCCTTAAAAAGTTTGAACACATAAACTTCCCAACACTGAAAGGTTTCCACTAATAGAGAGTAATGTTCGTGGTGCATTTTCTGCTTACAAACAAATCTGTGGTGTAAATAGAAAATAAGTCCTTCAGGAGGTGTTCCAGAAGAAGGCATTGTTATCATAGGAGATGACGGCTCCATGTGTGTTACTGCCCATGAAGACCTTCCACTGGGACAAGATATGGAGGCGGAAGACAGTGGTATGGATGATCCTGACCCTGTGTAGGCCCAGGCTAATGTGTGTTAGTTTTTAACAAAAAAGTTTAATAAGTAAAAGTAAAAAAAATTTCAAAAGTAGAAAAAGGCTATGGAATTTGGATATAAAGAAAAAAATATTTTTGTACAGCTGTACAATGTGTTTGTGTTTGAAGCTAAGTGTTATTACAAAAGAGTGAAAAAATTAAAAAGATCCAAACGTTGATAAAATAAAACAGTCTTGGTAAGCTAAGTTTAGTTTCTTATTGAAGAAAGAAAATTTTTTTTTTTTATAAATTTAGTGTAGCCCAAGTGTGCAGGGTGGATAAAGTCTACAGGAGTGTCCAGCGATGTCCTAGGCCTTCACATGACTCACCACTCACTCACTGGCTCGCCCAGAGCAACTTCCATTCCCGCAAGCTCCATTCGTGGTAAGTGCCCTATACAGGTGTGCCATTTTTTATCTTTTATGCCATATTTTTACGCTACCTTTGCTATGTTTAGATATGTTTAGACACACAAGCACTTAGCACTGTGTTACGACTGTCTGCAGTGTTCAGTCCAGTAACATGCTGCACAGGTTTGCAGCCCAGGAGCAACAGGCTGCACCCTACAGCCCAGCTGTGCGGTGGGCTGTACCACCTAAGTTCGTGTAAGTGCACTCTGTGATGTTTGCACAATGATGCAACCACGTAGCAATGCATTTCTCAGAGCGTGTCCCCATCGCTAAGTAACGTAGGACTGTATATTTTGTAATTTTCCAGCCTTTCTTGCTTAAAATACTTTTTCCTGCTTCTTTGTCTCCTGCCTTTCCTTTCGGCACTCCATTACACATATGTAGCTCCATTTAATGGTGTCCCACGTTTCTCTGAGGCTCTGTCCATTTTTCTTTATTCCCTTTTATTCTCTGTTGGTCAAGTTGCATAATGTATGGATCTGTCTTTATATTGGCTGATTCTTTCTTCTGCCAGTTCAAATTCATTGTTGAGCCCCTCTCATGAAACTTTTTTCCAGTTTTCATACTTTTTAACCCCAGAACTTCCATTGGGTCCTCTTCCTCCTTCCTCTTTTTAAATAACTTCCATCATTTCAATGATGTTCTCTATTGATGAGACATCATCATCACGCCTTCCTTTAACTCCTTACTTATGCTTTCCTTTAGTTCTCTGAAAATACGTATAATGGCATTTTAAAGGCTGTTAAACCTGGCACCTGGTCATGCTTACAGGCAGTTTCTTTTGCTTGCTTCCTCTCTGGTATATGGATAAGAGTGCGTGTTTCTTTCATGTCTCGTGATTTTTCTTGTTTGTAACTCGACGTTTTAGATAATATATTGTAGCAATTCTGGGTACTGATCTCTCCCTTTGGGATCGGTATTGGCTTGTTTCTGTTTTTAGTGACTAGCTGAAATGTTTTAGTAAATCCTATCCCCCTGCCCCAGTGGAAGTCTGTGAAGTTGCTCCTTAGGGCACACAACCCCGGTATGGTCACGGTCACCCTGGGAGGACAGTGGTTTTGCCGTGACTCGGTGTGGCTGTTTCCCTGCCACGCCTGCCTGTTAAGCTCTACTAGTTGTTAGTTGATTGCTTTATTCTTTGCAACAATGCCTGGAGCATAAATTGCTCGACAGGCTGATATAATTCAGTTTGGATTCCTTCGAAGTGCTAGTTTTGCAGTCAGCGTTAGATTTATTTGGAGTCCAGGAAGCGCCCTCCTAGCTGACGCTCTTTCCCCAGTCCTCTCTGATAAACCAGCTGTCTCTGGCAGGGGAAGGGGAGACTGTCTCATTGCTGTGAGCAGAGGTAGAGCTCAGGTTCCCCACTCAGCCTGCAGCAACTCCTGAGGGGGGCGTTGCTCCTGATTACCTCCGGGCAGAGGTGAGAACTCCGACTCCCCGCTAGGATTCCACTGACACCTCCCTGGTTGGAAAGATAGTCGTGTCTTGTTACTGCTACCCAATGGCCTGTATGGACACTTTGGGGAGTGAGTGGGTGGGTCGTGTGTGTGGAAGAGCAGCCTCATTATTGTTGGGTGGTGAGAGTTCTGCCCCTTCACCAGGACTCCTCTAACACCACCTTAGGAAGCAGGGGCTGGGGGCACCGCATTACTGCGGGGTGTGCATGGAAGACTAGGCTGCCAGTGATACTGTGGGCTGGGTGCTCATTACCACAAGGTAGGGTTGAAATGGCCAGCCGTGCTGGTCCAGTGGTTAAGATTCAGCACTCTCACCACCATGGCCCAGGTTCACTTTCTGTCAGGAAACCACACCACCCACCTGTTGGTTGTCATCCTGTGGTGGCTGTGTTGCTGTGATGCTGAAAGCTATGCCACCAATATTTCAAATACTACCAGGGTGGACAGGTTTCTGTGGAGCTTCCAGACCCAGACAGACTAGGAAGAAGGACCTGGCCACCCACCTCCAAAAAAATTGGTTGTGAAAACTCTGTGAATAATAGCAGAGCATTGTCTGATACAGGCCCAGGAGATGAGAGGATGGTGCAAGAAGACTGGGCAGGGTCCTGCTCTCTTGTCCCCTGGGTCACTAAGGAGTTGATGGCACTAGCCAAAACAAGGGTTGAAATTCCCGGATCTTTCCTTTGCCTTCTTTGACAGCACCTGGTGGGTGGGTGGGGGTCTGGGGTCTCATTACAGTCTGAAGGTAGAAGCCTAAGCTCCCTGCTGCGACTTTGCCTCACGGGTGCGGCTGGGGCCAGGGTTCTCCATGGCGTTTGGTGGGGTTAGAGCGGTTATTGTCTAAGAGATCTGTGTCCTGCCAGGCTGCCCCTCCCTAACTCTCTGGCTCGAGAGAGGAGGCTTTGGTTGGGGCCTCTTCTTGCCTGCGCCCGTGGGCGTTTCAAGGTTTCTGGCTTCTTCAGCTCCAAGTCTGGGATACATGAGGCATAAGGAGGACCCAAGGAGCTCACACCCATATGCTGCCTCGGATCTCAGGTCTCTAGCCTTTCTGTCTTCTTCTCTCCAGCTTTCTGAGTCTTCTTAGGTTTGTTTTATCTATGACGTCCAGGATTTTTTATTATACTTATGGGAAGGACTAGTGAACATGTCTATTCTGTCTTCCCATGGTGGAAGTCCTCTATGAAACCATCTTTAAAAATTCAATGTGTCATCATCAATGAAAGATATTATTCTTTTGATGCTTGAATTGTCCTAAATTTGACCAGTGGGAGCAACATTCTGCTGGCTCCTAGTCGTCTTGCCATGGTCTTCTTGGTCTGTGAGCATTTCAGCCACAACAATTCTGCCAGGCTCCCTTTGTACCTGTATCTGTTTTACGGCCAAACACTTGATTTAAAACAAACTTGATATATTTACTTACTTATATTATCATTTAATATTATAATTATTAAATATTAAAGATCATATTATCCATGTTACTACTAACAATAAACCTGCTTATTAGAGTCTAACATTTATTTGCAGTTCTCTTTTGTACTAGGGAGTTTAATCCATTCACGTTATTTTGAATGCTGATGTTTTTAGAAGTCTTGATATATTTCCTTACTTTCTTTTCATTCTGCCTTTTCTACCCCTTTTCATTTTGTCCTTTCATGACTTGTTTTGAATTGATTGAACTTCTGATTCACAATCTCAAAAGATATTTTTAGTCAGGTGACCTAGAATGTGACCTACTTAGAACCATTACAGTAAAATTTCCTGGCTTGGGGTTTCCACCTACCAATCAGTTAGAATAAATTCCAATTGAATTCATCTGAGGGCACATATATTTTTGAGGCAGGAGCCAGCCTAAGGAGACAGGGTCATCTGCAAGACCCTGGCCTCACAAGATAAGGCCCCTAACCCATCTGCAAGCTGGGGGAATCAGATGGAGGCCACCAAGATCCACATTCTGCAGCCTCGGGACTTTCCTGCCCAACGCATGAGCCCGAGCACCCAGGAGTCCCCTGAAGGCGACCCTAGCCCCATGAGGATAGTAGAAGTCACACCCAGGGAGGGAGAGCTGGCCTGCTAATGATACATGTGACGCAGGAGGTGGCATCTCGAACAACAGCGCAGACACAAGCACAATCCCACCTCTACATGCTGTGACAAGGCACTCCTGCCCAGCCTTTGCCTAATAAAAGCCTCATGATCCTGCTCCCTAAGGACCGGGTCACCTGCCCTGTTCCTTTCCACACAGGCCCCCTTGTGCCTCCCTTGTGCAGAAGCCAATAAACTTTTACTTGTCTACTCCTGTTTGTTGTGTCTCTTGATTTCTATCCTGGGGGACAAGAACCCAGGGCGCGGGAACATTTTCACAAAATATGATACGAGAATTTTCCCTCTCTAAGGCTATTAAAAAAAATTGTCCCTTTTGTTTCCTTTTGCCGTGGGTGGAATATTTACTAGCCCCTCTGGTTTATTTGAGGTCATAGCCCTTGGAAGATGTGGGGTGTGCAGGAGTTTCCATTCCAGCTCCCCACATTGAGCCAGCGCCAAGGCTGCATGTTCCTTGCTTTGCCCTTATTACCCCACCGCACAGGTTCTTGGATCAGTAAAAGCCATGAGGTCAGATGCAACTTCACTGCTCATTGCTAATTTGCCTTCCTGCTCCCCTGGAGCACCACCCCCCCTCTTTTTAGGTCAAACATGGATTTGAGGGGGTGTTTGTTGCATATTATTTTACATTTCTTGGGGTTTCCTACCAGGAATGTCTTTCATATAATCTAGCCAAAGATATAGCCAAAGAGTAGAGCCAACAATTAATTCTTTATAATTTTTGTGACTCTGCTATCATTAAAGAATTTGAGTGGCAATTGTTTGCCTGAGTCCTGCCAGCCACCCTCTCTTTATTCCATGGTTCTGGTTGATGAATACCGCAAAACCACAGCCATTTGGCACCAAATTCCATTTGTAATCAGTGGCCAGATTTAACTATTCAATCACAGGCTGGGGAAATGGAGCAGAGAAAGGGAATGACCAATGGCTCAGCTCTGTCCCCAAAACTGTAGGCCCACCATGTGAGAACAGTATATTGAGAAGAAATGGAAAGATTTGTTTTTGTTTGAGAAAGGCAGGTAAGATTGAGTGTCATGGAGTTTTACCACTTTTGAAGCATAGTTATCAACCCTTCCATCGTCCAGCTAGGAAAATATGGCCCAATGTATGTCAAGCTCACACTCAAAGAGTTAGTTACCTTTCTTCCCACTACTTGCCCATGAAGGCAGACTATGGGTAGAAGTTCTTTCCATAACAGGACAACTCAGCCACGTGTAGAACACTGGAGAAGGATTCCATACTGAAAATAGACTTTCAAAAATTACAAGCTGTCCATTGAGGCTTATTCATAATATAACGACTATAAAGTGAAATCAGATCATTAGCATGGATAGAAAACCCTTTTCATCACTAATTCTTCATTCTTCTCTTCAAGTGTTTGGCTGAAATGTAAACGTCAGTTTCCAAGTAGTTTGTTTTATTATACTTGTTCCATTTCTAAAATTCCAGAAGTGCCCTCTTTCCAATCTTGGGTTCGACATGTTTCAGTTCAGTCATCAAAGTGTTGAAAAAGGCATAAAAGAACGCTCCTATGCATGTTCATGCTCCATTTTTACTATCTGGGATCTCAAACAAGAGGACGCAGCGGATGCTGAAACACAAGAAATCAAACATGGAAATGACTGACTTCCTTGCATAAATGGGCTAGGACAAAATAATCACAGTGTGAGTATTTTAAAAGACAAGTTGTCTACCCATGCCCATTTGCTATCTCTACATTTATCTCCCTGTTTCCCCCACAGACACCAGAGAATGTCCCCTGAATCAAGTCCGTGGGTAACTGGCAACCCTGGGGTCTGATTTGGGTAATGGAGGCAAACATAAGGGAAGACAGCTTGTGAGCCCTGAGCAGCCATCTCATTTGGGTCCACAGTTAGAGTCCCCTCACTCCATGACTTCTAATCGCCCTTCCTCGGGCCATGAGCTGTGCTGGTGGGAAAGGGGGGACTCCTCTAGCCTCTCTCTGTTTTCTCGTGGTGAGTGGCTGCCTGGGGACCATCCTAGTATTCCACTTCAAATGGCGATTTCCTAGTTTTGTTCCTCATCTGCTGTGATGCTACACCTGCACTTTCAATAGCTGTGAAAGAGTTCTCTGTTAGGAAGAATAATAGGCATTGCACATTGTACATTGACAGCCTCCCCAGATGTGCACAGTATTCTAATTCCTCTGCTCTGAACGCGTTTGTGTTAGGGCCCTTGGCTCATTAATTCTTGTTCTTATTTATTCATTCATTCAACAAAATTGTGTTACTGCGCAACTCCCATGTTTCAGGCATTGTGCTTGATGCTGGGGTAGTGATGGTGAATGTGATATTCAAAAAACCCACAGTCTAATGTTGCAAGCTAATCACTAATCAGGTAGGTAGATTACAGTGTTGGCCATGTCATAACGGGGGAAGCAGCAGGTGCAATGGGAACAGAGAGGAAGTATATGCCACCTCGAATTCTGGGAGCTCGGAGGCCTTGCTAAACTGTGATTTGGACCATGGCTGGGAGTTAAGGAACGTGGAGTGTGGAGGGGGTGGGCTTTGGGCACCGATGGTTTCCAGGACAAGGAAATAGGTGTGTGTAGGCTCAGAGACAAGGGAGCCTGTGCCATCCTTTGAGGGGCAGGGACTGGGGGAAGACTGGAGGCAGCTCAGTGTGGTTGACGGATTGTGTGCAAGGGTGCAATGACAAGACGTGAGAGGAGAATGGAAGATGTAGAGAAAGAGCAGTAAGAGTGCAGGAGAATTTGCTCAGCTGGACACTGGCTAAGTGATCCTGGTGGTCACTGCACTGCATGGCCCTGGGTTTTGATTTTCTTTCTCATAAAGCAAAGGTGACAGCCAAATGACCTCAGAGGTCACAACTGCTCCTACCCTATAAAAGCTAAGTTCAACAGGTCCCTCTGCACAAAGGTTTCTACAAATGGCCCCTGCTGGTGGGTGGGGAGGGTTAATAATCATCCAGCCCAGGGGTCTTTGTGTAAAACCCAGAAGCTTGGTCTGCATTTTTTTCCTCAGGAAAGACTATCTCAGGTTCATTGCCCCCTGTTATGTTCTATTACCACATACACTGTAAATATTACAAAGGGTCAAGTTAATTTATTTACCATTGGTGCCAAAGCCTAATGTTCCTAAATCATAAATAATTATCAAGCCAATTCCAATAAAACAAATATAAAGAGAAGTAATATTGCCTGATGGTCCAAGTCAGCAAGATTGCTTGAGGACTTTGTGAATAAGCTGGAGCAAACGGCCTTCTTTCAGGGTCAAGTTGGGAAATTAGTTTCAAGATAATGAAGATGACGATTGTAAATTAAGATCTGGGGCTTATTTGCAGTCTCCACCCATTAGTCATAGTTAACGTGAAGGGCAGAAATGGCAGCTTCTCTGATCTTTTGATGTGCTTGTGCACTCTGCCAAAGTGGCCATCTGATAAATAAATGCAAGCTTGCCATCCAGTTAGCACCCATGCGTATCTCATCTCCTCAGGAAATTAGATCTACCTTTTGCATTTCCGCCCACAATTTTGGTGACCTTGGTATTTAATTTTTTTGAGAATACTAAGTTAAAAATGCTTGACAATCTATGTGTTCTCTAACTTTCAGTTTAGATTTTCTCACATACACCGTTGTATGAAAGATTGTGTGAGATTCATGCTGCAAATGGAGAACAATCCTGCAATTTTGCTAAACCCTCAGCATGCTTTTCCTTTTCCTATGAAGGTGAAGCTTCTAGTCCACTGTCAGTGATGTGGGGACTGTCTCTTGTTTTTCTCGGACTAGAGATCGATGGATTTCAATACTCTCTCGCTATAAATCTATTTGGGTCACAGCGCTCTAGAACCCATAATCCTGGTCTCCTCAGCTCTGAACTCCAAATACATAGAAGCACAGCTGTCGTCACAGAGCTGCAAAGCGGCTTCAAGCTCAAACAACCCAACACGTGTGTTTTTCAGGTGGTTTGGAACTCGGCTGATTTCAGTCAGTCTACTCAGCGCACGTCAATAACTTCAACCAAGCTCCTGTTGATTCCTGTCAGTTACTAGTGGGTAGGACTTCACAGCAATGTCACAGAGGGAGGCCCAGGAAAGGCAAGATAATATCCTAGGCAAACCCAGTGCTCTTTCGATTCAGCCTTCTGGCGCTCTTAATTGTTTTCACAGAAACCATTCTGCGATCAGGACTTTACCTTCACTGCCCTCTGGAAACACAATCGGGTCCTTGCAGACTGGATGGTTTGCTGCTCACTACAGGCAAGTTTTGTTCTGTCTTCTATGGGCTCTTGTACACTGTTCCCAATTCTACGGCGCCTGTTCCCCAGACGTCAGGTCGCAGCTCTATCAGCTCCCAGCCACTCAGGGGTGGCCCCTCCGAGGCTTCCCCACCTCCCAGTGAGAAAGGAGCTCCCCAGGCCTTGCAGGCGGAGTCTGGGGTCTTCTGACCAGACATCATAGCCAGCCCTAAATTGGGGTTACTTATGTCTGCAGTGCCTTACGCTCCAGTCCAGGACCACGAGTGACCTGAAGACAGTGTTTACATTCAATTCTGTTTCTGCAGTGAGACCAGCACAGTGTTGCCATTAGTCACTTAATGAATGTTTGGTGACTAGAAATACTTGTGAAATATCCAATGGTAAGCTGTTGATTGAAAATAAAAAGCAGCACAAATTGTATCTTGTAAATAAATAACTAATTTTCTGGTGGAAGTTAGCTCATTTCAACGTTGTATTAGTCATCCCAGGTTGCTAATTAAGTTGTAATTTAATTTTTTGGTCATAAGCAAATAACAATGAAAATTTTATTATAATGTATTTTTGTACTACTCTCTTAATTGGTCTTTCCTTTTTATTTTCACATTTGATCTTAATAATGGTCTCTCAAGAGAGGAGATATCATTATCCCCATTTTATAGATGAGGACAGTGACCTGGGCAAAGGTAGCCATTTTAGGTCACACGCTGACTGAATAAAGGACTGAGGGCTCCTCACAAGTGACTTAAAAGTCTTTTATTGTCTTTCTCTGAACTGTTTCCCACAACCACCCTCTTTTGATTTGCTCTGAAAACTGATTTTTCATAAAATTTTGGAGGTAAGAGTCACACATATCAGCTATCTCACACAGATACATCTTTCACATGCACACATCCCACTCACACACAATTACTCACCATTTTCCACCTTGGAGCAATTCAAATGCCTCATTGATCCTTTCAAAACGCAATTTATGTGTTATGAGTGGGTCTATGTTGATTTTGTTTTGCAGGTAGTCAGTCACCAGTGTGATAATAGAGTCTCTGGTTTTATAATCTGTAGGAGGAAAGGTCAACAATAATGAGAACTGAAAAAAATCAAAACTAACGAAAGAATCAAAGGCACTGTTTCTGTATAAAACTGGCAAAAGCATCCATGGGCGAGAGTAAACCATTTACCTCTTGACCTTTTTCCTGATCATCAGAGCAAGGGAACTGGTTCCATGGGAGAACCCAGATCCCGCTCAGGAGTTCTGAGATTACCTAGCATTGCAGAGGAGCCTCTGCGGGCTGCAGTGGACTGGAGTGGACCCAGCGCTGTCGTGGTCACGGACCGACAGCTGCAGCTTTCCATTGCCTTCAGACACTAACGATTTCCTATAACCGCTTACCCTCCAGCTGGCTTGATTTGAGTTACCAAGTTCTCCCTCCACCTGAGGCTCCAGATAGCTCTTCACAAACCTAGAACTTCAACCTCAGAGATAGGTATCTCTACTTCTTTAGCAGTGTTTTGGAGAGTAAGTGCAGCACAATAGTTGCTGAGGATGCTGGTGGCAAGCTGCCTGGATCCCATTGACGGTTTGATCACCGTGAGCAAAGCAGACACAGGTCTTATTTTCCCCATGTCTATAACTCTGGGGGGACTGAGGTTTAGAGAGCTTAAGTACTTTTCACTGATTGTATTTCTTGTATTTTTCATTTTCTGTATTTTATGACGCTTTGTTATCTCGGGGTCTTGTGGACCTGGGGAGGGACTGGCCCTCCCAGGGTTACCTAAGTTCTAGGCACAGCACACAGCTTGCTTCAGTGCGCCTTTGATATGCAGACCAACCAATCCCCATCCCCCTCCTTTTATCAGGTGTCAGCAGTCTGGGACACTATTCTCCTCCCCTAAATCACCTCAGGTCAGTTCCCCCACAACGGGGGGGGGGGGGGGGGGCCAACCCTACAGCCCAGACCCTGCTGAAGCTCGCTTGGCTTGCCTAGCCTGCCTTGCCTGTTCCTTCCCTGGGAAACCACACGAAAGTCTCTGGCCCATGTTTTCTCCTAGCTCTTTCTGCCCCCCCGACTGACCCTGGGTCTTCCCCATTTGGCCCTGCATGGCGTGGCATGCTCCCTCCTCCTGGGAACTATGATTAATAAACTCTCCTTTCAAGGCAGTTGTCTCTGTGTCTGTCATTTTACCAAATCTGAGAAATCAAATCCTGGGTATATTTTAAAACACTGATGCACACCCAGAATGTGGCAAAGTTGAAGCTAGAACCCAGGTCTTTATATTCCTAGCAGAGTTCTGTTTCTATAACCTGATATTCTTTATAAATGCCATGTAAAATTGCATTTAAGGCTGTTACGTTAAGATATGGTAAGAAAAAAAGTTTGAGTTGTGTTTTAAAAAGATAGTTGGTACACTTTATCGGAGCTTTGGCTACAAATGTTTTACATTGCCTAATTGGGCAGTTTGTACTAAAATACCTATGTATTACGTAATTAGTCTGCAAGATTTTGAGTAACTTTGAATCTTGTCAGCACAGAAGTGAATGAAAGGGAAAAACCATCACAGACTTTTCCATCCAGAATGAGAGTTTTGTTAAGGGTGATTTTCCTCAGTCTGTTTGCATATAGTGAGGGAGGAAGGAGACATGACAGACGCACGATGAAGAGTATTAGAAAATGTGAATAAATTCCTCCGTCGAAGCCAAGGACGGCTAGCGCTGAGCAGAAATATCAGTGTCAATTACACTCACTCGTTCCAAGCACCTTGAAATAGCTCAATTTTTAAATTGAGCTTTTATTCAAATTGGAAAATTCAGACATCTAAAGTTTCTAGAAAAAAGAAAAATTCATAATTGGAGATTGGTCCAGGGCAAAGTTTTCTCTAGTATTTCATGTCTACACACTAACCCGATTTTATTTACATTCGGTCAAGTCATGCAAAGCGGCACCAGTGAAGAAAGGAAGGAGCACCCAGATATTTTAAACCAGCAAAAAATCCTCCAGTATCTTTTGCAATACACGTGCCTTCCTCCTCATCTTTTGCCTGGGCCAATAAGCGGCTCTTAATCATTGTTGTTACTGCTACAATTCAACGTTGATTTTGTGGCTAATATGTGTCAGTTTGTTTTTCCAGGGCTTTCTTGCATTTTCTCATTTAGTTCTCACTATATTAGGCATGAATGGCTCTATTATTTTCCCTATTTTTCAGATAATGGGATGGCGATTAACGCGTTTAAATAACTTGCTAAGGTCACACATCTAGTACGTGATCTGATGGCAAGGTCCATGCCCCCCTCAAATTAATGTGATCGGAGCATTCTAGCAAAAGTCAACTGTGCTGTCTAATAGAGTGGCTATTTATTTATTTACTTATTTTTCCGCTGTTTTTTTATTGTGATAAAATATACATAACATTACAATCTTAACCATTTTTAAGCATCCAGTTCAGTGATTAAGTACTTTCACATTGTTGTGCAACCATCACCACCATCCGTTTCCAGAACTATTTCCATTTTGCAAAGCTGAAACTCCATACTCATTAAACAGCAATTGCCCCTTCCCTTATCTTTCCAGCCCCTGGCAACCACCCTTCTACTTTCTGCCTCTATGATTCTGACAACCCCAGGTACCTCATTTAAGTGAAATTATACAGTATATATCTTTTTTGTGACTGGCTTATTTTACTTAGCACAGTATCCTCAAGGTTCATCCATATTGTAGCATATGTCAGAATTTCCTCCATTTTTAAGGAATAATACTCATTGTGTGAATACACCACAGTTTATTTATCCATTTATCTGTCAATGGATATTTGGGTTGCTTCCACCTTTTGGCTACTGTGAATAATGCTGCTATGAACATGGGTATACAAATATCTCTTTGAGAGACTGCTTTCAACTATTTTGGGTATATACCCAGGAGTGAAATTCCTGGGAGATATAGTAATTTTATTTTTTAATTTTTTGAGGAACTGCCATACTGTTTTCCACAGTGGCTGTATCATTTTGCATCCCAACTGACAGTGCAGGAGTTCCAATTCTCCACATGCTCACCAATACTTGTTATACTCCATTACTTTTTGTTGCTGTTGAGGAATATTGGCCCTGGGCTAACATCTCTTGGCAATACTCCTCTTTTTGCTTGAGGCAGATTGTCTCCAAGCCGATGTCCATGCCAATCTTCTTCTATTTTGTATGTAGGACCCTGCCATAGCATGGCTTGATGAGCAGTGTGCATGTCTGCCCCTGGGATCCAAACCAGCCAACCCCAGGGTACTGAGGCAGAGTGAACAAACTTAACCAATATGGCACTAGGCCGGCACCTCCATTCCTTTTTTTAAGATTAAGACATATTTGAATGTACATATGCAACACATTTTTAGAAATCCATACGTCAGTTGATGTATGCCATTTGGCTATTGTGAATAATGCTGCTATGAACATTGTTGTACAAATATCTGAGTCCATGCTTTCAATTGTATAAAAGTGGAATTCCTGGATCATAGGGTAATTCTATACTTAATTCTTTGAGAAATCTAGAGACTTTAGGAGGACATCGGCTCTGTAAGTGAGCTCTGGTCACTCTAGCTTTCTTTTTATTTATTTATTTATTTACTTTCATAACATTGGATGCTAACATTATATAGCTTTCATATGTACATCATAATATATTTCGAATTCTGTGCAGATTACATCATGTTCACCACCCAAAAACTAATTATAGTCCATCACCTCACATGTGAGCCTAATCACGCCTTTTGTCTTCCCCCCACCCCTTCCCTTATGGTAACCAACAATCCAATCTCCGTTGCTATGTGTTCGTTTGTCATTGTTTTTATCTTCTTCTTATAAGTGAGGTGAGGGCCTCTGCATTGTGGGGGTTGGGTAAGCTCCAGGGAGTTGGGAAGTGTGCATGGGCCAGGAGTGTGTTGACAGTGTGTGTGAATCTGTTGGGGGTGGGGCTTGTCAGCTGCAACAGACTTGTGCTTCACAAACAGCCACAAAGGGGATCAGCCCCACCTTCCAAAGCCTAAAACAATTGGGTGATCCGGTGCCTAGGGCCAGCCCCACTCAGCCTCAATCCTAAGAGAGCTGACAACAGCCTTGCAGTCTTGAGGACTACAGCAACTGTAAGTCCCTGAGCCTAGCAACCACCCACACTGGGTGCCTACTCACTTACCAGAAAAACTGCAACAGGAGTGTGCTATAAGACCTTGCATCCAACAGTGCTGGGGCTCCCCATATTCGACTTACAAACAGGTGGCCAGGGAGAGAAAGCTTAGACTCCTTGGGTGCCAGAAATAAGAGCAGACCTGCTGCAGCAGAAGGACACACATAGCCCACACAGGGCTCACTTCTGGAACATCTGGACTGATGACAAGAGGGAGGCACACTGTGGGGCCTCAAAAGGCATCTCTGACATAAGGTGACTTCTCCAAGATCAGGAGACATAGCTGACTCACCTAACACATAGATATAAGCACAGAGAAGGAGGCATGATGAGGAGGCAAAGGACTATGTTCCAAGAAGGGGACAGGACAAAATCCCAGAAAAAGAGCTAAATGAAACAGAAATAAGCAATCTACCTGACAAAGAGTTCAAGCAAAAACTCATAAGGATGCTCACTGATCTTGGGAGAAGACTGGATGAACACAGTGAGAACATCAACAAAGAATTGGAAAATGTAAAAAAGAACCAATCAGAAATGAAGAACACAATACCAGAAATGAACAATTCACTAGAGGGATTCAAGAGCAGAGTAGATGATACAGAAGAATGGATCAGTGAGCTGGAAGAAAGACTAGAGGAAATCACTCAAGCCGACCAGATAAAAGAAAAAAAGAATTAGACAGAATGAGAACAGTCTAAGGGACCTCTGGGACAACATCAAGCACACTAACGTTTATATTATAGGTGCCCCAGAAGGAGAAGAGAGAGACAAAGGGACAGAGAATCTATATAAAGAAATAATAGCTGAAAACTTTCCTAACCTCAGGAAGGAAACAGATGTCCAAGTACAGGAAGCACAAAGAGCAGCAAACAAGATGAACACCAACAGGTCCACACTGAGGGAGGTTATAATTAAAATGTCCAAAGATAAAGATAAATAGAGAATCCTAAAAGCTGCAAGGGAATGGAAACAAGTGACATACAAAGGAAAGCCAATAAGGCCATCGGTGGACTTCTTAGCCAAACCCTACAGGCTAGAAGAGAGTGGCATGACATATTTAAAGTGCTGAAAGGAAAAAACCTACAGCCAAGAATACTCTATCCAGCAAGGTTATCATTCAGAATGGAAGGAGACAGAAACAGCTTCCCAGACAAGCAAAAATTAAAGGACTTTATCACCAAGGAACCAGTTCTACAAGAAATGCTGAAGGGTCTTATCTAAGTGGGAAAGAGAAGAACACAAATAGGGATAAGAAAATTATCCCAAAAAACAGGAAATAAAATTAGTGGTAAAGGCAAAAACACAGTAAAGGTAGCAAATTAACCACCCATGAAGGTAATATGTAGGTTAAAAGACAAAAGTACTAAAATTACCTATTTAAATGATAAGAGAGATAGACACACAGAAAACAAGAGGTTAGATATGATTTCAAAAACATAAAATGTGGGAGGAGGGGAGAAAAAGAGTAGAGCTTTTAGAAAGAGATCGAGCTAAAGAGACTATCGACTCACTACAGATTGCTATATATGTAGGCTATTATATACCAAGCTCATAGTAATCACAAACCAGAAACTTATACTAAGTAAACAAATTAGTAAAAAGAAAGAAATCAAACATATTACTAAAGAAAGCCGTCAAACAACAAGGGAAGAGAGCAAGAGAAGAAGAAAGGTACAGAGAAGAACTACTAAAATGCCCAGAAAAAAGATAACAAAATGGCAATAAATATACTTTCATCAATAGCTGCTTTAAATTTCAATGGGCTAAATGTTCCAATCAAAAGACATAGGCTGGCAGATGGGATAAAAAAGCAAGACCCATATATATGCTGCACACAAGAGACACACTTCAGACCTAAAAACACTCACAAACTGATAGTGAAAGGATGGGAAAAGATACTCCATGCAAATGGCAAAGAAAAGAAAGAGGGGGTACTTATATCAGACAAGATAGACTTTAAACAAAAACTGTAACAAGAGACAAAGAAGGACACTACCTAGTGATAAAGGGAACAATCCAACAAGATGATATAACACCTGTAAATATCTATACACCCAACCTAAGAGCACCTCAATATATGAAACAATTATTAACAGACGTAAAAGGAGAAATAGACAGAAACACAATAATACTAGGGAACTTTAACCCTCCACTTACACCAATGGATAGATCATCCAAACAGAAGATCAATAAGGAAACATTGGCCTTAGATGACGCATTAGATCAGATGGACTTAGTAGATATATATAGAACATTCCATCCAAAAACCGCAGAACGCACATTCTTTTCAAATGCACATGGAACATTCTCAAGGATTGAATACATATTAGGCCACAAAACAAGTCTCAAGAAATTTAAGAAGATCGGAATAATACCAAGAATCTTTCTGACCATGAAGGTATGAACCTAGATATCAACTAAGGAAGAAAATCAGAAAAGCCACAAAAATGTGGAAAATAAGTGAAATGCTACTGAACAACCATTGGGTCAATGAAGAAATCAAAAAATACCAGGAGACAAATGAAAATGAAAAGACAACACGCCCAATCTATGGGATACAGCAAAAGTGGTTCTACGAGGGAAGTTTATAGCAACCAGCCCTACCTCAACAAACAAGAAAAATCCCAAATAAACAATCAAACAGTGTACCTAAAGGAACTGGAAAGAGAAGAACAAACAAAGCCTAAACACAGTGGGAGGAAGGAAATAATAAAAATCAGAGCAGAAATAAATGAAATAGAGACTAAAAAAACCATAGAAAAAATTAATGAAACCAAGAGCTGGTTCTTTGAAAAGATCAACAAAATTGACAAAACTTTAGTTAGGCTCATCAAGAAAAAAAGAGAGAAGGCTC
Organism: Equus przewalskii; assembly: GCF_037783145.1. NCBI lineage: Eukaryota > Metazoa > Chordata > Mammalia > Perissodactyla > Equidae > Equus > Equus przewalskii. The sequence continues at coordinate 40,114,598 of NC_091833.1, forward strand.
AAATAAATAAAATCAGAAATGAAAAAGGAGAAATTACAACAGAGACCTCAGAAATACAAAAGATTATAGAATAGTATGAAAGCTAGGTGCCAACAAATTGGATAATCCAGAAGAAATGGATAAGTTCTTAGAATCATACAACCTTCCAAAACTGGATCAAGAAGAAGTACAGAATTTGAATAGAGCAATCAACAGTAAGGAGATTGAAACAGTAATCAAAAACCTCCCAGAAAATAAAAGTCCAGGACCAGATGGCTTCCCTGGTGAATTCTACCAAACATTCAAAGAAGACTTAATACCTATCCTTCTTGAACTGTTCCACAAAATTGAAGAGGAGGGGAGGCTTTCTAACTCATTCTACAAAGCCAAGAATATCCTGATACCAAAACCAGACAAGGACAACAAACAAAAAGAAAATTATAGGCCAATATCACTGAAGAACATTGATGCAAAAATCCTCAACAAAATACTAGCAAATCGAATACAAAAATACATTAAAAAGCTCATACATCATGATCAACTGGGTTTTATTCCAGGGATGCAGGGATGGTTCAACATCTGCAAATCAATCAATGGGCGACACCACATTAATAAAAATCACATGATCATCTCAAGAGATGCAGAGAAAGCATTTGACAAGGTACAACGTCCCTTTACGATAAAAACTCTGAATAAAAAGCGTACAGAAGGAAAATACCTCCACATAATAAAGGCCATATATGAGAAACCCACAGCTAATCTCATTCTCTCTCAATGGAGAAAAACTGAAAGCTATCCCTCTAAGAACAGGAACCAGACCAGGATGCCCACTTTCACCACTCTTATTTAACATAGTATTGGAAGTCCTTGCCAGAGAAATCAGGCAAGAAAAAGAAATAAAAGGGATCCAACTTGGAAAGGAAGAAGTGAAACTGTCACTATTTGCAGATGACATGAGTTTATATATAGAACACCCTAAAGAATCCCTAAAAAAACCTTTAGGAATAATAAATGAATACTGTGAAGTCACAGGATAACAAAATCAACATACAAAAATTAGTTGCATTTCTACACACTAACAATGAAGCAGCAGAAAGAGAAATCACGAAGACAATCCCATTTATAATTGCAACAAAAAGAAGAAAATATCTAGGAATATAAACTTAACCAAAGAGATGAAAGATCTGTACACCAAAAAGTATAAAGCATTGTTGAAAGAAAGTGAAGAGGACACACAGAAATGGAAAGATATTCTGTGCTCTTCGATTGGAAGAATTAACATAGTTAAAAGCACCATACTTCCTAGGGCAATCTATAGATTCAATGCAATCCTCATCAAAGTTCCAACAACATTTTTCACAGAAATAGAACAAGGAATCCTAAAATTTATATGGAACAACAAAAGATTGTGAATAGCCAAAGGAATCCTGAGGAAAAAGAACAAAGCTGGAGGTATCACACTCCCTGATTTCAAAACATACTACAAAGCTAGAGTAACCAAAACAGCATGGTACTGGCAGAAAAATGGACACAGAGATCAATGGATCAGCATAGAGAGCCCAGAAATAAACCACACCTACATCAACAGCTAATTTTCGACAAGGGAGCCAGGAGCATACAATGGAGAAAGGAGAATCTCTTCAATAAATGGTGTTGGGAAAACTGGGCAACTACATGTGAAAGAATGAAAGTAGACCATTATCTTACACCGTGCACAAAAATCAATGCAAAATGAATTACAGACTTGAATGTAAGACCTGATACCATGAAACTTCCGGAAGAAAACATAGGCAGTCCACTCTTTGACATTGGTCTTAGCAGCATGTTTTCAAGTACCATGTCTGATCAGGCAAGGGAAACAAAAGAAAAAGCAAACAAATGGGTCTATATCAAACTAAAAAGCTTCTGCACAGCAAAGCAAACCATCAACAGAACGAAAAGACAGCGTACCAATTGGGAGAAGATATTTGCAAACCATATATTGGATAAGGTGTTAACATCCAAAATGCACAAAGAACTCATATGACTCAACGACAAAAAAACTGACAACCCAATTCAAAAATAGGCAAAGATCTGAACAGAGATTTGTCCAAAGAAGACACACAGATGGCCAACAGGCACATGAGAACATGCTCAACATCATTAACTATCAGGGAAATGCAAATCAAAACTATAACGAGAGATCACCTCACTCCAGTCAGAATGGCTATAATTAACAAGACAGGAAACAACAAGTGTTGGAGAGGATGTGGAGAGAAGGGGACCCTCGTACACTGCTAGTGGGATTGTAAACTGGTGTGGCCACTATGGAGAAGAGTATGGAGTTTCCTCAGAAAATTAAGAATAGGTCTACCATATGATCCAACTATACCACTGCTGGATACTTATCCCAGGAACTTGTAAACACTAATGCATAAAGGTACATGCACCCCTATGTTCATTGCAGCATTATCCATAATAGCCAGGAGTTGGAAGCAATCTAGGTGCCCATGATGGGACGAATGGATAAAGAAGATGTGGTATATATACACAATAGGATACTACTATACCACAAGAAATGATGAAATCCGGCCATTTGTGACAACATGGATGGACCTTGAGGACATTATGCTCATTGAAATAAGTCACTTAAGAGAGAAAGTCAAATACCATATGATCTCACTCATAAGTAGAAGATAAAAACAACAACAAAGAAACACATAGTAAGAGAGATTGGATTGTTGTTTACCAGAAAGGAAGAAGGGGGCGAGGAGGGTGAAAGGAGTGATATGGCACATGTGTGTGGTGATGGATTATAATTAGTCTTTGGGTGGTGAACATGATGTAATCTACACAGAATTCGAAATATATTATGATGTACACCTGAAAGTTATATAATGTTATAATCCAATGTTACTGCTATAAAATAAATAAATAGAAAATCAACTCTGATTTCCTGGAATGAAATAAGTACGTCCTGAAGGCAAAGCCTTGGGGACCAATGGGTTTTTGCCACAGAAGAGTGTTAAAGTGCATGAGTCGTTCAAAGCCTGTGAGGGTTGATAGTTGCTTCTAAAAGTGCTGGGCAGTTTAGTGAAAGAGAATAGCAAGCCCAAAATTTCAGATTCTTGCCTCATGGCATGCACTGTAACCTAAGAACGTTCTATGATAATATTAGAAGTCTCATTAATTTCTTGAAGCCATAAAGCTAAACTAGCCAGAAGCCAAATTAGAAGTTCGACCCTGTAGGTTTCCAGTTACAGCATTGGGTAAATTCACAGGAACACCAGGTCTCGTCAGTGAAAACTAGGGTATTGGCTGGGAAGAAGTTGGATTCCATGTATTGGAATGAGATTATTTTGAAAGATTCAAATGACTCGGATTACTCTGAACCCCCAATCTCCACTGATCTTTCCTGGCCAACCAAGACATTCTCTCTTGCCTACATGACAAAGATACTGACTACCTGATTTGAAGACCATGTGAGGACCTTGCCTGAGCAGCAACCCTGTAAGGGGAAGCCAGTTTTCCTTATGTCCCATCCACTTCCATCTCTCATGGTCTTCAGACCTACAATTACAGTCAGACTAAGCAATGAGAGTCAGTTACCAGGTCAAATGTGGAAGGAGAAGGGTTAAGCACCAAAATAACTAGTATTATGTTTTGCTAATGCATATTGATAAAAATTGACCAACTCTTGGGAGAACGAATTTTGCGGGTCCAAGGGCATGGTGGGAAGAACATTATTTTAGATCAGGTTGAATTTATCACTATGGGTACCTTTACTAGAAATTCTGTATTGTTGTGCTAGCTCTGACAAAGAGGAGTCATTAAAATTGTTAGTTCTCTTTATAGACAGCACCCCCGGCTCGAAAATGATTCATGGTAAATGAAATTGAGATGCCAGATTTTTTTTTTTAGATAATGTAAAGGAAGGAATACATGGAGAGAGAGGAATGTTGGAAAGGATTCATCATGGGCTAGATGCTTTACTATGTTCCTTGAGAGGGACCAGAAAAATAATCTTTTCACCATGATTTTGAGAAATCCATTGTTGAGGGGAGTTCTATGGTTCATTTTCCTGTAGGTTGGTGGGAGATGTTATAGTTGAGATGGGCTTCCTTATTTCAACCAGGATACCAGGTGGCAGGGCGGCAGAGACCAAGTAGTTGGACAGGAGAGGCAAAGTAGATGTAGTTCCCATGATGGGCAGCAGTACCAGTTGGTAAACAGTGTTGTCTGATCTACAGTGACTTTTGGGGGTGGCAATTGATGCATCATACATATCAGTTAGGTTGTTTTGCCTGAAAATGATGGAATACTTAGGTGAAAGAGGTTTAAAAACTTAAGGTTTATTGGGAATGTAAATCAATTTGCAGCCACGATGGAAAACAGTATGGAGGTTCCTCAAAAAATTAAGAGTGGAACTGCTATATGATCTAGCAATTCCCCTTCTGGGTATTTATCGAGAGGAAAGGAAAGCAGGATAGCTGCACTCCCATGGTCACTGCAGCATCATTCACAATAGCCAAGATGTGGAAACAACCTATGTGTCTGTCAACAGATGGACGGATAAAAAAGATGTGGTATACATACAATGGAATATTATTCAGCCATGAGAAAAAAGGAAATTCTGCTATTTGCAACAATATGGATAGACCTTGAGGGAGTTATGCTAAGTGAAATAAGTCAGACAAAGACAAATACTGTACAATCTCAACTATATGTGGAATCTAAAGAAGCTGTACTCATAAAAACAGAGACTAGAATGGTGGTTACCAGGGTCTGGGGAGTGGGAGAGAGGGGAGATGTCAGTCAAAGAGCACAAACTTCCAGCTACAAGATGAATAAGTGCTGAGCATCTAATGCACAGCTTAGTGATTATAGTTAAGAACACTGTGTTATGTACCTGAAAGCTGCTAAGGGAGTAGATCTTAAATGTTCTCACCACCAAAAAGAAATATTATTTATGTGGCGTGATGCAGGTGTTAGCTAACGCTATGGCGGTAATCATTTTGCAATATATGTGTATCAAATCAACATGCTGGACAGGTTAAACTTATACAATACTGTATGTCAATTATACCTCAATAAAGCTGGGACAAATGAGAGAAAAGGCCCTAGAAATTATGGACATATTTGTCCAGATATCTGTCACATGTCATTCAAACTATACGGAGAGCAATCTCTAAAATTGTTGGTATCTATGTGTCTAAAATTTTCAACCATTTTCTGTTTTGCTGAGGAAGATTCGCCCTCAGCTAAATCTGTACCTGTCCTCCTTGATTTTGTATGTGGGTTGCTGCCACAGCACGGCCACCAATAAGTGGTGTAGGTCTGTGCCCAGGAACTGAACCCAGGACATAGAAGTGGAGCACACCAAACTTAACCACTAGGCTGACATGGGGCTGGCTCCCAATTTTTCACCATTTTTTATGTCATAATAGTTATAAATTACAATCCAACATAAGTGGGATGTGTAGTAGGATTGGAATCAAAAGAAATATTTTTTAAAAACTATCTCACATAACCAAATTATCTTAATGGTTTATTGTATTAAGCATAATCAATGATTAATTGTAATTGTGATTATATTAATGTCACATAATAGTATCACATATAACCAAAAGTCTAGAGAGGGGTGGGTAAATCCTGCTGCTCAGTGATGTCAGGGCTCTAAACTAGAGTTCAGCTTCTCTGCCATTCTCTTGTCCTTTCCATCGTGGTTGCAAGATGCCAGCTCCAGCCTGTCATGTCCTTACATGACAACATCCGAAGGCAGGAAAGAATACCGCCCCGCCCTTTGTAAATCAAGAGGGAAATCGCTCCCCAGAGTCCACAGCAGGCTTCTCCCCTGTGTCTCACTCCCCAGAATGGAGTCACTTGTCTACCCAAATCAGTCACTGGCAAAGGGGAATGGGATCAGGCCGGTTATAGTTTAACTCTTGGAGCCGAGGGAGACTCCTGCCTTCCCTGAGCTCATTATTGCCTGTTTCCTGAATGAAATGGAGGCTCTGTTTGTTAGAGAGAAGTGGGGAAGAGCTAAGGAGTAGGCGAGCAGTGTGGCAGCACCATCTTTGGCAGCTCTCATTTACAGTGTGACCTAAAAAACTGCGTTTTGAGCAGAGCTTAGAGTAGCAGGATTC